>NC_073305.1:168392171-168992171 GCF_027595985.1 Sorex araneus
CCAAGTAATTATATCAATTTGATTGCTATAACAGGTTCACATTTGTATTCCTCAAGGTAATTGTAAGCTCCCAAAGGATAGAAGAGTAATAAGTACCACCTAGTTTAAAGATCACTTTCTTAACCTACCATTAGACCTTTGTTTCACTGATGTTTATAATATATGTTATCATATATTATAATATGTAATTATTATATATACATTATAAACTCACTCTGGATTCAAATTTTAAATACTTTTCTTGGACAAGGATTCTAAGCTACTAAGTTGAGAAAGTGTCTTGACACTGAGAAAAGGACTCATATCTATACCAATGTGTTTTCCTTCTCTCAGTGTCAAGACACTTTCTCAACTTAGTAGCTAAGAATCCTTGTCCAAGAAAGGATGATTTAGGGAATAATAAGGAAAAAGAAGAGCAGAAAATTGCATATAAGTTATCCATATACTTTGCATGATGGATTTAGAAAGAACAAACAAGAAAATTCTTCTTCTTTTATTAGTAATTCATTTCTTTGTTTTACGGCATTTCAATGGAATCTCTAGGTCAACAGTAATTAATAAATAAAATAGTTTTTTTAAAATACATGAGCTATTAGGCCAGAAGGACTTTTCAAAGTTTGGAAGGTTGGAATCTACCGTGTGTGGGGTGTGTGTGTGTGTGTGTGTGTGTGTGTGTGTGTGTGTGTGTGTGTGTGTGTGTGTGTGTGTGGTGCTGGGGGAAAAGATAGGGAAGATAGAGAAGGGACTAATGTGACAATAATAGTTGAAAATGATCATGCTGGACAAGAACTGATTGTTGAAAATAGGCAAAGAGATATACATGGTAACCTTTCAGTATCTGCATTGCAAACCACAATGCACAAACTGGGTGTGGGGAGAGAGAGAGAGAGAGAGAGAGAGAGAGAGAGAGAGAGAGAGAGAGAGAGAGAGAGAGAGAGAGACAAATGGAGGGAGAAGAGATAAGAGGAGAAGAGCCTGCCAGGCAGACTGTGTGTGGGGGGAATGAATGGAGAGTTTGAGGTGGTAGGAGGGAAACTGGGAAATTGGTGATGGGAAATTTCACTAGTGGAGGGATGGATGTTGGAACACTGTGTGACTAAAGGTAATCATGAATAGCTTTGTAATGGGCTATCTCACTGTGATTCACTAAAAATAAAATACATGAGATGTTTTTGTTTTCTCTATTTGTTAGCAGAAGCAAATCTTCATACAAGATCCGTCAGGTCTCCAGCTAGCTTTCATTGGAACTGGGACCTTTCATACTTTCTCCCCCTTGTTGAAGAATGGAGAACATCAGCATATCTTTTCATCACCTTCTTTCTCACCATTTTCAATTGTTCGTCTGATTCCAGGACCTTTTCTGGAGAAAGATCAAAATCAGCATATTCTGTGACCTGACAAATACAAGCTGTTGGAAATGTTTCACAGTTATTTCTTCAGCATATCAAAATTATGTTCAAGACTGTTGACAGATTCTTTTAACCATCTGCATTGTGAAAAAAAAATGCCGTCAGAAAACTAGTTCTAGTAACTCCCTTTTGGTAACACCCAGTTGTCTTTAATACCTCTATGGCAATGGCATGACTTTTTTTTTTTTTTGCTTTCCCCAAACCCTTTCTAGGTAGATGTTGCGGGAATTTGTTCTTAATATCTTTACTTGATGGACTGGATATATAGCACAGCGGGTAGCGTGTTTGCCTTGCATGCAGCCAACCCGGGTTCGATTCCTCCATCCCTCTCGGAGAGCCTGGCAAACTACCAAGAGTATCCCACCCACACTGCAGAGCCTGGCAAACTCCCCATGGTGTATTCTATATGCCAAAAATGTAACAACAAGTCTCACAATGGAGACATTACTGGTGCCCACATGAGCAAATCAATGAACAACGGGAAGACAGTGCTACAGTGCGACAGTGCTACAGTGCATCTTTACTTGAAATACACTTTAGAATCCCAAACATATTGAACCGCCTTTTACAAATGGATCCAGATCAAGATGTGACGCTGATTTCACTGTGTCATCTGTCACTACAGATGATTCCTCTGGTCAGGATGACAAGGCAGATGTCCACTTCATTCCTCACTGTTCCCTAAATGTCCCACCTAAAGATATGTACTTGGTAAAAGACAGCTTTCCCCCAAATAGAGAATGATCATTCTTCAGTGGAGTGGACATGGGTGTTTGTGCTCCTCTGCTAGGTTCTCCAACCAAGCTTGCAAATGGGTCCAGACCAATTCCAAACCTGTTCTTGGTACAAAAAGTCTTCAATTCCTCTTGAGAGACACTTGCTTCCACACTTCTTTTCTCTTTACATCCCCTACTCTCTCCATCCTGAACCACCTTTTACTAACTTAATTTTTTTTCTCTTGCCATCATCATTACTCACACTACCATCTTCACAGCAGTTTGAAAGTTGAAATCTATATTATTTTATTATTTAAAAGATGCAATATTTTCTGGTAATTATATTAATAGCCATGTGGTGTTTTAAAATGAGAAGCCAAGCAATTTCAATGTCCTAACAAACATATGTTTAATGTACTTTTAGATGCTATGTTAAAAAGCATTGAATATTGAAAATATTGACTTTATTCAAAAATGTCATAAGAGGAATTTTATGACAACATCCTAGAATCACAGGGCTTTAACTTATGTTGTTACCTATCTGAAACTTAAGCTTTTAAAAACTGATTAAAATTTATTATTTTCTATAGTTCTAAGTAACAGTCCATTACTAATAAATTATATTGAATATAGTTACATATAACATATAGTCAAAGCTTTTTTACTGGCAAAGTAAGAGATTGTTACAGCTAATTTTTATGATATATCTATATATCACAATGCAGTAAATATTCATTTTATTAAAACATAACACAATAACTTAATAAATCTATTACCACCTTTAATGTATAGGGCTTTTTTCATAAAATTACAAACTAGACAATTTCTATCTGCATTTGAAATTTTTGACATCTTATAAGAAAAACAAAGCTTTAGTTTATCTTTGCAAATTAGTTTTCCTTTAATTTTAGGTACAGAAGTAAGAAGAAGAAAACTACAGAATGAGAGAGACCACTGTTTTGTTTTTGTTTTATTTATTTATTTATCTTATCGAATCACTGTGAGATAAAGTTACAATCCTTCATGTTTGAGTTTCAATGATCTAACACCCATCCCTCCACCAGGGCACATTCTCCACCACTAATGTTCCCAGTAGACCTCCTTCTTCCAACCCTCCCCCTGCCTCCATAGTGGTCAATTTTCCCCATATTCTCTCTCTGCTTTTGAGCATTATGGTTTACAATACAGATACTGAGAGGTTATCATATTTTGTCATTTATCTACTTTCAGCACACATCTCCTATCCTGAACAATTCCTCCACCTAAAGTGTCTTAGTGATCCCTTCTCTGTTCCAGCTGCCTTCTGCCCCAGCTCATGAGGCAGGCTTCCAACTATGGGGCAATATCCCCAGCACTTGTGTCTACTGTCCCTTGTATGGAGAGACCACTGTTCAGGGTAAAAACATATATTTCCTATAGTGATTTCCTTTCCTGTTTTGATTTTACTTTGAACACCTAGATATAATTCAGGAATACTTTTCCTTGTTTTTTTTTCTGAAGGCCAGACACATACACCACCCAATATTTCTCTCACCCTTGTATTTCACTGCATTATGAACTGCACATAATTTAAGGAAAAATTCGAGGAATCAGGAGAAAAGAGTTTTTATTTTTATTATCCACCACTAAGAATGTAACAGCTCCTAGTTGGAAGGCATTGCATGTTACTTTGTAGATAGATAATTACAGAAATTATCACTTGCCCAGAGCTGCCTGATACCTTAATATGCAATGAAGTGAAAATTTTGTAATTGTCACTATTTTAAAAGGTGATAATTTAGGTAGTTTCCCAGAGGGATCATGTGGTCCCATCAGTTGGAGAGATGTGATACCATTATATACCTGAGGAGGAATATAGAGGTTGTCATGGCAACACTGAAATCTGACAAACTGCTCCAAAAAGCAAAATCCCCATGAACTGCAGGAATGTGTGGCTAATGGTTTTTGCTTTACTGATGATTTGGTTAGAATATTTCAATGAGGTGCAATCAAATTTGTTATTACCTTATTTTACCTAAATTCTGAGAAACTCTGCCTCTTTTGAGCCAACTGAGGTTTGCTTCTCTTCCTTCATCATTATCGTTTTGAGTATTTGGGAAAGATGTACTATCTCGTAAATATCAATTGACTTAATTCATGGTAAGTGGTAATTTAGAAACATTATATTTATACATGAGAGAATAAACTACAAATGTTGTGACATTTGGAATAAATTAGGACTATAGGAAGTGATTGCATAGATTACTCTGATTGAAAACCTTACCTTTTGGTTTTCTGGGGAATGAGGAAATAAGACAAATTATTTTATATACTTTGAAATAACCAAATTGATACTTTTTATCTTATATCTAAGTGGATGTGTAATTATAAATGAATAGAAAATGCCTAGGAAGAAAAGATATAACTTCCTACCCTCAGAAATGAAAGAGCAAAATGTTTCTAGAAATTCAATGAAGATTCTAATACAATCTATAGACTTTATTCAAAAAGTTTTAGATGTTTATGAACTGATATTTAAAATATCTTTGTTGAACAGCTTAGATATATGTGCTTTCTTATCAAATTATTTTTCAAAATATTTCTTAATAATCAGATCCTAAGTCTTTACTGTGATATTAATATTAATTAATGTGACCTCAGTAAATGCTCGGCTTTGGGATGAATAAAATCAGATATCATTGGCATAGCAACTCCAACAACTGTTATGGTGTACAATGTACAATACTGAACTACAGGTATTTTACTGCGCTACAATTAATGGCTCATTACAATAGAAAACTATTAATATTTGGCAAGGAGGAAGATAGGAGGATATTGGCAAACTGAGGTGAAAATAGAACTTCAAATTTCACAAGGCAGACTAGGAAGAGAAAGGACAGACAGGTTATGATGTCTTTTTTCAATCACATAAAGAGATCTGAGCCTGAAACCATCGCCAGACTTGAATGCTGCTGATAACAGGCTGGGTTTCTCTCTTTTCTCATGGGTAATACTAGACCGAGTGTTTCTACCTTAATACGTTTCGAGTCTAGTATCTGCTTGGCTTTTCGAATCTTTGCTTGCTTATTTATCCTGTGGAGAAGAATGTATTCACTTTTGAACATTTCCCCTCTTTCTTTCTTTTTACATTTTTCTAAGCAAGTTGCATTCAATAAAATCTACTGTATTTCACAATTTTTTTAAAAAAAAAGCAGAAGAGGAGGAATGGAGAGAAGGATCTTTGATTTTTATATTGTCAATAAGCACCAACATTTTACAGGAACTTAAGCATTTTCAAGGCAACTACTTTTTAATATAGTGTCTCTTTGTCTGCTTAAGCTTATCTATGGAAGTTGTCCTACAGTATAGACAAGGGCCAAGAATATTGCTCCATGGTTGGAAGCCTGTCTCATGAGCTGGGAGAGAAGGCAGCTGGAAAAGAGAAGGGCTCAATAAGTCAGTGAGGGTTAGAGGGGTTGTTCGAGATGGGAGACATGTGCTAAAAGTAGACAAAGGACCAAATGTGATAGCCTCTCAGTATTGCAAACCATACTGCCCAAAGAAGAGAGAGTATGGGGGAATTTGTCTGCCACAGAGGCATGGGGAGGGTTGGGATTGGGGGCAGGGGGATGGATACTAGGGACATTGGTGGTGAAAAATGTGCACTGGTGGAGGGATGGGTGTTCAATCATTGTATGACTGAAACTCAAACACAAAAGCTTTGTAACTATATCTCACAGTGATTAAATAATCCAAAAAGAATTGTCCTAATTCCCTGTTCATAGAGGAGGAAACGAAACATAAATGTTAAAGATCTTCCCCCAAGATCACATAAAGATAAAGACAAAGTGATTTTTGAATCAAGTCTGTCTCATTCCAGGTTGCAGTCACGGAGTAACTGTAGAGAAGAAACAATGAGCTTATGGGGTGAGGGGTTAAGCAGCATATCAGCTCCCCACATCTCTGCTTTCATAAGCAGTGCCCCTTTCATTAAACATTTTCATTAAAGTAGAAAAAGTAATGAACCTTTTGCAACACTTTTAATTAATTTCAGAGGATTATAAAGAAACCATGGTGCAATTTAATGGAGATTCATTAGCAAATATTATATTATACTATGTCAGAGGCTGTAAAAGGTCCACAGAATATAATGGGCTTCCTATCCAAACTTTATTATCTTATTCCCCAAAGAGTTGACTATATAGACATACAATATACCATTCAATGGGGAATCTCAGATGTCAGCTAGACTAATCTCCTTGTACAAATGAGAAACATGAGATCCCTCTTGATTCTGTAGCTTGATGAGACAGTCCGTCAAATTCATCAAATTAATATCTTCTGGCTTTAGCAAACCCAGGATAGTTTTTATAAAGATTCAATTATTTTAAATGAATACTTAGAGGAGGTGATAGAATGATGGTACAGTGGGTAGAGCAGTTTCATTGCACAAGACTAACCCAGGTTGGATCCCTGGCATACCATATGGTTCCCCAAATCTGCCAAGAGTGATCCCTAAGTGCAGAACCAGGAGTAAGTGCTGAGTGCTACTGGGCTCTGGAAAAAGAAAAAAAACAAAAAAAACCCTATAGCCTTTAGAGTAATAGCACAGGGAATCCACAATATAAATAGGTCCTTACATGTATATGAATTCAATTCTAAAGTCATCCTTTAGATGCCACCACTAAGACATGTCTTGTTTGAAACGGGCATAGAAATTTGAGAGGGAGAGGGCAAGAGAGAGTTCACAATGAAATATCAGGAAGTAATAAAATAATATGTAGTTAAAGAAGTTACTCTACCAGAAGTCCTGAAACAGCCACACACACACACACACACACACACACATACACACACACGCACACACACACACACACAAAAGCAAGAGGGTCACTCTGTGGAAACAGGCACTGAGACTGGGAAAGAAGAAGGCTGAGACTCCACTCTAGAGGCTACTACCTCTCTTCCTCTCACTTCAGATGGAACCTGCAACCATTTTAAATATTCAAAAGCTGAAGAAGCCCATTTGTACCTATCATAACATGAAATTTTTACAGCTTCTCAATTGGAACACTTAGACATGCCTTAGTTCTTTATGTCCACACTGTTGGATATCATTGGTTTGTTCTTTCTCCCTTGCCACAGAGTTTGGGTTTATCTGGTAATAATCTCTAAACAATTCTAGACTACATTGGTATGTCCTGCTCCCTTTGCCACTAGGAGCTTAGGTAAATCAGTCACGCCCATCAAAGTGCTCCCGAGTCACTCACATTCCTTTGTTTATCCGTAATCACTTCTATGCTCCCTTCCCCAATTCAGCTCTTCCCCTAATCAGACTCTGTTAATTTGTAAGGTCAGACCTTGCTAGGACAGTGAACTTGTATTGTAAGTTAATATTGTCTTTCTCCTCTCTTATATCTTTTGAATAGTTTACTTTAAAACAATATCCTGTTTGTGTAGACAAAGAAAGACATTTATTAATATGCTTTGGTAACATGAGATTTAATTGGCTTCAAATATTATTCACTCCTGGGCATCTGCTTTCTGGACTTAAGCCTCAGCTGCCCTTACTTCCTAGCACCCCGAAAAGCAGGGTCCCGATGAGGGACGGGACGAACCCAGGGCAAGCAGTGAGTTATGTGCTACCCTGGCATCGAGATGGGCCTGGCCAAAGCACCTAATGCTTAACTCTATGTTAAGAGCTTGGTCATGGACATGTCATGTCATGTTCCAAAAGCACCGACGAGACTAGGACCCTGCTAGGGCTAGGAAAGACTAATCTGGCCTGAGCACTGTAGTCTGAGATCAAGGTGATCCCAGGAGAGCAATTCTATAAGCTTAACGCATCTCTTGCTATGTCCATACAAAATGATTTATAATATGAATACTTATAGGTTAGTTGGACAAAGAGAGGAGAAACACACCCATGGGATTCCGCTCTTGGGTGGATGTCCTGCTGAAAGAGATTCTGTCCTAGTGAAAGCATCCCCTAAGGGATAGAACTTTACCCCCTATTGATTGTAACCACACCTATGCATAAGCCCTGGCATCTGGGCCCAGATGCAGGGGTGGGGGGCGGGATTTAAGGTGGCTGTAGGAGGGGGTTGGGAAGGAAGCAGAGAGAGAGAATGAAGTAGGATGGGGGAGGAAGAAGCAGGAGGAAAATCAGAGGAGAATGGAGATGGGAATGGAATAAACTGCAACTGAGACCAACCAGCTTGGCTCTGTTCCTTCCTTCGCCAGCCTCATCATCGCCATCAACCTCCCCGGGGTGGGGGAAGCGGCTGGAGACTACCGAACGCGGGTGGCCGGAGAGTCAGCGCCACTGCCCTGTGCCTAGTGCCCAGCGTGGTGCAGTAAGGTGCTCCTCGCCCCCTTCCTTTTTCTTTTTTGTGTTTTTACACACACGTGATTGTATTAAGACTTGCATATTAGCAAAGTATAGAAGAATAAAATAACTCCACATTCTGGTTATGCTTCCAATATTTTTGCTAATCATTATATACTTTGGTACTTTCTAAAGCATTGTATCACCTGTGAAGCACTGGTAATAAGAACAAGAATATTCTTGTTTATTTAAAAGTAAAATATTTGATATTAAAAATTTTAACAAGTCACATATGCAGTATGCTAGTAAGATGCCCTTGGTAAAATTGTTATACACTTGTCATAGCACATAGGTTGGTGTTTTTAAGTGGATAAAGCAGAGAAGTTTCATCTTGATCCTATGTTTCTCTCACGACAATGAATAAAAATCTATGCTCTGAATCTAAAAGTTTTATACCAGGATCCAGAAGGATTTCCTACCAATTTTTACTATTTATTTATTAGTAAAGTAATGTGTTATTTTATCAATACCCAGTGTAACAAGAGAGTTGAAAATAAAGGTACTTGTACTGGAGAGAAATTGCACAAGGTAGGATGCTTGCCCTGCACGCAGCTAACCTGGGTTCAATACAGGTACTGTATTGAAGGCTCTTCAGGGAATTATGGTATTATAAAACTTCCAAATATAATGATATAATTTTATATCTCAAGCAGAGAACACTTTCTTGTCAGCAGTTTTTGTAGCTAATTCCTTCAAAGATTCTCTTCAACCATCTTCTCAAATTAAGGCTTTGTACCTCTGAAGGAGTGATAGCACAGTGGGTAGGGCTTTTGCCTTGCATGCAACCGACCTGAGTTAAATTCCTCCATCCCTCCCTTCACCAGTGCCCATTCTCCACCACCCGTAAACCCAGCATCCCTCCCACCCTCCCCAATCCCATCTCCCCCCCCCCACCCCACCCTGCCACTGTGGCAGGGCATTCCCTTCTTTTCTCTCTCTCTATTTAGCTTCTACAGATGGGTTCCCGAACTTTGTATGAGGGAAGTATAAGCACAAAAGTGTATAAATCTGTAACTGTACCCTCACGGTGATTCTCTAATTAAAAATAAATAAATTAAAAAAAAGTAAATACTTTTGTCAATATTGTGAATTGGTTGCTCCATCCTACCATCAGTCAATAGCAAATTTCTAGAAGTCTAAGAATATTTGACTATAATCTTTCAATTCTCAACTTCATAGGAATCTCATTAGCTTGGATTATCACTGGTGCTGTTAAAAACAATCTATTAAGGTTCTAGAAAGTTCAATTGTTTATTTTTATCTCTTATTGATGTATTTGGTTTTATATTGTACTTATTTGGAAACAAAAATATTTGAATAGCAAGAAAATACTAACATTTATTGTCTCTAAAAGTGTGGAAGCAATAAGACAACATACTTTATATGTATTTGACTTATCACAAAATTTGGTGTTCTTTAGGCTTAATTTTGTCAGTATCATCCAAATACAAATATTTATATATGTGTGATATCACCATGCTTTTCATGGAATGGCATTCTATTGATTTTTTAAATTCAAAGAAATACAAAGATAATTCTTTTTACTTGTTTGTTTTATTTTTGCTCTACATTTATTCAAAAGCTGTCAAAAAAAGAAAGCTAACTCTTCCTAGAAAATTTTATGTTGAATCACATCTATCTTAAAAGCTCAAAGAATTTTGGATGCAAAATTTCAGACCTAAGTAGAGTTGTGTAATGGGAGATGAAATAAAAAATGTGATCTTTGGGGAAAAAAAATTCCTCCATCCCTCTCGGAGAGCTCCGCAAGCTACTGAGAGTATCCTGCCCACATGGCAGAGCCTGGCAAGCTACCCAGGGCATATTCAATATGCACAAAACAGTAACAAACAGTAACAACAAGTCTCACAATGGAAACATTACTGGTGCCTGCTCCAGCAAATCGATGAACGGTATGACAGTGCTATAGTCCTACCTCTGATGTCAGAATGTGAACTCTAAACTGGCTACTGACTGCTAATTGTTTATGAATATATTAACACTTAATAAGTAGCTGGGGGCAGAATATAGATCAACTTTGTTCCTCAGCTCACTATCTAGTTCAATTCAACTGGTGTATGTTTGAGGAAGGGGTGAGCCTTCTCACTGAAGAGAGTAGATTGTAGACTTTAATTCTGAAATTCACCTCTGACTGGACTTTAAAGCTAGCCTTAAGTAGCCCTGCTTCTGTTTTCTGAATAAATTCAGCAATTCAGAGGTAGAAAAAGTATTAGATAACAACAGCAACAAAAATAAAGATCATGGGAAAACTTTAAAGTAATTCTTTTGCCTGGAAAAAAGTTGCACCAGATGTTCTAGTGAGCCAACTAAGTATTGCACGTTTTGACCTTAGAAGCAAAAAACTTCAGGTTTCTTGTGATTAAAGATCACGTAAATTATGTGCAATTCAATATGCAATCAGAATTTCCTATCAATCTTCACTATTTATTTATTATTAAAGTGATGTGTTATTTTAGAGTTCACATTCTGACATCAGAGGTAGCATTGTAGCATTATCATACCGCTGTTCATACCCAGAGTAAGGAGAGAGTTGAAAATAAAGGTATTTGGACTGGAGAGAAATTACACAAGATAGGATGCTTGCCCTGCACATAGCTACCCAGGTTCAATACTGTAAATGGTCCCAACCCCCATTACTTCCAGGAGTGATCCCTGAGAGCAGTTGGGAGTAAGCCCTGAGCACTGCTGAGTGTAGCTGCCAAAGGATAAGAGAAGAAAAAAATGTTCCACAGCATGTAGACATTGTTACATGTATGTGCATACAAAGAGGTTTGGAAGGTTTGGTCATTACTGATAGGATATTTATGATTTTTAATTTTTGAATCAAACTGTAAATTTAATGAATAAGGTAACTTTATTTTCAGATTTTATTTATGGATATTGTTTTTTCTGAAAATTTTGGTTTTTGTAATGCAGGAGACATGATATATTTTAATTATTCATAGTGTTTTACAATGTTCTAGATTGCATCCATAAAACCAACAGGTTGCATAAGAACAGAGATGCGAGGCTTTAATGAGCCTTGGAAAATAAATGTATGCAGCCATGTCTTGAGTCTCAGATGCATTTGTTTTTATTTTCATTTTTCTTTTCAAAAAGCAATTTAAAAAGGGGAGTGAACCTAGTATAAATATTTTGCTTTCACATCAATTTCAAAGATAAAATGAATAGTTCAATGGAGTGTGAGAACTAGCATCAGTTTTATAAAGACTTTTATTATCAATTGGAAGTATTTAAAGATATGCCCTTTTAAAAAGAAAACTTAATAGAAAGTTAGCCACATTTTATTTTCTGATTTTTAAGACTAATGTACTATCATATTTTTCCACATTACTCTTGATCACTCAGTGATCTGACTAGGTTGTAGAATTGAATCAACTAATGGCACTATTTTAGAACTAAGGAAGATCTTTACAATTTATTAATCAATTATATGTTCTGGTTGTATTGGTAAAACTAGACCCCCCTAAAAAGACATGGAATTTTATATACACAAGAATGAATCTTATGGGTTTTCTCATATTTTCATTCAGTTATTAAATAACTTCAAAGTCTGAGTGATATTAACCAGACAATATATATATACACATATATATAATAGTTTTATTTTTAACTTTAGACACCCTGATTTATAATATTGCAAACTATAGGGTTTCATTTATACACTGTGTCAGTGGCGCACACTCCGTATATTACACAGGATCTCCTAATAGTTAAACATTTAAAATAGTGCCTCATGCAGTTGGATGTAGAATTTTCAGAAACTAAGTTATACATATTCTCAAGATTCACTCAAATAAAAAGGAAAATTGATCATGCCTCACAACAGTAGATAAATTATTAACCAAATCATGTGCTAATGGGAAAAATTAGCAACAAAACTTATCTTTATATTGATAACAAAGTTTATGAAAATTTCCCCCAAGTTACAGCTACATAAATTTTTTTGTCTTTTGCATGCCAAGCTATTTTAAATGTTAAAATGCTAATATTAGCTTGTAATTAGATGTAATAGTAGTCTTAGTATCCAACAATAGCTACATATAGGTGGCTCTTTTATGTATAAAAGAGTGGTCAGCATTCCAAAGGGAGATATTTTACACTTATTTAATTTTAAGGAACTTATGTGCTTATTGGTTTTATTAATAATTTTATTGTAAATAATTTTAAATTATCTATTTTTTCTTTAAAGACTGTGCTTTTCTTTTATGCAGTCCAAGAAATTGCTTGATTCGAGATTCTATATATTTTAATTCATGTCTTAAAATGTTTATATATTTTAATAAAATTGCTTACAAATACATTTACATGCAATTTTTCGAACTTTTAGTTTTATATTTAAGCCTAGAATCATTTTTAGTATGAGAATATAAGAGTATAAAGTGAGAATACACTACTTAGTTATACAAGATGTGTGATATTTTATTCAATTTCTTTTTTTATTCAGTCGATGGTGAATAAGGCATCAAAAGGCAGTCCTCCCCGCCTCCCCCATAGAATCGTCTTTGCGCTTTACTTCTGTCTAAATCATTTAAATAAGCTTCTATGTGCTCTCCATTTTTTCCATTGATCTATATGCCCATATCTTCACTATTATTACACTGTCTTGATCACTATAGCTATGTAATAAGCCTTTACATTGGGCAGAGTGATTCCTTCCTTGAGGTTTATTCTTTTTTTGGCAAGGTTGTTTCTACCTATTGCGGGAACAAGACTTTTGATATAAATTTAAGGATAAGTTAACATAAGAAAGTTTGTGATTATTACAATAAGAACTATATTAAAGCTACAAATTGAAAAAAATCTGTATTTTTATTATGTTGCACTCTTCAATTTATGACTAATGTACACTCCGTTCATTAAGTTTTGGGTTGCTTTTTAACAATATTGGTAATTTTCAGTTTAAAGACCCTGTACAATATATATTTCAGTCTGATTTACCAACTATTTAGGATCTCAATTTTTGAGGCTATGCAGAATTTTTTCTAGCATTCCTAATTATACATATGCATAATTTTTTTTCTATTCGTTTTTGAGTCTCACCTATCATTTCTCAGGGCTTAATTTGGTTCTGTGCTTAGAGATGGCTCCTGAGTTTGTTTTGGGCATCATATGTGGTACCAGAGAAAAGGCTATATGCAACACAAGTGCTGTACCATCTTTACTATCTTTTTGGTATACATAAATAACATTTTGGCCATATTTTTCTATATATTTGCATTTATAATCACTGTCACTGTCACTGTCATCCTGTTGCTCATCGATTTGTTAGAGTGGGCACCAGTAACGTCTCTCATTGAGAGACTTATTTGTTACTGTTTTTGGCATATCCAATACGCACAGGTAGCTTGCCAGGCACTGTCATGTGGGCTCCATACTCTCCGTAGCTTGCCAGGCTCTCCGAGAGGGGCGGAGGAATCGAACACGGGTTGGCCTCGTGAATGGCGAACGCCCAACCACTGTGCTATCGCTCCAGCCCTAAGTAAGGTATTACGTTCAACTCACAGGCTCCCCTGCAGGAGTGGGTTCAAATCCTGCTTCTTGCTGTATAGTACATTTAGAATACTATTTCGTAATATGCTTGGGAATCTAAAATTGTTTCTGAGATAATTTCACTTCTTTGTATTAACAAATATGTTCAATATGGTATATTGTTCTCAAAAGCTTCAAAGGTTCTAGGAAAAACTGCAAGAGAAATATTTTAAACTGCCCTTTGGATAATCTTATTTACCTTAAATATATATGCTACCAAGCATAGCTTTTTAGCAGTATTTAATAACAGGAAAGTAAAATACTTTGGTTTAAATAAGGTAAGTAGTAAATATATAAATATATAAATCATACAACTAAACATGGCATTGAGTTCTTACATATTTCTTATAAATCTTATTGTACTCAAAAAAACTGAGATCATATACTCAAGCATCAAAAGTCTAGTGTCTGCCTGCCCCACCCCCAAATAACTTGGTAAAAATTGTTGACAAACTGCTACAATTAGCAATTAGTTTGTCATATTTCACTGTCAATATGTGCATAATTACAGAATCAATCTAAAGTCTTTGCTTCCATATGCTAAATTTGTTCCAACTTAATTCAAACATAAGCTTTTGATCATAACAGTTATAAAATTTTTTGACTATATAGCACTCATATTTGTGGTGAAAATACAGAAAACAGTGTGTTAGAAAAATAATACCCAGCATCGAAGTACTCTAATATAAACATATGCATTATAATATTTTTACTTATCACTTGCCCTTTCCTTAAGATCATACACTGAACATTGCATTTTTAGTTGCTGATACTATTAATTGTTAATTAGGAAATAGATAGTGGGGATAGTTTTATTATGTTCAATAAATTTTGAGCTTTCTAAATTACATTGAAGTTTGGGTATTCAGAAGTCTATACAATTTTCTCAAATATCTCTCAGAAATTTGGTAGAAAAATAGGTGAAATTTTATGGCAGTCAATGTTTTTTCATGCGATTTATATAGTGTTGGTTGTTACAGAATGAATAAATCAATGAAACCAAGCAAGGCTGAGAAGGAAGAGGCTCAATAATCAAAAGCAAAATGCTGACAATCATACTCAGAGGAGTAAGGCCGGGGCTGAGTGATAGCACAGCGGGTAGGGCATCTGCCTTGCACACAGTCCATCCGGGTTCGATTCCTAGCATGCCATATGGTCCCCTGAGTACTGCCAGAAGTAATTCCTGAGTGCATGAGCCAGGAGTAACCCCTGTGCACCCAAAAAACAAACAAAGCAAAACAGAACAAAAAGAACTAAGGCCGAGGATGATAATGCGAAGGAGAAGTTGTAGACAACAGTTCTATCAAGAATCATATACTAAGTTTTATCATCTGCTGGGTAAAGTCCTCCAGTGCCATGGAGATAAGAGTGAGAGAAGACAAAAATAAAAGATGTTGAAAACAAAGGGCCTGTTCTCATAAGTTCACAACTTGGAATAAGTGTAAGAAAAATATGTCAATGATGATATTTCAAACTAAGGACCATCGTGGTGATGAAGGCTAACAGTCATAACAGCCCTGAGGAGGGCACAAAATGAGACATTAGGCTCAATGGGGAAATTCAGACAGATTTCAAAGACAAAACGTAAAATAAACTTCGAAAGATAAATTGGACACACATATGAGTAGATTAAAAGACAGGAGACTGAAAACAAATGCAGTATAAATGGCTGACAATGAAAGCTGGAGCATTTCCTAATAGCAACAAGCAATGCAGGGGGAACGATTAAAGAAAGCAGAAAATTAAAATAGTCTTTCTAAAATTTTGAATCAATGGGAAAACTATTGTATTTGAATATCTTTAGTAGTTTAAAGATTCTGCTGTATTATATAAGATTTTGTATTATATAAGATTATGTATATTTTAGATAATATAGATATAAGATGTCTTAGATATGACAGTTTACTTAGCTACACACATATGAAAAAAGGGAATAAATTATTATGTACTTGGAACAGCGGGACGCTGGTGGAACCTCGAGCTGGGGCCGATACCAGCGTATTACTTTTGGTTCCAGAAACTGCTGGCAGACATTCTACCAGATTATCAACTAAGCCAGAGCCCCACGCCGGCTGATGACGGGAAATAACCATCTTTTTCGTTTTTTTTTCCCCTTTGTCAGGCAGCGTGGTGATTACTAAACAGGCGTGAACTCGGTGGCTCGGGACCGAGGGGGGGGGAATAGAAAAGTTATGTAATAAACAGCGGGACTTAATATCTCTACATTCTCAGCAATGGAGAGCCATCAAATGCTTCCTTGACAGTAGGACTGTCTTTTCTTTTTTGGGGGGAAACCCTAGCAACAATAGTGAGTTATGTGTTGAAACATGGAATGTAACCAAGATAAAGTGTAAACGAAGTGAAATTTATCACTTTCAAGGGTGGGGACTGGGGAGACGGGAGGGGGCGGGAGGTATAATGGGGTGGTTGGTGATGGAATATGGGCACTGGTGAAGGGAAGGGTGTTTGAGTATTGTATAACTGACATAATCCTGAGAGAACTATGTAACCCTCCACATGGTGATTCAATAAAATTTATTAAAAAAATGATAACACAAAGATATTATTATTATTATTTAGACTCAAATAAATCAACTCTGGGACTGGAGTAATAGCACAGCTGGTAGGGCATTTGCCTTGCACGCGGTCGATCCGGTTTCAATTCCCAGCATCCCAAATGGTCCTCCGAGCACCGCCAGGAGTAATTCCTGAGTGCAGAGCCAGGAGTATCCCCTTTGAATTGCCAGGTGTGACCCAAAAAACAAAAAAATAAAATAAAATTAATTTTAAAAATCAATCGATCATTCAAACAACCGTTATAAAACTGCTATCACATCTGATTATTTATAAATCTATATTGATGTATGAAACACATGGGCACTGACTTGGCATATTTGGCAATAATCCACAACATTAATATTATTTCATACTTCTGTGTTTTTTATAAAGAAATATCATTTTCAAAGCTAGGAACAATATGAGAACCCACCATTTTCCTTAGATCGTCTTTGGAAAGGGCAATTAGCACATCAATAAATTACCTGTAGAATTTTATTTCCATGAACAGGAAAATAATGTTATCATATTATGTGTAGTAAGCTGAGGTTCAAATATGACTTTCAGAAAAATACAGTCTTGTAATTACCCTCCAAAGGTACAAATTCCTGGTACTGCTGCTGTTTCAGCAACTCATAGAGATGAAGTAGAAAGTAATGCTCACCAAATATTCTAAAGAAGTCCCTAGATTGGCTGGAACACAAGTATGTACTGTCTCATTTTCTTTCCTCTGAGATCAGTGTTCTGAAACTTTATCCTCTTTGTTTAATTTGGTGTCCTTAAACTCCAAGAAAGCCTTTGCAAATGTGTCGTTAGCAAATTGCTATTGTGCCATAAATTAGTTTTGCTAATTAAGGTTTCATGGAGAGAGCTGGATAAGACTAAGGAAGTGATATGGGATAATATCTATGAAACTGCCCTCTACGCAGTATTTACACATCATTATAAATCTCAAAGTAGCTGCTAAACATTTTAACATCTACATGTTTCTAAATTTTTACTGATTAAGTTTTTAAGTTTTTAAAATACTAAGCTGTTAACAGAAAGCTACTGTGTCTTTTTTCTATTTTCTGAGAAAAATTAGAGAAAAATATGCATTTTTAGATGGCCTTGAGTTGCTCATTTATTAATCAAAAACTCTCATAACTAATTACTTTGCAAAAGAGAATACATGAAATAATGGAATTGAAGGACTGAAGTTAAAAAATTATAAGTAATCTATTTGTAAAATATTACCATGATTAAATCTGTGCCATAAAGATTTCAGAAAACAATCTTTAAAAATTCTTTATTCTCTCAAAATTCTTTACTCTATGCTTCAATAACTTTATCAAGATAAACTTCTTATCTATATTTTATTTTGTTTATAACATCCCATCCTTATACATCTGTGATATTCTGTATACCCCAGATGCTTTGTTTAAATTTTGTGGGGAAGGGTTGGGGATGACACCCAGCTGTGTCAGGACCTGCTCTATTTTCAGGGCTCACTCCTGTTAGTGTTCAGGGGACTTGGATGGGCTGCCTACAAGGCAAGCACCTTTTGCATAGTACTATCTCTCCACCCCCACCTGAAAGGTTTTATTACTCCTCATACTTCACTAGCATAAGATAAAGTACACATATACATTCTATTTATTTATGCATTTTGCTAATTTAACCCCCCTAAACCAATTAAACTCAGCATGTTAAAAAGAGAAGATGAAACCATGCAATTTTCCACTTCATAGTTTGAATGAGAGGGTTTCATGCTAAGTTAATCAGAAGGAAAGGGAGAATGACGTTACTCATCTGTGGACTCTATAAAGAAACACAGTAAGGGAATAAAAATGACTGAAGACAAAGTACCTGAAAAGAACGGGTCTACGGAACTGGGGTTACCAAAGGAGGGTAGACGGGGAGTGGACAAAATAGGACCCTGGGACAATAATAAAGGGAAGTGGACACTTTGATGGAGGATGTGGTGTTGGAATACTGTGTGAGTGTAACCTTATCATGAACAATGTTGTAAATCACTGTACCTCATATAAAAAAATAACAAAAAGTAAATAAAGAGTGAGTGTAAGAACAATGCCAGGGCCAGAAAGACGGCATTTCTGGGTCAAACCTGGAGGCACCTGAAACAGCCAGCTGTGTCCCTAGAACCTCCTGCACTTCAGGGTGTGAGCAGTTCTGCATCTGAGAAAACTATCACTCAACAGTATGCCTGATTGGCCAGTTATTTTCAGAAGCAGACCCTGGGTCTCCTGAACACTATTTGGCAGTCTCTCTCCTCCACACACACACAAAAGGACATGCACACCTGTAAACACTGTCCCCAAACTAACATCTAACATATAAATAAGTATGCTTGACAGATACAACACAGAATAAAAAATATTGCAATAATTATACTAATATAAGGTGAAAAAAGGAAAAAGAAGACTTCTTTTTTTAATTTGAATTTTTTAATTGGATCACCATGCGATACACAGTTACACAGCTGTTCATGATCAGGTTTCAACCATACAATAATCAAACACCCATCCCTTCACCAGTGTCCATTTGCCATCACCAATGAACCCCATTTCCCTCCCGCCATCCCTCCAAACCTGCCTCTATGGCAGTCAGTTTTCCTCCTCCGCCCCAGAGTGATTATTTCCAACTATCTTTGTCCCTTCTCTATTTTTTTCCTTTGGTTTTTGTACCACAACCAGCAATGTTCAGGGGTTACTCCTGGCGGTGCTCAGGGTACCATATGGGATGGCAAGGATCAAACCCAGGTCAGCCACGTGCAAGGCAAATGCCCTACCTGCTATGCTATCGCTCCAGCCCAAAAAGAAGCCTTCATCTTTAATAACAGATAAATAGCTACCATAACATGCCATGTGATGATGAAAGATATTATGTAAGCAAAGCCAGCCAAATCATGAAAGGATGCAAAAAGTAACCATCGATCATGAAGGATACAAAGAGTACACGTGGGTTTCAGGTAGGAGAATGATGTCACCAAAATGACCAGAATTTTCTTGAATATGTCAATTTAGGTTGTTATACAGAAGAAGCAAAGTCCAGAGGGGGGTTGGGGTGTGAGAACCCCTTCCTACAGGAGAAACTGGTCATTCTTACAAAGAGTCACCAATGGCCTATAATGTGAATATAAAGGATAGAATACAGAGTCAAAGACCAAAGAAAACTTTTTCAGATAAAAGATATGACATTTCATATCAGAGCTTATTAGAAACAAGTGCTGGAAATAAGTTAACATCTTCTGAAAAAAATATATTTCAATAACATCTCTGTAACTTTAACCTATTAAACTAATGCCATCATTGTTTAAATATTAAATTCACTTGTATCACTTGGTCATTGAAATATATTTTTTTTCAGAAGATGTTAACTTATTTCCAGCACTCGAACTCCTTTGCCAATGAGGTTTGGGGCAAGCCTCAGACAATCACAACATAACATCTGAGCTCACAAAGCTGTGCATAGAAGCAATAAAGGAAGACCTCAAAGAGAGAAGAGCAACAGTTTTTGACAATGTGGCAGAAGCTGGAAAAAGTATTTGCAATTCCCGCCTATTTATTCTTCACAAATTATAAGACCAAGATGACTGTCCTCCAATGTCCCGATAGATCGATCACATCTTCTAAGAGCCAATGGAGGTTATCCACTACTTCTACTTGGATCTCTTCGATGGCCACATTCACCTGCCCACACATCAAATTCTACACGATGGATATGTCATTCCCAGTGTTCCGTCTTCCAAAATATTAAATTATAAACAAAAAAATCTATTGTTATACCTAAATAAATTTCTGCTTCTGGTCCAGCTTATTTGTTCCGAAATAATATCTATAATAAATAAAGAAAAAAGAGACAGATTGTTTTCATGAACTTATGAAGAACTTAAATATTTAAAACATAGTTTTTATGGTGAAAAACATCTTTGAATATGAATAGATAATGTTTTGTAAAAGTCTAATAAATTAAAATTCAGTTTTTGAAAAACAAGAGAAAGACAGTTTTCTCACTATTCATAAAATCATCAATATATGGTAACAATAAGAATCAGAAGCAATTATATCCCCCCAAAGTTAAGTATTCATAAAAAATTATTTATTGTATGCCTGAATTGTTCTTGATATTGCTCCGAGTACCATGAATACAAAGATAATTAAAAGAACATGATTTTTGTCTATATGGAATATATAAATCACTGAAAGATTAAAATCTACCACTTTTTCCACCACAATATCTTTGAATAATGAAATTATTTTATAACATTACAAATTTATACAATAAATAGAAGAAGTAGCATATTAACAATAGGCAAAATTTATTCAAAATCACTTCTAGTTTGGCTAAGCTGAGATAATATAAATATAAACATGACAATGTTGATTTAGAGACGAGTAAATTAATAGATGGCCATTTCCCCTTTTATTTTCCTTTCCTTTTATGTGCAATGAATATTTTACATAGCTTATTAGCATTGGTTTGTTCTATTATGTATAAAATTTAAAATGCATTGTTATGATGCCAATTCTGTCTAATAAAAGTATTTGGCAAAAGTAAATATTCAGGGAGTTTCAAAATGGTTTTCTTTTTTAAAAATAGACTATGTAGCACAGTGGTTATATTCTACATTGACTATATAGAAAAATATATTCATTAATTAAAAATTATTTATAGAAGTCTAGTACTTGCATAAGATATAATGCATCAATTTATATAAGTCCAATGATCTTACTTCTAAATAATCTCAATGAATTGAAAGAGACAGACTTCAAGTTCGTGAAATACCAAATAGTGTTTTAACAATAAAATTTACAGGGATCACAGAGATAGTACAGTGGGTAGAGCACTTGTCTTGCATACTGCTGACCTGGATTTAATCCCTGGCATCCCATAAGATCACTCGAGCACTGACAAGAGTAATTCTTGAGCCTCACTGAGTGTGGCCCCAAAACAAAGTAACAAAATAGGAAAAAAATATATATAGTAATAAATGTTTTTAAAAGTGAATGAAATCGGGGCTGGAGTGATAGCACAGTGGGTAGGGCATTTGCCTTGCATGCGGCCGACACGGGTTCGATTCCCAGCATTCCATATGGTCCCCTGAGCACCGCTAGGAGTGATTCCTGAGTGCAAAGCCAGGAATAACCCCTGTGCATTGCCAGGTGTGACCCAAAACAGAAAAAAAAAACCAAAAAAGTGAATGAAATCATGCAAGAATTCAGGTATTAAAATTCTATTCATAGTCTGAAAAGGTACTGTTAAAGTCATTTTCCTCTAGCTCTCAGTAATCACTATAACAAAGACAAATATCAGAAACTCAGAGTTATTCTATAGATTTCCCATGTAATTAGATCCCAAATCAGTTAAATGTTAAGAAATCTAACATGGTAGAAACTGACTTAATCTAGTAAACCCTTAAAGGGAACTGGTCACTTTATGGTAGAATAAAGTTGAAGTATGAGAGGGATATCACAAAAGAAAGATTCACCTTTTCGTTTGTTTGGGGGTCACATCCAGCGATGATCAGGGGTTACCCCTGGCTCTGCGCTAAGGGATGATTCCTAGCATGGTTCTGAAGACCATAATAGGGATTCCGGGGATCAAATTCAGGTCTGCCACATACAAGGCAAGCATCTTAGCTTTTGTACTATATATTTAGAGCCCGGATTCAACATTTTGGTCTTCAAAGAAGGAGGGAAACAAATAATAAGAAATAGGAAGCCTATACTAGCAAGAACAGGTTCTGTCCTGATTATTAACAAGGGACA
The DNA here is from genome assembly GCF_027595985.1 of Sorex araneus. NCBI lineage: Eukaryota > Metazoa > Chordata > Mammalia > Eulipotyphla > Soricidae > Sorex > Sorex araneus. The sequence goes on from NC_073305.1 coordinate 168,414,541, forward strand.
AAGGAGCAGTCCTCTAACCATAAGAAATCAGATTCTTGAAGACTTGAATGAGCTTGAAATAGGACTCTGATCTCCAGATGCAAGCACATCCGCAGACACTTTGATCTCAGCATGATCGTATTATGAGATAGAAATCCAGTTATCTTGCCTCATTCTTCTCACCGACATAACTGTGTGCAATAAATATTGTTTCCAGCTCTCATCCCTATGGTCATAAAACACTGCCAATGAATATGGCAGGTGCTGAACCAGGATCATGCCAAGAGCCAAACATGGTACTTAGTTCCTAGTTTGCAGATGTTTCTCATGTACTTCTGAATAAGTTTTTGAAAGGCACGAGTTACACTGAGTCCTCCTGTCTCTGAAACTCAGGTCCCAGGAGTAGAATTCAACCTTCTACCATAGGAGACGTCTGCTAATTTCTGTGAACTGCAATCAAATATGTAACTGTATTGCACTCAAATTCCATCGCACCCATCATTGTTTAATAATTTTGGGTTATTCAGAGCTGAGTAATTAGGGTTATTCTGACTAAAGGGCTAAAGAGAATGTATAGGAATTTACTTTCATTGCATACATTGCATACACTGAACCCTGGTTCAATCCCTACCACTACATATGGTCCCCCACGTTCAATCAAGAATAATTCTGGAAGACAGAGTCAGGAGTAGCCCCTGAACACAAGCAAGTTTTCTTGCCTCTCTCCCCTGCAAAAGAACAAATATATTTAACTTAATAACCTCTGTTTCATATGTAAAATAAGAACCAGAATACCTACATTGCAAGTTTATTAAAAGCATTAGATTAAATATTGAACAGTTTTAGTCTTTCCTAGAATAAATTAAATGCTTGTAAGAGTTATCTAATATTTATCTACAATCCTAGAAAATTGTATTTCTATCCTTAATGTTCTTTTCTGGTTTAAAAGGCATAAATATGTGTGAAAGAGCCAAGAATAAATACCCATGTGTTCAGGATATAATACATAAAATTTTGTAAATAATGTTTTGTAACTGTTAGGATATAAATGCAAATAAACACTTATCTGTTTTGTACAGCAGGTGGGATTAAGTAAGCAGAACACAGTTAAATGACTGGGACTGTGTCCATTTTACCAATACATTTTGTAATTTGCTGTCTATATTTTAATTGCAACACCTGCTACTGATTTCAGAGAAGAAAAATTTTGTTTATCTATACTTTAATTAGGTTAGGTAGCTAAACATTACCATGGAGCTACCCATCATATATTCTACAATTATTAAGTATTTCTAGCAAGTTGCTTGTGCATTTAGGAGTTTTATAGTAAAATTTAGCTCTTTTATTAAGCATCCCAGATGCCTGATTTTTTTTCATGCAAAGACATGAAGATGAAAATATGCTCTTCTAACCTAAAACTTAGTAGATACTGAGGTAAAGGAAAACAGTTTCAATGCTTTCCAATAATTATGCAAGAAACAAGAAGGAATAACTAAGGACAAGGTGAGCTGTAGGGGAAAATTTGATGCTCAAGAGAAAAATAACATCAAGGTAAGCCCACAACATTTAGAGACAGAACTAGCCATGATGAGAATTAGCCATGATGAGAAGTGAAAAAAAGCTTGTGCTTATTTCTTTAGACAATGTCCAATGAGTTAGAAAAAATTCCATAGAGTTATGTCCACATAACTCTAAAACCAGAGGTAAATTAATTCCCGCACATAGACGCCCTCATAGAAAAACAAAAATCAAAAGAAGTGCACACAAAACAGCAAATTATATCATGTGACTAGAGTCCAGGGATGCTAAAGGAGTAAATGAGAGGCAGAAAGGGTAAAAGCACATGAGTGGGAGATTCTTAATGAACTGCTTTCTTTCTTCCATAGGAGATGAGCAGCAACTGAAGAATAGACTAGAGGAAGCTGAATTTAATTGAATTCTGTGTTTTCAGACAGACAGCTTTGCCAGAATTCACCATGGAAACAAATTGTCTGTGTCCTGATAGAAAGAAATGAATTGCTAAAATAATTTTAACAGCTCATGGAATATTTTTTACTTTTGAAAGATAAGCAGAGTCTGTGACAGATTACAAAATTATAATTGCAGTAACCACCATCAAAAAGTGAAGTTCATTTCTTACCTCTTGAACCTGGAATAGTCTTATGACTATCATCAAATAATGCAGTATTTTTAACAAACTCGGTGCCCTTCTTTCTCCTCAAACGTAGGTGCCTCTCTGACATTTAGGAAGCAAAAACAAATCATCCTGAAGCTCATAGTTTGGAGAAAGCTTCTCCCATTATTCCTGTCTTTCCTTGTTTGATTAACCCAAGATAAAAACCCTTTGTACCTTTATTTATTGTACAGTAAAATATCTTTGTCCCCAGAGCCCAAGCTGGACTGAAATAATCAGGGCCGGCTACCCAGACTCCTAGACTGCACTTACCTTTCTCTAAGTACCATAGTATGAAACTTACCCTAATAACTTTTCCAGCACTTTCTGTATATGCAATGCATGATTGTGTATGTTCATTGTATGCATACACATATGCCCACATCCCTCCATAAATATACATGATTTTTCTCTTAAAAACTCCCACATACAATGTTACATCATTCTAACTGCAGTAGACATTAAACTAGACCCCCACTGTGTCTTCTTTTAAAATTTTTTATTAGTCAACCACCGTGAGGTACTATTAAAGACTTACAAACTTTCGTGCTTGTGTTTCAGATATACAATGATCGAGTACCCATCCTTCCACCAGTGCCCATTTTCCACCACCAATGGTCCCAGCATCCCTCCCACAAAACCCCCACCCCACCCCCTCCACCCCACCCCACCTCTGTGGCAGGGCATTCCCTTTTGCTCTCTCTCTCTCCCTTTGGGTGTTGTGGTTTGCAGTAGAGGTATTAAGTGGCCATCATGTTTGATCTATAGCCTACTTTCAGCCCGCATCTCCCATACCAAGTGGGCCCTCCTAGCACCCTTTACTTGATGATCCTTTTTCTATTTGGGCTGCCTTTTCCCCCAATATGTGAGGCTGGCTTCTACGCTGTGGAGTAATACTCCTGGTACTTATCTCTACTGTTCTTGGGTGTTAGTCTCCCATTCTGTTACTTTATATTCCACACATGAGTTCAATCTTTCTATGTCTATCCCTCTCTTTCTGACTCATTTCACTGAACATGATACTTTCCATGTTGATCCATCTATATGCAGCTGAAAATATGAAGCCACTGCGTCTTTCTTGAAGCTTCTTCTACAGTCTGCTTTGACTAGACAAACTTCCCAACTTAACCTATTCCATTGCCGATAAAGCCCCACTTGGTCTACTCGGCTATTATGAACTGAGGGTGACATTATTTTTGCATTGGATAAGGGGAAACATCATTTGCATTCCAAGTCTCTCCCCTTTGCACCTTTCCACTGCCTTTTAGAGTCTTATCACTACTGTGCCGTTTTGAAGGGTGAGAGACACAGAGCAGAAATAGATGCCAACAGAGACCATCTAGCCTGCAGCCACCCTGGCCGCTGACCATAATCATATGAATAAGCCTACCTAATGCCAGACTGACCAGCTGTAGCCAGTTTTTAGTTGCATAGAGTTATGAGCAAGAAAAGAATGTTGTTTTAAACTACTAAATTTTAGAGTAGCCTGTTGCACAGCAAAAGTGACTAAGACAAAGCTGCCAGTAACATGTCAACAAAGGCAATATTTTCATTAAAACTTGTCCTCATTTACTGGTCTTTCTATAACAAATTTGAACCACAACATTGGGATCATTCGTGCTGTTTTTCATATCTACAGTGTAATAAAATTAAGTTACATTCTAGTCATCTGAAATTGCATTATTTAAATATGAACCAGAGCAGCTATTTTGAGTTAGTATAAGAAAACTACTTTGCTGTAGCCAATAAATGATATAAATAGAATTCAAGCATGAGAATTTATCCTACTTACAAAAATTGTTTTCAAGTACTCAGAACTTTCATTAACATATAAATAAAAGAAAAACTAGTGGACTAAATTAAATCACTGTTATATTCACACCAGTTAGTTCATCAGTGTAGATTGCTACAATTTGCACAGTAAAACAGTAGAATCACAACCTGAAAAATATTACGGTTTCTATTTTCTTTAGTCAAATAGATTTTTCTCATTTGGTACTAAATTAGTGAAATACTCTTGATATTTACCAATAGATAATTTTCCACTGACAGGCAACTCTGAACTCTTACTTCATTTATCATCTCACTCTCTGCATACAAAAATTAAAATACGGTTCTTGAGTTAAACCTTTGTCTCTTAATATTTTGTTGAAATATATACGTGTTTCCTAAAATCAGAACAATGATTTAAGTTCACATTCCATAATCAAATTCTTTAATCTAACGTATTAGAGGAAAGTATTGGGTTTTCTTATTTTTTGGTTTGGGGGACATATCCTGCTATGCTCAGGGATTATATTCTGATGGTGCTCAGAGGACCATAAGTGTTGCAAGGGACTGTACCTGGGTCATACTCATGATAACAAATTTGTGGATAGATAAAAGTGTCCCTCCCACCAATGTAGGCCTGCACTCTTCCTCATACTTCCCTTCCCAGATACCAAAATTATTATACACTCCCCCAAATTTTTCAAGCTTATAAAATTAAAATTCAAATATTTTCTATTTTTATTCTATGCCATTATTCTAGGCAAATTATTCAATACCTTACACTTGTCTTGAAAGAATGTGTCTGAGTGATCTAACAGTTATGTTCAAAGATTGTGCACTGCTGCTTTGTATTAGAAGGCTGATTTATAACTGGTATCTTAATAATGAACATTTATCCCCAAATACAAGTAATTCTTGTTTGTGAATCATATTTCATGTGTACATATATATCGAAGTAATAAATTTTCTGAAGTCATTGGGTGAGTCAAATTTTCTTAGTCATTTTAATTTTGTAGTTATTAGTAAATGAATCATCCAAAAATATTATAACTATTTATGCTCCCACAAGAAATGGATGAGACAGTTCTTAGCCCAGGGCTTAGCCCCACAGATTTTCAAACATTTCGTTTCTTTCTTATTTAATAAATAAAAAAATAGATACTCAGCAAGCTTTTATGATGAGACAAATGATCTTGTTTGTTAAGAAGTGATTTAACATTTTTAATTGAATCACAGTGAAATACATAGTTACAAAGTTCTTCATGTTTAGATGTCCATCATAGAATGTTCCGACACCCGTCCTTTCAACAGTGTATGTTTTCTACTACCAATAAAATTAATTTTTCTTATCTGCAAGTTATTGTGAAGATTATTAAAACATTTTTTTTATTTGGGGAAGGGTCTTTTTGGTCTATACCTGGGAGGTACTTGGGGGTTATTAGGATCTGGACAACTTGCAGTGCTTGGGCTGAAGGGGGAGGCAGGAAGGGGGGCAGATCTAGCAGTGCTGGTGATCAAACTGGTGAAGGTCACATGTAAGGCAAGTGCCTGATTTGATGTACTAACTCCCCGATCCATGATGTTCAAAATTCAAACCATCTGCTTTTTGTATTTTACCTTTATTGATTTGTAAAGTTTTATTCTTCTGTCAATACTGTCAGTGCTACTCTCATTCATTACTGGTGGGATGAAAAAATGATGGAAGACACCGGGTAATATTTTCTAAAGTTTTTCATGCAATTTCCCTCTCAACAAACAGTCCTAATCCCAGGGACCTACCCCAGAAATTCTTTAGTAAAAGCAGAAAAATATATAGGCACAAGGGAATTTATTTGAGAACTATGAAAATAAGAATATAGAAAATCATAAATTATCATAATCAATAGAAGGTTGAGCATAGTAGGTATGTGACAACACAGCCACCATAATGGGATATTGAGAAGCTGCATACTTTTTTATATAACTATGGAGTCATCTAACCCCATAGAGTAATCTATAAACAGTTTATTTAGCCTATTTATTTATCTGAGATTTTATATCTTGTCACGTCTTTTGGAATGTTTTGTTTCCTTCTTCATTAGGCTGGAGAGTGATTTATCCAAGTTTTCTCTTTTTTTTTCTTATTAAAGAATTGTAATTTACAAAGTTATTGATAGTTGAATTTTAGGCCTATAATCTATCTTTTTCCTAAAGAATCAGTGATTCTTAAAGAATCAACACAGCTGGGAGTATGCCCCAAACCAAACTTACTAATTTTCATATTTTTCATTAATTTCACACATTTTTTGGTCTTTTAGACACTCTAGATTCAGATAATTATTTATTTTAAATAGTATATCTGTATATGTAAATATATTAAATACATGAGTTTTCTTTAATAAACTCCTATAGTGACTCTCATGACTGGACTCTCGCTCATGGACTGGAGCGATAGCACAGTGGGTAGTGTGTTTGCCTTGCATGCAGCCAACCTGGGTTTGATTTCTCTGTCCCTCTCAGAGAGCCCAGCAAGCTACCAAGAGTATCTTACCCACACAACAGAGCCTGGCAAGTTCCCCGTGGAGTATTCGATATGCCAAAAACAGTAGCAATAAGTCTCACAATGGAGACGTTACTGTTGCCCGCTCAAGCAAATGGATGAACAACGGGATGACAGTGACAGTGACTCTCATAGATTATTATATATAACATTCATATTATTACTTTTCTTTTTTAGAAATTCTTCTATTCTAATTTACACTCTACATTGATTCTAAAGATTCTTTAGAGTCATTGCTTAGAGGGCATATAGATAGCACAACAGGTAGCATTGGTGCCTGGCATCATATCAGGAGTGATTCATGAGCTACAGATCTAAGAGTAATAAGTTCTGAGCACAGCTGGTAAAGCCTCCCAAACCAAAAAAAAAAAATTAAATAAAAAGCAAATTAAGGGGCTGGAGCAATAGCACAGCGGGTAGGGAGTTTGCCTTGCATACGGCCAACCCGTGTTCGATTCCCAGCATCCCATATGACCCCCTGAGCACCACCAGGAGTAATTCCTGAGTGCAGAGCCAGGAGTAACCCATGTGGATCACCGGGTGTGCCCCCAAAAGAAAATAAAGTCAAATTAATTATTTTGTCTATTTTTCAAATACTAATATGTCTTCTTGTATTTTGATGTAATTATTTTCTATTCTTGTCATATTTAATTTGAGTCTTCAATACTATCTAGTTTTGCAATTTATATTTTTCTTGAAATTGATATTGCTTAAAAACTTCTATAATTTGTTCCATAAATAGGGCAAGGACCCATGAAAAATAACTCTTCTGCATTTTTATGATTCAAATATATATATTTACATTAATATATATTTACATTAATCATATATAACTTTTATACACTGCTGTTAGGTCCTCTATATCTTGCAATTTATTTTTTGCTAGTAATATATTTTATTTATTTATTAAATCAATGGGCTGGAGCGATAGCACAGAGGTAGGGCGTTTGCCTTGCATTGACCGTCCCGAGTTCAATTCCTCTGCCCCTCTCGGAGAGTCTGGCAAGCTACCAAGAGTATCTTGCCTTCACAGCAGAGCCTGGCAAGGTACCCATGGTGTATTCGATATTCCAAAAACGGTAACAACAAGTCTCAAAATTAAGACGTTACTGGTGCCCGCTCAAGCAAATCGACAAGCAACGAGATGGCAGTGATACAGTGATTGAATCACTGTGATATACACAGTGACAAACTTTTTCATGATTGAGTTTCAGTCATATAATGTTTCAACACCCATCCCTTCACCTGTGAAATTTACCACCACCAATATCTCCAATTTCCCCACCCTTCAACCTGCTTCTATGGCAGGCAATTCCCCCCACTCCCTTCTCTCTCTTCGTTCTCAATAATCTTACATTTGTCTAGTTTGATATATCATAGACTGAGAGAAAAAAATCTTAATATAGCTGAACTAAGTAGATGTGCTTTTCCTTTAATTTCATAGATCCCATATCTTTCTAGTTATTCTTCTTAAGGCTTAGCTACTTATGTCGTTTATTTCCCTTGATAGTTCCTCATGCTCTGCCTTACACAGGAGCTTTCTCCTTCTCCTTGAGTTACTGGCTTAGATTCCTTTCTACAGAAATCTTAATCAGGGTGTCCTTTATTTTTTTTATCATGTTGCACAATGATGTCATTCCTCACCTCCAACTGCAAATTTTTCAAGTTATTTTACTCAGTAACTTTGGGATTAATATAGATTTTGGGTTTCTATATGCTCCAATTTGAAAAGCAATTCTCTTCAAACAAGAAATTATTTATTGACAGTGGGTTTTAGCAGCATTGCCCCACCAGACAGACTTGTCTGCTGCAGAACTCTTCAATGTTCTACTAAAATCTTCCTTTCTGATGTGAGATTATCCATTTTTACTTTCTCTTTTTCTGAGCACCACCAGCTCTATATATTCTCCCTTAAAGCCTAAACCACGTCAGTTATCTGCTTCATAATAACTTTTTCTAAGATGTATATCAGACAGATTATAAAATTTGCTTTATTGTGTAGTGTACACAAATCCATATTCAATCTTACATAGATCCATTGGCTCTAAATCTTGGTCACAATGACGCTTTCTTAAATTTCTACTTTCCTTGGTGCTATATTAAATATCTTGGCCTCTAATGTGGCCAAAATAAAATTGAAAAATTTCTGCCAAACTACAGTTCTCTGAGATGAACTTTATATTATTTCTTCCCACCCACCTGCCTTTCAAAATATAACAATAAAAACTCAGCAATTGACAGGCCCTCTTTATTTATTCCATTCTTATTGCACAGAATTCTGTCTTCAGGATTGGGAAGTAACTCTTCCTTTAAGATTCATAATCAGTCTGAAATATGTCCTTGTCACCCTCAAACAAATTCTTCCTTTTCCAGAAAAAAATCTGTCCAAGATATACTACTGATTTTTGTATTTATAAAATTCCTCCTTGATTGTGAATTGCTTCCAAATGTGAACAATTTTTCCCCTACCTATAACTTAAAATCATCTGAAAGAAATGGAATTCTCTTAAATTCCTGTAGAAACATTTTAGTCAATACTATTCAAAAGGAAACCACATTTTAAAAGTTTTATATAGTTATTAGCATTTGAGTGCAAATTTTCTTTTTAGTTAAATGGGTTTAAATGGGTTTAGCGCAATAGGAAAGAGTGCAAGAGTTTGGGGAAGAGTAATTTTGAAAGAAACCTAACAAGGAAATTTCATAAGAAGAAAGCTCTTAAGTCTCTGGAAGGCTGAAAGGAAGCAAAAAATGGAGAGTTTCCCTCATTCCACAAAATGTATATATGATATAAAGACGACTGTAGCACTCTCGCACTTTGTCCCGCTGTTCATCGATTTGCTCGAGTGGGCACCAGTAACATTTCCATTGTGAGACTTGTTGTTACTGTTTTTGGCACATCGAATATGCCAGGGGTAGCTTGCCAGGCTCTGCCATGTGGGCTGAGTACTCTCAGTAGCTTACCAGGCTGTCCTAGAGGGATAGAAGACTCGAACCCGGTCAGCCACGTGCAAGGCAAACGCCCTATAGCAACAACATACCCATTTAATCCACATTCCAGACAGCCCCTCTGCTCCTTAAAGACTATGATCCAGGAGGTCTACTAACCCATTTTGGCACCCAGAGACTTATAGAAATGCATCTAGACTGTGAGCTGAGCTACAACCCCATGCTTCCCGGGGAGGGAGAAGGATTTTTTCTCCCAGTGCTTTCTTTCTACGGGGAAGATAGCAGCGGCAGCAGCAGCAGCAGCGACCATGTGGCATCTGCCATTTTCTAGGACTCACAACCCAGAGGTACAGTGACGTGGCGCACAAGAGATCATAGGATGGGGTGTTACCGACACGCCCTCCGCCCAGATGAGACCCGGAGCAGCCACGCGCGACACGGCTCCTCTACTCCTTAAAGATTATGATCCGGGAGGTCTACTAACCCATTTTGGCACCCAGAGACTTATAGAAATGCATCTAATTATTTGACTTCAAGTTTTCTTATTATTTAATGAAAATGTGAACATAAAAAAATAATTCACATTCCAAAATGAAATGCCTTTTGGGGCCAAAATTGCAAGGAGTATTATATGTGATACATCTTTGTAGTATACATTTTTTCTAATATCTTACAAAATTCTCCAAATATGAAGCAAACTTGACACAACTTAAATATTAAATCAAATATATCTGCATTAATATTTCACTATTTTTTATTCACATTATCTACTCATCTACCTATCTCCTCCAGTTTCCCTTATTTGTAATGCATTTTTAACATAATTGCAAAATAATTTTCACATGCTTTAAATTAATGTAGTTGAGTTCAGTATTTTTATTGTCCTTCTTTAACTGTAACATTTACAGTGTAGAACCATTATCTGACAGCTAAACTAAACAGGTCTGTTCTTATCTGCAAGAATACCTAGAAGTCTCCTACCATGTGGGATGACTAAAGATTTATAAGGTGCTGTTTAAATGTCAAACCTAAATTTTTATGTTCAGGACCAACCTGTTTAGTGATCATTTTTACCTAGAGTGACTGATTAAACACCCTGACTTGGCTTTGTGATTAGTAGGGCATAAAACATCCTGCTGAAAACTTTTCCTCATGGTTTCCTGAAATTAAAATTCTTCACCCACACATTGATAGCTCATAATTCACAGACTAAGTATGTTCTGTGAGACTGAAACAGACCCCCAGGGAACTGGGCCTAGGAGTTTCTCTATTCTCCAGTTGCCTTCACTTTGAGAAAGCTACATCATTCTCTATGCCTTGATTAAATCCTTATGCAAGTATGTCTGTACTCTAAATCCTTTTGGTTTTATCTAAGCTTGTGAAATCGTTACATTCCTCTACAACGAAGTATATAAAATTTAAATGGTGGATTCTGAGTTTTGACAAATATTACACCTGCGTGATCCAAACTCCTGTCAAGACATAAAATAGTCTTATTTTTCTCTTTATTGAAGGCAATGTGACTTACATCACTGCTAATGACAGTTTTGTGCATACCAACAGCAACCCCACCACTAAATTGCACATTTCTGTCCAACCAAGGTCCCAAAGGTCCTCCCATTCAGCCCTGCCCCCAGGGTCTGGAAAAATAATACAGTAGGGAGAGTAATTGTCTTGCATGTAATGAGTCTGGGCCAGAAACCTAGCATTCCATTTGCTTCTCCTAGCCCTATCAGAAGTGATCCCTGAGCACAGAATCAGGAGTGATCCATGAGTGTAGTCATTTGTGGCCTGAAAACAAAACAACAACCCCTCTCAACATAAACAGACACACACACACACAGACCAAACTCAGTTGTTGGCCATTTGTTGCTTCCTTACCACTGTGTATCTTAATATATCACCCACAAAAAACATCATTCCATCTCTGTCTATTTTCTTCTGACCGATTTCACCAAGCATAATGCTCTCCAGGTCCATCCAGATAGCAGCAGATTGCATGGTTTTGTCATTTCTTGAAGTTGCATAGTATTCCATTATATATGTACATACATGTATCATATATCATGTATATACATATACATATACACACACACATATATATATTTGATAACTTCTTGGATCCACTCATCCATAGTGTGGCATTCGGGTTAGTCTCATATATTAGCTACTTAACTAAGTGCTGCTATGAACATGGGTTATATATTATTTATCATTACAAATTAATGTTTTTATATGGGGGGGTAGATGCAAAAAAGTGGTATCATGTGGCCACATGGGAGTTCTCTTCTTACATTTTTGAGAAATCTCCCTAATTTCTCTTTGTAAAGGGTGATCCAGACAATATTCCTAACAAACACTACGGAGGGTTCCATTCTCACTACATCCCTGCCACACTATTTCCAGCCTTTTTGATATAGGCCATCCTCACCAGCATGAGAGGCTGTCTCACTGAAGTTCTGATTTGCATTTTCTTAATAACAAATGATGATAGTGAGCATGTTTTCATGAGCTTCTTAGCCATTCCTATGTCTTCTTTGAGGAAGTATCTTTTCATCATCTCTCAGTTTTTGAATATAAAATAGACACACAGTGGTATCTTAGCCTAAACTTCCATTTTCCTGATGGCTAATAAGATCATTGTTTTTATATGCTTCATTTAGTGTATGTTAAAATATTTGCCCAGTGTTTAGTTGTATTGTCTGTCTGTTAATTGTGGACTTGCAAGAACTCATTCAATACCTGTTATTTTGCAGTCATGTTTTATACATACTACCAAGAAGATTCTAACTCCTTATTCATTTGTAACTTTAATGATGTTATTATAAACTGAGGTTCTTAATTTTAAAGAAATATTTATAAATCCAATCAAGAAATCATAGATTTCTATGAAAAATCAGGTTATAAAAATTGATTTTCTAAAATTTGGGCAGTGTTGTAATGTACAATCACAACTCTGACAACAATAGCTTAAAACACAGTCTAAAAGTAAAATAAAGAAGAGTTTTAAGGAGAAAATCCCTGAATTCTATTATATGTATATCTTAAAATTGACTGTTAAGATACAAAACTAAGAAATTTTACTAAAATGATTATATCTTTTCACACAAACAATTCTTCAGTCACTAAGCAAGGACTGAAATAGAAAATCTGAAAACCTCACAAGAATGGATCTCCACATTATAATTTTGATTAGTACTTTTTGAAACAAGATCTGACTCTTGATAATTTGCTTGACATAGCCAACAACACCTCTTCAATGTGAAAAATTACTTGACTAAAATTATGTGAACCACAAAAAAATTGAGACTAGAGTTATGTAATTATGGTTGTCATAGTTGTAATATAAAACAATCAATTAAAAAGATTGTAAGAGTGTCTTTTCTCATGCACACCAGGGGATAATACTTAATGATATGATAGATGCTTACTGAGGGTATTAACTAATGTCAATGAGCATTGTGATTTATTTTTGCTAAGAAGACAATTGCAAACAGTAAGCTGTGTTTGACTCAATTATATTTAATACAGAGAGATGAACATAATAAAACCATTTTGTGCAGCAATTTTTTTATAAAAAGTCTTGCCTTTTGGAAATACAATTAAAAATTTTAAGAACAGGATGGCAATTTAAATTTCAAAAAAGAAGAAAAAGTTTAATAGTTTTCTCAAACACAAATCACAAAAATTCGGTCTAATTATTAAATGATCATATTATAAAGAAGATATATTTTTTAAAGTTTTGCTCAATTTGCAAGCTAAATTGGGGCTTATCTTTTGTTTTTACAAAAATGGTTTTTAGGATCTATGTTTATTCCAAAAATATTGAGTAGATATAAATTATATGTCAGAAATTTTTTAATTTTCTGAAAATATGAGATAATAGTAAATTTCTACATCCATGAACTCATTTTAAAATCTTAAAAAATAGGTATAATAAATGCTATACCTATAAGTAATAAAGGATTTAAAGAGGAATGAGTCCGGGTATGAAGTTAATAAGTGCTGGTGGAAAACGCAGGGTTAGTTTGCTTAGAAATATTAATTAGATAGTTATGCTTGGAGAAATATTTATAGAGTATTAGAAGTAAGCAACTTATCTTGCTTCTTTTGAGTTAAGCAAAGGGAGAGAATGGATTATGCCTATAGTAAAGGATTATGCACTCATCTTCCAGGAATCCCAATGATGTTGAAGCCGTGTAACAGGAAGATACAGCTGGAGCTTAACTAATATTTTTAGGCTATTTTAAAAACCTCAGCTCAGTAAAACATTTCTCTATTCATCACTAGCAAACTCCAAAATTGTTCTCTTTTTATTTTCTGTATGTGTACTGCCCCTATTTATGAATTCAAATACCCTTGAGATATTTAGTAAGAGATTTCTACTTGAATTGTGGGTGCTTATTTTTTGCAACATATGTAAGCTACTGTCATCCTGTTGCTCATTGATTTGCTCAAGTGGGCACCAGTAACATCTCCATTGTGAGACTTGTTGTTACTGTTTTTTTGCATATTGAATATGCATGGGGAGCTTTCCAGGCTCTGCCATGCGGGCAAGATACTCTCGGTAGCTTGCCAGGCTCTCCGAGAAGGGCAGAGGAATCAAACCTGTTGTGCTATCGCTCCAGCTCATGTGTAAGCTAACAAAAAGTTATATTCTTACTAACATAGAAGTCAATAAAAGAACATGCTTTACTTTAATAAAACATTCTGAAATAGGGGCTGGAGTGATAGCACAGTGGACAGGGCGTTTGCCTTGTACGTGGCTGACCGGGTTCAACTCCCAGCATCCCATATGAGCACTGCCAGGGGTAATTCCTGAGTACAGAGCCAGGAGTGACTCCCGTGTATCTGTGTCACTGGGTGTGATCCAGAAAGCAAAAAATCTTTTACAGATATTTTTTAATTTTTTAAATTGTTTTAAAAATTTGAAATATATTCTGAATACACACTAGATTTTCTAATTTTCCTATATGTAATTCTTCCAGCAGGAAGCACCTATTCCCATGAGTGGCACTCTTACTTTATCTTCCCATATTGTCACTATTCTACCCTTATTTTACTTAAGTCTTCTTTTATCACTTCTTTAAAAAAAAAAAGGAAATTAAAACAGGAATTTCCTCTAGAATAAGAAATGAGCCTTTACTTTGAAAAATGATAATTTTCCTTTGTCCAAATATGGAGGCCAGGATCTGACACAGTGATAGGGCACATACCTCGACCTTTCACAGCAAATAGCAACAACAACAACAACAATAATTATGGCCTCCAACTTTGCCATGCAACATTTTGGAATAATTTATTAGATATGTAACTCATTTAGCAAATAAGTTACAGATACAATTTAAAATGATTGTTTGAAATGAGGCAATTAAGTATGAGGCTGAAGAGATAGTAGAAGGGTTAAGGTGTTTTTCTTCCATGCAGGTGATTGCAGTTTAATCTTTGGCACCACAGCTGCTGCCCTGAACATCAAGAATAATAACTGAGTATAGAAGGAGTAATTCCTGAGAACCATTGGTTCTGGTCTAACACCTCTCCACATAGTAAAACAAAATAAAATGCAAGAATTAGTTTCTAATAACAAAATGTTATAGTATTTATTTTTCTGTTTTATAGATATGTCATGGTGAGTTTGAGATATTCTAGTCTTTTCTGATTTTGCCATAATAAAACTAACATGTTAAATGCTAATTTTACAAACATTTTATGCTCTATAATATTGTATCATATATACATACTCACAAACACAATGTCTGGGTCCAAGACATGAACTGAGTTAGGCGCAAGTCATAATTTGACTTTCAAAAACACTTGTTTCCCACTTAATATACATTAACATTAAGTAGTTGGATAATTGCTGATGTTTTACATCTTTTTAATTTTCTGGAAATGTATATTATAATGTGAAGTTTCTACTCATTATTAGCAAGAGCAATATCTTTCCAAAATTAATTAGGTATTTATCTTTTTATTTTTGTGAGTAGTTCATATCCAATTATCTGTGATTTATTTCAGGACATCTCCTTTGTAAGATGGCCTAGTGTCCTTATAAGCCTAGACTACTAATAATCTCTCACATTTTAAATGTATTTTAAATACATTTCCATAGTTTTCATCTAATTCAGTTTTGTCTGACTCTAATGACTTTAATTCTATATGCAGTAAGATATATTAATAATTTTTAGATATTTTATTCATTTTATAATTCTCATTCAAAATTTAGATTAATATTCTCCTATAATGACTGTTATATTAGTTTGAATTTTATGTTTATATCTTTTGTTCTTTTATAACTTATTTTTATGAAATACAGTAAAGGGAAATCAAATGGATTCTTTAAACTAGTTTACCAATACCGTTCACAGTACACTTCAAGTGATTCATCTCTTTCACCTGATTCATCAGAATTCATTTTTCATGCACTACATTATGGGCTTTGATTCTGTGATAGCTCTTCTATTGCATTGATCGAACAGTCTATTTTTCACTGTCTAATTGCTATAGCTTAATCATTTAAATTATACATTTAATTATTCTAGTCTTATGAAAAGGTTTATTATCACATACAACTGCTTCTTATGTATTATTCTTCCTTTCCAAAAGTTTTAAGCATTTCACATCTGCTTGTTATTTAACATAACAATGAACTCTCCAATTTTGTCACTGCTGTTTGTACAGTGATTAAGAGTTTTGACTGTAATTTTATTCTGAATTATGTTCAAAATCTCAGCTTCGTAGCTCATAACCTTCAAGAAGTATGTGAAATCACTTTACCCTGCTTTTGTATCTCTAACATGGGTATAAGAATAATTCCCATTGGTGAATTTTCAAACAATATATAAAGTAGTGGAAATGTAATATAAAATGTTAATATAAAATGTTACATTGAAGATTTTCAGATTAGTAAACTGTAATTATTTTGCTAAGGTTATTAGCACATCAACATCTCACTGAATCCATGGTTAGAACCAGTTCTTAGGATTATTCTGAATTAATGGCATAAATAAGTTCATATTTGGTTGTCAAAAATCTATATTATAGGTAAAGGGAGAGCAATGCATTTTTCCATTTCTATTTAAATTAATTTCATGGATATTATTGCATCTCAGAGTTACTGGTTGTCTTGCCTTTCTAACCAATAGGATAGGAAGGGATAGTATAAAAACCAATATGTATATGTGTGTTTAAAATTATTCCAAATTTTATTTTCAGTAAAACAATATATTTCAATGTGCATTCTGCTATGATTTATCAATCTATAAAAATATTATAAAATATCTCTGCAGTTTATATTTTGTCCCAAGCATACACACACACACATACACAGACACACACGTTATTATTATATTATTAGGTTATTATGCAGCTTCAATTGCTTCTAGTCATAGAGAGGAGACTGAGAAGAGATTGATCAAGGGAGCAGATTGATCAAAACAGTCAAGAGATTTTGTATTAATAATAAGCCACGACCATTTTCCCCTCTGTTTTGTTTCCAAGAGAGAGATTTTGAGGATCATTGACCAAAGAAGAAATTATTGTTAAATAACAAGGATGCATCTAGCACTACCTACAGTAACAGTTTATTACTTGTTTAAAGAAAGACTAACTTTTCTGATTAAAACAGTTGTCACCTGATTACACATAAAACATAATGACACTGAGATAGAAAGATAATATAAACACACCAGATGTATTGGTGGTGTTGAAATAGCCATTTTAAGTACACAACTATATTGCCAAACACAATCTGGCTCTCATTGTTATTTTTCCAAGATATTGAATCTCTGATGTAGGGACAGATTTCTTTTCTCAATACCACCTTTTACTGTTTCTACTTTAAGAAAAAGTTCATGTGACCTTCTTAATATCTGCTATAGTATAAGTGCATCCAAATTCTCAGTATATCCCCTGTTTGAAGCACATCTTTCCTAAGGATACCAAGTTTCTAAGTGTGGTACCTGTTTTCTAGCTCTTATGCTTAACTCTTCATTCAAGTGGCCATTTTTGAGGAAGTGACATCACTAATCTTCCTGTTTTTAAATGCATATTTCAATATTCTTTTTAAAAATGGCTATATAACCAAGATAATATATTCAGCAATTCCACTCTAATTGATATTTTAAATTTAGAAATATAATTATCAATATGCTATAAAAGTGAAATTCTCCACTTTCCCAGATATATATCTTCTTTTGTATCTATTATCTCCTTGTTTCTGCTTACTTCTAACATCAGCACTTAAATTTAATGAATTCCACATGTCATTGATATCCATAGTATTGGAGATTCATTCTAGGGATTAATGTTTCAGAAAGTTCAGAAGAAGTGCAAAATTTGAGAAATAATTATGAGAGAAATGGATTTCCAGAGAAGAATTAATCATCTTTAACTCACAATAAGGAAATACCCTATGTTCTAACATGCTTCATGAATAAGATAAACTTTCATAGACAGTGAATTATGCCACATTTCCCAAAATTTGATTATCATTCATTAAATTTCTCTTAATAGTTTGTTTTTTGCTTAGGCTTTTATAGATCATTTATGGGGTTCTATTGGAAATATTCATCTTTACATGATGCTTAAGTGTGTGGCTTTTAATATAGTCTAGTTATCTGGACATTTATGAAATAGTCTATGGAATTGCATCCAAAAACTTCAATTTAATTAAAGCATATGGCTTTAGTGAATGAGTTGTACGTATTACTGACCAATTTTTCTTTATAAAGGTAACAAACTCGCGGAAAAAAAAAAAAATGTGTGCTTTGAACTTGAAACAGCCGCAGGATACAGAGTCAGCCCTAGTCGGCCCGTGCTCGGCTCCGGCCGGCCGGGTTTTCGGCCCGGGCGCCCATGCCCCTGCAGAGCCGGTGGATGTGGAACAAGCGGGAACCAGAGACAGCTTTAGGAATTGGGGTTCCAGCAAGTGCCTGCACCCATGTATGGAGACTGTGAATTAAGCCTTTGCCCCACGCCGGCTAACGGAGGAAATATGTAATTTCTGGCAGAATTTTCCCAGGACTTTATACAGAAATCCAAAACCGCGCGGACACTGCTGCGTCCGCGCGACTTAACATTTATAATTGTCATCAATGTGAAAGGGTTCCATTTGAACAGGTCAGACTTGGGGGGGAAACTCCAAATAATAACAGTAAGTTTTTGTTGAAATATTGAAGGTTCTTAATGTAACAGCCACCCCTGGACTATGAGCTAAGCAAAAGCCCCACGCTGGCCAACGTGGCGTGGAGTACACCATACTATGAGGCGCAGGAAGGGGGATGAGGGGGAAAAATTAAAAAAAAAAAAAATGGAAAAGGAAAAAGAGAAAAAAAAGAGAGAGAGAGAGTTATGTCAACTATAGTGAGTTTTGTGTTGAATTATGGAATGTAATCAAGGTAAAGAAAAAATGAAGTGAAATTCATTAGTTATACAGTAGGGGTTAGGGGGTGGGGGCGGGGGGTAAACTGGGGTTTCTGGTGGTGGAATTTGGGCACTGGTGAAGGGATGGGTGTTTGAATATTGTATAACTGACATATAAACCTGAGAACTTTGTAACTTTCCACATGGTGATTTAATAAAAATTTAAAAAAATAAAAATAAAAAAAAAATAAAGGTAACAAACTCTAGTAACATAAAGCCCATGGAGCAAAAAGTCAAAGGAACAGAGTAAGCAAGAAGAATGGTATGAAAAGACAATGTTCCTATAAACTAAGAACAAAAAAGTGGGAGTCAGTGAACAGTAAACAATCTAAAGTGTGAGGAAGTTTCAAATCATAAACCAGTATACCACCAGGAGAGTGAGAAAATTACTTTCTCTTCAAAACAACTGCTGGGGGATGGAGCAATATCACAGCAGGTAGGGCTTTTGTCTTGCATGCGGCCGACCCAGGTTCGATTCCCAGCATCCCGTATGGTCCACTGAGCACCGCCGCCAGGGGTAATTCCTCCTGAGTGCAGAGCCAGGAATAACCCTTGTGCATAGCCAAGTGTGACCCAAAAAGCAAAAAAAAAAAAAAATTGCTAATAAATAAATCTAAAGTGAGAAAATAATGATACCTGTTATGGGAAGGTGGGAGGGGAACTGAAACATTGGTGGTGGGAAATGTACAATGGTGAAAGGATGGGTGTTGAAACATTCTTTATATGACTAAAATCCAATCGTTAACAACTTTGTGACTGTGTTTCACGCTGTGGTTAATTTTTCTAAAGAAAAGAAAAGAATGACAGCTAATAAAGAAAACAGAAACAACTTTTTGGTTCTTTGGTGGTTTAAAAACACATTTGTGATATTATTATACCTAAGAAGAATTCCACCGTGCCAAGAAAGCAAGAAATAAAAATTATCACATTTTAAGATTACAGGAGCACTATCTTGGGAAATCATTTAGAAGATCACTCAATACCTTGAAAAATGTTCTCATAATCAGGAACCTTCCCTCTGAAGCATGTTATAGTCCAGGTATTCATATATATAATAATATTTTAGTCTCATTAACTATGGTTTCCTCATCTCACAGACTGACCCCATATATACCAGGACATAATAAGCCCACTCTCCTACCACAGAAGATGAACTTTAAGCACAAACAGCAAGCAATTAGTCAAGAAGTACAATTTCATGACATCAACTTCCAGTTGACTTTGCACAGTGACAATAGGGTCATGTAAGTTCCAAGTTCAGATTCAGAATTCTCTGTTTCAACATATGTAATCTTAAGCAAATCTAACTACCCTTTAAAACTTATGTGAAGCAGTGATAGTTCTACCTATCTTTTCATAAAATTAAGTGTTTTCTCACACTATATGAGAACTTGTGTTATCCAAGTTTTTTTGATGAGATTTTGCTATTGCTCATTCTATTTCTGCTCTCACTTAACCTGTGACTTGTTGTCCATAGAACGTGGAGGATACTGCAGACCAGAGAGGTAGTACAGTAGGTAGGGCTCTTGTTTCACATTGGCTGGCAAGGGTTCAATCACTGGTATCACACCCTGAGCCCACCAGAGTGACCCCAGAATGCAAAGACAGGAGTAATCCTTGAGACAAGTATGACTCAAAAAAAATTTTTTAATGACATGTAGGACAATGTTTATCAAGTGTAAACACATTTAGGTAAATATCCTATTTGCTACACATCAGGATCTGGTTAACCCTGACACATGCAATTCTCATGCAGTCCACTTATCCGCAAGAGAAGTAATTTAATAAATGTTGATTATTTGAATAAAATTAGTAATAATAATTTTATTTGAAATGCAACAAATAATTTCTTTAGCACACACACACACAAAAACTGGCAGAAAATAGTTTTTGTGTGCACTTAAAAGCACAGGCAAGAGAGAGAATCCCTCAGGTGTAGAAATTCTTTTAAATTATAAAAAGTGTGATTTTTACAGCTGTTCTCCTCTGCATACCATTCACTCCCTCAGCTTGCTTTAAGGATGCAGGGAACCACTCTAAATCCAACATGTAGGATTCCATTTAAGTAGTCTAGGTGGCTGGCTACTTGAGAAAGAGCCAAAGAAGAACTCTAGAACTATAACATTTTGTATCTAAGAAAGAAGAAAGGTCAACCTAATTTAATCATAACATATGGAACCAAACTGCATTTTTAAAAGTCACTGGGAATTATCAAAAATAAAAAGGAAATTTCTCCCCATTTCCTTGTTGCTTTCTTACTCTTTCTGGTTTTTGGTTTTTTAATACATTCTCAACCAAAAATGTTTCTATATTTTTGGATAAAGTAGTCTTTTTTGAGGGTTTAATCAAAGAGATGTAAATATTAAAAGATCTCATTTTAAGATGTCAAAAGAAGAAGTAGAATTAAAAGGCACATTATGTTGAGAGTATTTTGTGCATCTGGTGACATGTTCACCTTTGAAATTGTTGTCCTTCTTAACCTTTTACTCCTCACCAAACTTGCAGCTATTATATAAATGTTTATTGTTTTCCATTTTTGCTTTAAATTGCAAAACATTTTAAAAATATACAACCACCATACAGCAATAAGCAAAATGTATTGTATTTGCATATTTTGAAATATAAAAAGTACTTTAAAACAGATATAAGATTGTCTATGGTCTTCACTAGAATGTATAATAATTTTAGAAAAAAAACTTTTAAAGACATTTACACATTCAATTCTCACTGTGATAAAAAATAAATGTATTTTCTTACAGTTTTGTTTCTTCCTATCAAACTATTTATTTCCTTTTACAATGTAGCATTGCTAACAACGGACTTTATACTGTACCGTTTATTGCCAGAACTTACTTTAAAACAAGAAGCTTCTACCTTTTGACAATGTACATTTATTAACTTCCAGAGCTCACCAAATTATTCACTACCTTGTTATTCTTTTTTAATTACTTTATTTAAGCACTGTGTTTTAGAAAGTTGTTCATAATACAGTTATTATGGACATTCAATATCTCAACAGCAATTTTACCTCCAGTGTAACCTTTCCTCCACAGTTGTACCCAGTTTCCTTCCCACCCCCAAACCTTAGCAGGCACAAAATAATTTATTTTATATTCCTTGTTACAACAAAGGGCTAATGGATTTATCAAAAATATTCTTCAGTAAAAGAAAATTTTGAAAATTGTTATGTCTTAACATTGGGTGATTGTCATTGTCTGGGAATTTACTAAGCCATTTGCTGCCTTCTGTGTTACTGTTTTCATTTATTGATCTTAGCTGGCTTCTGTGTTACTTTCCCATCTAATTTGGTATGGTCCTACTGAGCTCTCACTATTTGCAGAATTTGAAGATGTTGTGTGGCCACATATGTGGCTGTGTGCCCCAGGAACACCAGGACTTATTAAACTGTACTGTTGCGATTACATGAGTGCCAGTGGGATGTGGATGTCACTATATGATTATTCTATTTTCAAATATCACCTTAATGTTTTAATTTTCATTGTGATGCTATACTATGTTGCCAATGCCTACTTCTTAATTTAAATTATTTTTATCAATTTTCCTTTTATAATTAAGAAAATTCTTAAACAAACACACACACAATCCTTAGAGAGTGAAAAGAAAAAGGCTAAGGGAGAAGGAAACCAGAGCAAGCTTTTAGAAATCTACGACTAGAAAGATTTTAAAATTCATTCTAAGTTATTGGTTCCCAAAGTTGGGTCCTCGAAGAGTCACCTAGAGGACTGGTTAAGAAAAATGGCAGAAGACCAACACCAGAATTTCGGAATCAAATATGGGGCCAGAAAATTTGTACATTTAGTGATTCTTGGAGTGTAAATTTGATTTAAGAGGCAGAAGTCTCAAGGATATCAAGAAGCTGGTTATTGCAGTGCAGGCAAGACAGCAAAGAAAATAAAGAGCAGACTGAAGAAGAGCTTTCCATGGGTGGATGTCAAAAATGGTTCTCAAGACTATGACTTAAATTTCTGGGTGAATGCTTGTGGAATTTTCTGCATTTTACTGATGAAAGGGTGATCATGAGGAAGAGGAAAGAAAAGTTGGGCATGTAAAAATTGAGAGTTCACAATTTTTGTAATTGTTCAATACCTGCTTGCAATGATGGAGAGGAAAGGAGGAATCCCTGTTTTGTAATTCTCAGCAAGTTATATGTTCCAAGTACTCTCTCATGACTTATTTCATTGTATTTTGCAAAATAAAGATGAGATGTCCAACAATAACTATATATATATATAGTACAAAATTCTGCAGCTAATAATGCATACGGGGTCCTGAGAGATACTGCAGTGTGCATGGCATTGCCTGCACATGCCAGACCTTGGTTTTATCCACAAATGGGAACTAATTATAGTCCCCTGTGTACCACCAAGGATGATCCCTAACTAGAGTCAGGAAAAGTAATTTCTGAGTGAAATCAGGTGTGGAACAACACTATACACACAAAAAGAACACTATACAATACCCAGGTTTAATTCCTCTGTCCCTCTTGGAGAGCCCAGCAAGCTACAGAGAGTATCCTGCCCACATGGCAGAGCCTGTCAAGGTACCTGTGGCATATTTGATATGCCAAAAACAGTAACAAAAAATCTCATACTGGAGACGTTACTGGTACCCGTTCAAGCAAATCGCCGAACAACGGGATGACAGTGCTACAGTACTGCAGTACAATAACTGTGGGGGAAATTTAGGTCCATAGTAAGTTGGAAGTCTAGATGTAAGTTTCCATCAGATCAGACAGATAAAGACTAAATTCTATACTATCAGTCACAAGTTAGGTGAGCCCAGGGGTGACTGGGAGGTTAGAAGCATGAATCACAAAAGATGTCAGAGGAGAGGCATCGAATGGATTAATATTGGTATAATAGCCAAAATTGCATTGAATACAATAGGGGTCAACCATCATATAGCAGGTCCTTAAAAGTTATTCAGTTGTAACCAGCCAGGTTTTATACTTGCCAGTCAGGCAGGAGCAAGACTGCATGATATTTATCAAGATATTCACTGCAAATTCATTAGTAGCAGAGGCATTAATTGGAAGCAGGTCAGAAGGAATATTAAAAAAAAAACAATGACAAAAAAACTAGTTATCAAGCCTGATGCCAAAGTCAGAGACAGAACACTGAGATAATCCTCATATTGGCTCAAGAGAGACACACAGACTAAAACTCTTTCCTGAGGGTTACATCTCAGGCAAAGCTAATTATAAGGGTTTAGAGGCTAAAAATAAAGTAGGATTTAATAACTATATTTATACCAGTTCCATTCCATAATCTTATAGAACATCTCTCCATCATGAATTATCTTGAATCATGAGATATGATTGTTTATCTAGGAAATAAAAAAATATATGTTTTCTTGTGGTATAGTTTTATATGCATAGCTTACATTCACGGGTTAGTAGTCTCGTACTATCAGGAAGTAATAAACATAAACCCATAAGATCCTACATACAATGATATAGCATGAGTAATGTTAGATATAGTTCATAGGATTATTTTAAAAAGATCATTACAGTTAATGATATAGTAAATGAATGCTATAGTAAATAAAGTCAATTATAGTCATAATAAATAAAGTCATAGTAAATAAAGTCAATTTCAAAATTGTGTTAACTAGTAAGGTCTTGAGTTGAATGAGGATTTAATACAATATTTTGTTCTAAATCTAGCACACAGTCTCATTGTTCATTTCTTCTACTGAAACAAATTATAAGTACATTATACTTGCTTACTACACTTATAACAAAAGAAGTGGAATTAATTTAAGTCAATAGAGCATTTCAAAACTTAACTTGAATATATTTCTATTTAAAAATATATAAATGAACCAGAGAGAGGGTATAGGAGTGAAGACGGATGCCTTACATACAGCCAAAGTTTGTTCAATTCCCAGTGTTAGGGCCCACCTGGCTGGGATGACTCCCAACCTCAGCAGACGGGGGACCAGTAGGGGGAGAGAAGGAAATAACTGAAATAGCAGACCCAGAAAAGGGCAGCAATTTCTGAGTTGGGAAAGTTTCTAACTGCCCAGAGACCCAACAATCAGGGAATAGATCAGTTGAGAGTTGGGGTTTGGGGTAGAAAAGTGGCTCAAAGATGTAGGGGCTTGCTCGCTCTTTCAGAAGACAGCCCTAATTGATTGATCAGTCCGTATCTGGACTCTGTGCTTGGTGCTGAAATAAAGGTCTGCTGAACTTTCACATTTGTGTTGCATTGGTTCCTTACATCCTGGATCCTAACACCCAGTACTGTATAGTTTTCTGACAATCGCTGGGTGTAGCCCAGAAGACTCAAAAACACCAGTATCACGGTGGCCTAAGTAATTAATGGTGCCACAGGGTCTGAGCAACAGCACATCGCCAGGGTCTCTCATTGAACTATAGCACAGTTGGCCAAGAATCATCTGGAGGAAACCTTGGCCCCATTAGCACTACCTGGGAACCCTTCTGCAAATACATACACACACACACACACACACACACACACACACACACACGTAACATAGTATGGGGAGCAATTAACTTATTTTTTCTTCAATTATGGGGAGAAATGAAGAGAAAAATCCCACATATTTTTCTCTAGTATTCTGTAGTTTTCTCATGATTTTTGAAACTGTTTCTTTAAATTAAAAAAAAATCCATTCTGTTTGGTTTCTATAGTAACAAAAACTAATTTCTGGGTTTCTTCATGAGCTATGATCATGCTGAAACCAAAGAGGACTCCTGGGTCTTACAAAATTCATAAAGTCCTGAACAAATAGGACTGCCATCTTCTGGTATTTGTCTGAAATGACAGATAATTGCATCAAGTCTGCATCCTGCACTTAAGAGTTTCCTCTTGGATGCCCTCCTACTATTTCTAGCACAGCTTAATGATGTGGCACATACCATTCTTAGATGACCTCATCAAATTATAAATAAGCCTTTTGTTACAAAGGGAGCCTGAAGAAGGAGGGATATCTTCATTCAAATATTTGTTCTAGAAAGGTAGAAGATAAATACATTGAGTAGTGAACCAATCAGAATTATTTTGCTTCTTTCAAGAAGTTTTTAATGGTTTTAGATTCAAAACAGTTCAAAACATAAACTGAGCAGTTGAAAGAAAAGCTCTAAAAATGATTACTAAGAGAGAGATTTTTTTTTCTCTTTGGAAAGACTAGAAGGACTACTAATGGATGAGGGCATATAGGATCTGGGGACTTCCCTCCACCATTTCAGTTGACAGCAGTGACTTATGAGGTGTTGCCGAGTAGAGCAGAGTTACCGTAAGAGCTGTCCAAATAACTTATGGCACTGAATCACAACACAATCTTCTAGAGATAATTCATGTCACCAGTGAGTGTTCAGTAATATGGATTTCCTCCAAAACACCATATTTAACACCATATTCACAGAGAGGTGAATTTAATGGCAAAGTGAATTATTTAATAGAATTGAACTTGAACTATACTCCAACATAGAATAAGAGTTGATTAAAATGTATGCAGAGTTGATAAAGTCATTAAAACTGAATACTGACTGTGGGGAGCAAATAATAGTAAACCTTAAAAATGCTAAGATACCAGTAAAATCAAACATTAAAGAGAGTAAAGAAGTCTAACTGGGATTTGTATATATTTAAGTACAGTCATTTTTGTTGCTACAAACCTAATGGTAAATTAAATTTTAAATGCATAAAATAGACATTTGTTCTACTGAAAGGTTGTTTATTAAATATCTGATCTTTACAACATTAGGCACAATTAGTACTTTAATAAGTTATTTTATTCTAATGTTGATAAAAGCTTACCACTACCATTTCTATACATATATTTATATAGATATATGTGTATATTCACATATGCATATATCCACAATAAATCCCAGAACAACTGTGGAATTTTAGACTCACAAAGTAGAAATGCTTTCATAAACCATTTCATTTATGAATGATTATGTGTAGGCTGTCCTAAATATGAGAATTAGTCTGCTCATCAATAATGAATTCAGAGAATTATGGAATGTTATAATATGCAACAGTAGTTGTTTTAATTATTGATTCGATTTGGATGATATTAGTTTCCACAAGTAAAGCTTTCTCAAAATATACCAAAATGAGACTCCATATAATTTACTGCCAGACCATGTCTATATAAAAAGAGGTAAGTACACAATTATCCACTGGATTTTAGTTCTGCCATCACCATGAAATTCTGTCCCAGTATGGACTCATAACTCAGATAAATTTCTAATCATATCTTGTTAGTCTACCCCACATGGTTAGAACATTCCTCAACAATTGATAATTCTAGTAAATCTCTTTACTCTGTAGTTCTCAAGTTCATTTCTCTGAAATTTGAGTCTCGGTCAGAATGCCCTTGCTCTCTTGTTAGATCAAGTAATTTTCCACTTCATAGGTTTCTCTCTATAAAAGAACTAATTATACCAGTAAGAAGTCTTATATACAGGCAATTATTAAAATAAAGAATAAGTACCTAGGACAACTTCATGTAACCTTATTGAATACACTGAGTGCTCAACTTATCTTAAAGTTATCTTTATCACTCTTCATCTTTCTAGTTCCACTTTCAGGACATTAATTCAGCTCTTCACAATTTTCCTCCAGTTCTATTTCAATAAATAATCTCTAATATGCTTCCAAATATTTTTATCCTTCTACAAATAATTTTCCAATGTTCTTTCTTACTATCCATCTAAATAAAGCCACCTAACTTTTACTACAGTTGAAAATTGCCCTTAACTTGCACCAAGAATCCAACTAAGGAATGCTTTTAAAAATATAGACAACCTGACATCAACTATTCCTTAATCCTTGTGTTTCTACACTTCCCTCTGGGATGTACAACTTTCTAATAAACTCATTGCTATTTCCAATATTGTATACTGTTCTTCCTGCCTGATATTATGTTAGACTACTTTGTATTAAATCCTATATTTCAAGCCCTGTGTAATAGGTACCCATTCTAAAATCATCCTACCAAAGCTCATTATTGAGTCAATCTCAGTTCTTAAGATTCTTCATATGTCTCCTAAAATATCTAATGTGTTTCTCAAAATAGTACAGTCATCTGCACTTATTTTTAGCTTCAGCCAAATGAAGATTAATTTCTTAATCATCAACAAAATTAATTTATTTCATTTGTATCACTGTAGCATTGCTGTCACATTGTTCATCGATTTGCTTGAGTGGGCACTGGTAATGTGTCCATTGTGAGACTTGTGGTTACTGTTTTTGGCATATCAAATACACCACAAGTAGCTTGCCAAGTTCTACCATTCGGGCAGGATACTCTTGGTAGCTTGCTGGGCTGTCCAAGAGGGACAGAAGAATTGAACTGGGATCGGCCTCATGCAAGGCAAATGCCCTATCCACTGTGCTATCATTCCAGCCGAATTTCATTTTAAAAGTCAATAAATATTTTTCAAGGACCTACCAAATTCTAATTCCATGGCTGACTCTCTGAAGAGTTATTCACATGTCAAAGAAGTATACTGCACAGTGGAACTGACTTTTCTAGGGGTAAAAACTGAATGTACACAAAAGAATAGGTAAATAAATAAGAATACTGCATATTACTACATAGTCTAATCTAACCAAAAGTACAGTTAAATAAGCATGATAAGTAATCTTACTTATGATAGCAGAGCAGACTACCATTTTAAAAAGGACAATTGAATTGAGACTTGAAAACTGGTTTATTTAACAATGAGTGATCATTTCAGCTAAAGAAACTGTAAGTACAAAGACCTGCATATCAGAGTTCTGATACATTGTTTACAAATCTAGTTTGAGATCAAGTCATATATTTTGTTGAATTATACCAAGCATGTAAGTCACAGATAGATAGATTTTTTTTTTTAATTTTTGCTTTAGAGGTAAGGGGAAAGTAACAAAGTTTGCCTATTCATTCATTCAACAAAGTAACCAATAGATTACAAGCAATCAAGGAATAGTGATAATTATTCAGAACACACAGTTCTCACTAACTGAATAATAAATATTTTCTCAAGAAAGAGATTAACTTTCAAATAAATAATAGAATATTTGCACAACCTCAAGGAGATCAACCTGAGGCTACAGATGTCCCAGGTGCTGCCCAGAGATGCAGGCAGATGCGTGTTTGTCATTGTGCAGATTGTTACAACATGCCAGTTGACCAAAAGCTTGCATTCAGTAGACTGGGAACACCGTTAAGGACAATTAGAGGCTGCCCCAAAGCCTCCATCCCTCTCAGAGATCCCAGCAAGCTACTGAGAGTATCTCGCCCGCACAGCAGAGCCTGGCAAGCTACCCGTGACATACTTGATATGCAAAAAACAGTAACAATGACAGTCCTCGTTTCCCTGACCCTGAAAGAGCCCCCAATACTCCATCAGGCTACACTAGCATGTGACAGGGATGGATGGAGATGTTACTGGCACCCACTTGAGCAAAGTGATAAACAACAGGATAACTGATACAGTGATACTGTGATCTGACATAGTTTTTACTAAAACATTATATATAGAGACATACACAGAGAGAGAGCAACATTTTCAACAAAGACCACATGAAATTTCTCATTTCATTTTCAAGTAGCAAAATAAATTGTCTTATCTGAAACTTCAGCATGGTTTAATGGCCAGGAAATAGCCACAAGAAAAGGTGATGTCTTTATCAGAACTAAGGCCAGTTTTTGGTCTGGAGGAAACCATCAATAATTAAAATGAGAGAAAGCCAAAGGACAGGTGAGAGTAAGTGTGCTCACAGAGTGAGATCTATGTGAAGCACCAAGGCAGATTCATTAATCAGAGACTCGGGACTAACTCTGTCAGAATGGAGCCAGTTAGTGTATTTAAAGCATGAGGAGTGACATGATGTCTCATGCAATGTCAACTGCATCTCTGTGATAGTAATGTCAAGCTGATTACTTGTCTCTGGACTCCTCATTATTACTGTCTTTTCTATTAGTCCCCAGAATAAAAAGATAAGGGGAAAAGAAAGTATGTCACTAAGGAGTGAATGAAGTTTATACATTGCTACCTGGTTGTTTCCCTAAAATGATTTTTCGTTATTGTTTTGCTTTCATTATGGATAAAATATATAAATACCTGGTTGGGAGAGAGAGTACTATGGGTGAATTGTTTGACTTGCCAGTTGCTGACCCAGATTTGATCCTAGCACTGCCTATATAAGCTACAGAGTGATCCCTGAGCACAGAACTAGGAGTAAATTGAGCAAGGCTGGGTGGAAATCCAAAATAAAGACCGAAAAAGTTAAAAAAAATAGCATATTCAATGCTCTCCAGTCAAAGACTACAAGGAATAAAGCTATAGTTTCTGGACATAAGGACTTATTTATTGCCATTAGGACTAAGACACATCATGTGGAACCAGTGGGTACCTCCATATAAAAGGAATGAGAATGGAGTTATTACAGGATTGGAGCTTTTGTTAGGTGATTTAGTGGGAAGGATTTGAGGAAATGGGCTTGGCTGCGAATTGAGTGTTTTAAGGAAGAAAAGGAAATATAGATGGAAATAATAAACTAAATGCAGACAAACCTTAAATTGGTTAAGGTCACTAGTTATTCCTACTTAGCCAGAATAATGAGCTGTTGGAAACAAGAACTTGCACAGATTTTGAACAATCTCTGTCCGGATATGACTACACGCTGATTTTATTTTTCTTGATCTGCTATGGTCACAGCATGACCATATCTGGTGCTAATAATCCGAGGGAGTAAAATGCATGCTCAACAGAACACCAAAGCTTACCTTGAGTCCAGGCATGTTCCTGCTTGTCAGGGGCTGTTTTATATCTTTCTCACTTTAGATTCTATGTATTGCAGTGGATATCGTGAACAATGACAGAATGAGTATAGTTGCACATATCTCTTCAGAGATATGTCTTTCTATTCCATAGGCAAGTTCCTTAAAGCAGGATTATATGAAATTGCTATTTTAATTTTTTTTTTGAAGAAATGTCTTTACTATTTTCCAGAATGGCTTCACCAGTTTACATTCCCATGAATAAGAACTAATGTGGAGGGATTAGTAGGGAGAAAGCGTCTTCCAAGTCGGAGTCTGGTACTCCAGGCGCTACTTTTGGTGATACTGAGCTCAGGGTTAACCCCAGTAATGTAACACTGCTTCAGCCCAGTGATGGGAGGACCAACAGGACCACCCCAACTCTGCTCAGAAGGCACAAGTGCTGGTGCTTGGGACCCTTTAGGGTCACATCCAGTTATATCTGGGTCACCATCTAGTGCTGAGGAGGTAATTTGGGTTCTGGATGTGTAAGATTGATGCCCCTGAGCTATCTCCCATGCTCAAGTTCAGCAGAATTCTTCACATTCTTTCTCAAGATTTTTCTTCTTCTGCAAAGCAGTATGTGATGCTAACAAGACAATGAAGATTTCTCAGACCTCGTCTGTATTTTTGACACTGTCTACCTAGAAACTAATTAGATTCCCATCACATACTTGCTTCTATTGTATTTATTGAAATGAAATTCTTCTGTCCTTTCTCATAGAAAACACAAGTATCCCCCATGCCCTCCCCTACACACACACACACACACACACACACACACACACACACACACACACACACGCGCGCACGCGCGTGCATAAAAGTAATCAAATGAGTATAGGTGGCTAAGTCTCTCATGAATTCAGGCAAAGTGGAACATTAAAGAACAGAATCTCAGGTAAAGAGAGTATTTGAAATCCAGAAAAACCTATGATTTTCTTTCTATCAGATTTAGAACCCAATTATTAAAGGATAATTTAGATTAAAATCAACATTATCAGGGGCTGGAGACATAGTACAGTGTGTAGGGTGCTTGCTAGCACAGCCAACTCTGGTTACATTCCAGCATCTGTATGCTCCCACCAAGTCCTTCCATTGAGCACTTCCAGGTGTGATTCCAAAACAAAAATAAGATTAACATAAAAAATAAATGTCACTATCCAAAGTCCATAAGTAGTCACTATCCATAGTAGTAATAGCCTTACTGGAGTTTGTACATTTAAATTATATGACTTGCATATTGGTCTCCTATTATTTGAATCTGTTAAAGTATAAAAATTTAGTTTTGAATTTAACAAAAAATAATTTTATCTCAAAATAGAAGGAGAAAACCATTAATATAAATATTCTCATTGTCCCTATGTGCCTCTATATAATACCTAGGTTACAAATTTTTTTAACACAGACTTTAAAGAAGAAACACCACAATGTTTACTAGTGGATTAGATGTTTTCTTATACCCTACCAAACTTCAGCATGGGTTTTGATTCTACTGATCTATAGTACTTTCAAAGCTATATATATATATATATATATATATATATATATATATATATACATATATATATATTATATCTCAATTGTTTTAAGGAAATAAAAATATATAAAACTTGGTAAATATTAAAAGACAGAAGGTCGGATATTTTTACACATTCTCAAAATTTCTCTTTGTTTTGGTTTGGCTTTGGGTGCCACTCAGCAGTGCTCAAAAGTTATTCTGCTCAGTGGTCTAGGATCACTCTATTTTTTTTCTCTTTCTTTTTGGGTCTCTTTCTTTTTGGGCAATGGTCAGATTTTACTCCTGACTCTGCACTCAGGAATTACCCCTGGTGGTGCTTGGGGGTCTACGGTCACTCTTGACAGTAGCTAGGAGACTGTTTTTAGTGATTTGAATCAAATGTAGGCCCCCTGCATGCACAGCACACACTCAGACTATTGAGCTATTACTGTGATGCATAATTTCTGTTTTATACATGAGTTAGTATAATCAGCTCTTAACTTATAAATATTTAAAATAAATATTTTATCCCTAGACAAATCACTAAAAAAGTAATGCAAAGATAGTGGATTTAAAAAAAAACAATAAATTAAAATGGGAATCTAAATAATCCAAAAGAAGATGGGAAATTAATAAGAAAATAAGGATGGTGAGAACATAAAACAAAATAAGTAGAGTTACATTAAATTGATTTTAAAAGAATAATAAACTTCTACCAAGAGGGTAGTGAAACTGGGGTAGGACTCTGCCCAATGTTAATTGTGGTGTAAATTCATTACATTCTTTTGGGGAAACAGCCTTCACTGAATCTTCTAGGCTCTGGGTGATTCCCTCTTTAACACTACAGAATTATGTCAACCTGTCCAGGAGCTACAAGTCTGCTAATGGCACCAAGTGTATAGGATCTCAGTTCTGTCTATAGACTCTCTGGGCATCTATTTAGCATCAATAACAGGGACAAAGAATTTATTTTCTAATTTTCCTTTGCCAACTCTTCTCATTAATTCAGTATCTTGCTTGCTTGCTTGCTTGCTTGGCTATTCTGGTAGCAGATATGAAATATTCTTGTCCCAGGATAAGGTAGAAGTTAGAGAAATGGGAAGAGCATTCTCAGGAATTCACTCGAATTAAGAACGCTAGCAAGATAGTTTGCTTACATAGATGTCACATGTCACTTGTCATCCTGTTGATCTTTGATTTGCTAGAGCGGGCGCCAGTAACGTCTCCATTTGTCTCTGTCACATTTACTGTAGCTCAATGGTGTCTGCTCACTCCAGGAATATGAAGAGCCTCAAACTTTCATTCAGGGTTTTGATGAAGTCTGACCATCTCCTAGGAGGGCAGCCACGCAGTCTTTTGACGTCCCATGGAATCTAGTTGGTAATCCAGTTGGTCCCCTCTAAATTGCATTATGGGCCCGGCCCATCTGATTTTCGACACCTTGGCAAACGAGACAACATCTCTGATTCTAGATCATTGACAGAGGTTGGAACTCTGGATTCCTTCTCTCACTTGAGTGAAACATGATATTCCAAGCAAAGCTCTTTTGATTCCTCTTTGTGATACCCGAATAGCATTCTCATTCTGATTTCGTAGGGCCCAGGTCTCTGAGGCGTACATTAGTGCAGGAGAGTGGTGGAGTCTAAAAGATGTGCCCAGAGCCAGAAGGTTCTTTGTCCTCTTAACAACCTCTTCAAAGCTCTTGAAGGCATTCCACGCTGCTCTCTTCCTCCTGTGCCGTTCTGGTGCCAAGTCGTTCCTCATGTTGAGTTCTCAACCCAGGTACACATATCTGCTGCATTCAGAGATGTTCATTCCATTAAGAGCAAATGAAACGTCAGGGACCAGTTTGTTTTTCATGAACATTGTCTTGGTGAGATTTATATGTAGTCTTACCTTTCCACACTCATGGTCAAAGTTGGCCAGCATTTGTGCCACTTGGCTAATGTTTGGTGTCATTAGAACAATGTCATCAGCGAAGCAGAGGTATTGTAGTTGCCGACCATCTATCTTCACTCCCATTCCTTCCCATTCCAGTCATTGCATGACTTTCTCAAGTATGGCACTGAAGAGTTTCAGTGAAATGCTATCACCCTGCCAAAACTGTCTCTTTACGTTGATGATCACTTCCTTGACATAGATTTGTTTTTTTTAATTCCCCTACTACGTAATGTGGGAAGTATGAAGAAGATACTCCAATATCAGAAGAATATCACAGTGTTCTGGTTGGGGAATTTTATTATTAAAAAGGTAAATAGGGGGCCTGAACAGGTTGGGTGCTTGCCTTCCATGAGGTCAACCTGAGTTCAATCCCCAGCACCTTATGTGGTTCTTCACAGAAGCTCTGAGTACAACTAGGGGAGGACAAACAAATAAATAATTGAAATGTATACAGTTTCTAACTATAAACAGTACTCATGATTATGATCTTATGATATAGCATTTAACCATAAGGTAATTTTTATAAAGCCACATCTTTGAAAAGATTTTGATAAAAGTCATCCTTTTTTGTTACCTTTTCATGTCTACTTCTCTATTATTCACCATGAAATCTAATTTTATATAACTATGTAAGCTTTTTATCTATTTTCTAGTTGGATTTGAACTAGAGGACATCTATTAGCATGCTCATAGGGGAGAAAGAAAATTGAAAATCTGTGGATTTTTAAAAAATTATTTATTTTATTGAATCACCATGTGGAAAGTTACAAAATTCTCAGACTTATGTCTCAGTTATACACTGCTTGAACACCCGTCCCTTCCACCACCAAAAACCCCAGTATGCCTCCCACCCCCACCCCCCATCCCCGCCTGCGTAGCTGATAAATTTCACTGCATTTTCTCTTTACCTTGATTACATTCCATATTTCAATACAAGACTCACTATTGTTGTTGGAGTTTCCCCCCAAAAAAACAGCCCTACTGACAAGGAAGCATTTGATAATTAGTTTTCCATTGCTGAGAATGATGAGATATGAAGTCATGCAGCCGGTTTGGGATTTCTGTATTTTAGTATTTTAGTAATTAAGTCCAGGGAGATTTATGTTAGAAATTGCATCATTTCCCTTCCTGGGGCAGCATGGGGCAATGGTTTAGTTCACAGTCTAGAGACATGGCTGCAAGCACTTGCTGGGACCAAAAGTAGTTTAGCTGGCCTCTGGATCATGGTCAATCAGCAGCAGAGCAGCCACACAAAAGTGTGGCCACTCGGGTCGAATCTCGGCAGTGCACGCACTGGTATTGTCCCCGGCCTGAGACTGCCCACGCGTCCCACTATTTCAAGTTCATAAGTCTTTTTTTTCCCTTCTTGTGCCACTGCTTAATAGTCCTCATAATATGTCGGATGCCATGCCACTTCTCCCCGAAAAAGCAAAATCTGTGTTTTTTTTTTTCTCCAAATCTTTTCTCTGTTAGATTATTGGGTGGTCTTAGGTTGCCTTGATGTAGGCAGGTAGGGAAAGGCCCTTGACAATGAAACTTAGATTAACAAAGTCCTTGGAAGGAGAATCCTGAGACTGACTCACCTTGTGGGTACAGAAAAGAGACCAGATAAGACTTTCAGCAGACCCTGAGGAGGTTGGACCCCTCCCCATGAAGTTCCTCAAATTCCGTCAACCTCTCCCTTAATCTGATTAAAATGTGATCCAGCCTAAAGAAGACCTTCACCACTCCCAACCTCCCTGGTAACCTCCTTAGCAACGGACTTTTACCTGGGAAGAAGCCCCCATGTGGGGGCAGGTTGAAGAAACCCTATAAAGGCCACCTTGAACAAAGGAAGTGCGCGCATATGCTGCCTGAGCCCATGTGCTGCTTGTGCCCACGTGGCTGAGCACATGTGGTGCCCAAGCACATGTGTCGCCCGCATCTCCCCCCTTGAGATGTGTACTTTCATGCTTTTGTGTCCACTGCTAGGATGTGTGTAGAGCTCTCTCCATCTTCAGAGGAGCCCGTGTTCTTTCTTGAGCGCGTTACTCCTACTGGTTTTTCTTTTCCTCTTATCCCTTCCTCCTTCCCTAAGATCCTCTAAAATAAAATCTGCTACTTCACTGCATGTCTACTCCTGAAATTCTTTTCCGCGAGCGAGACAAGAACCCAGTAACCCTGGGTCCCGGGTGTTTGAGGCGGTTGGAGAGAAAGTGACCGTCTTTCTCCTCACCACTTCACGTAAGTCACCCGTGGGGCCCACCACATCAGCCAGACTCTTTATAAGTTTATTCTACTATCTTTATATATATATATATATATATATATATATATATAGGAATATTGAAATCTTAGGCAATTAAAAAAAATAAAAGATAAAAGCTTAGGCAATAAAAATGAAAAAAAAAGCCCACACCAAAATATCTCATCCAATATACAGTTAAAATGCAATTTTACCAAAAAGAATAAGAGATAGAAATAGATTCAGTACATTTGAAGAGCAAAAGTTAGAATTCACGTTTATCCCAATATTTGTTATTTTTGCTTTTCCCTTAATAATGCATTGCC
The DNA here is from genome assembly GCF_027595985.1 of Sorex araneus. Lineage (NCBI taxonomy): Eukaryota > Metazoa > Chordata > Mammalia > Eulipotyphla > Soricidae > Sorex > Sorex araneus. The sequence goes on from NC_073305.1 coordinate 168,451,168, forward strand.
AATGTCTGAAAAATGGGTCAATTTACTTTTGTTTTTATTGCTAAGCATAGTAAGGTAAACAAAGAGGAGCTCATATGTTTATATTTTCCTATATTTTTAGTGAACTGATGAAAGTCTCTATAGATCAAGAAATTATTTTGTACTCCACTGCTGGGAAAAAAGGAATAATGATTCTGTTTGTTCTTAGCCTCATTTATCATACCCTCCCTTTTATCCCAATAGATAAAAGAATAAATTGGACTAGTGAGAGAGTGGAAAATTATATATAGAATTTCCACATTTTCTAGAAAGAACTAAATTAGAAAAATATTCATAATATCATATGCCCACAATTCATCCAAATACTTTGACTGGCCTTTGAATTCTAATTTGCAAACTATATACAACCATAAGCATTTAAACTGGAAAACAGGTGGGGTTTAATTTAGTGAAAGAACGAACACTTACTTTACATGTCTAAGACCCTGGGATTGATCTTCAACACTGAAAAAATTAAATAAAATGATAATTTAAAAAATTGAGACCAGGATGTTGTAAGTGTTAAAATCCATGCCATGTATATGTGAATTCCTGGCTTCTATTCCTAGCAACACACACAAAAATATTATTTTTTAATTTTAATACTGTGATTTACCAAGCTGTTTAGAATACAGTTGTTTTCAGACCTCATATATTCCTACACCAAAAGCACTCACCACCAGGGTGACCCTCCCTTCATCAATGTCCCCAGAGTTCAAACAGTATGCATGTGTGCCTTGAGCATTCTGTAGTGATAAACTACTCCCCCACCCCAACTGGCCGCTGCTGATGGACACACAGAGGGAACAGGGCCACCAGGCTGGTTGGTGATCAGTCGCCGTTTATTCCAATCTCCTCTCCATACCAGACTCACACTCCTCTCATCCCAGTCTCACACTCCCCATCTAGTTTCACTCTCTCCCCATTCCTATCTCCTAGCATTAGTTAAGAGCAAAAACATCAAAGGTTGGGGGTAGCTGTTACACTTAGGTGAGGTAGCACAATCAACATATGCAAAGCCCTTCCTTCCTTGGAAGCTAGGACAAAATCTCATCCTGCTAGGAGTTCTGCCCAAAGGTGAATTTCATCTCAGGGTATATTTCTCCTTTCCTTAGTCCAAATTCATTTAAACAGTCATCTTAAATTTACTTCTTAATAATCTGTCATTTTGTATGGATATAGTAAGAGATATATTAAGCTTAAAGGGTGGCTCTCCTGGGGACATCTTGCTCTATATCTCAGACTACAATCCTCAGGCCAGTTTAGCCCTTCCTAACCTGAGCAGGGTCATTATCCAGTTACTTCTTTTTGGGTAATGACAGAGCCTGTTCATGACTGTGCTCTTATATAAGTTTTATGGCACTTGGCCTGTCCTTTTTTGATGCCAAGGTAGCTTGTGACTTGCCCTGAGCCCGTCCAAGTTCCTCGTAGCACCTCCTTTTGGGATGCTAGGAACTAAGAGTAACTGAGACTTAAGTTGAGTAAAAAGGACAGATGCCCAGGAGTGATTATTATTCGGAATAAATTAACTCTCAAGTAACAAAAGCAAGGCATTAGCTGGCTTCCTGTGTCTATACAAAAGACAAAGGACACAAAGAAAGAAAAAAGCAATATTTCACTTACAAATACAAAATCCAGAGATCTGTGAAGTATCTGACTTTACAAATCACAGGTTCTGATTAGGGGAAATGAGTGATTAGCAGAGAAAAGAAATTGACCACAAAGGAGAAGTTACACATGAATGGGAGTGCTTGGGAGTGTGATGAGTGTTACTCAGTAAACCTAAGCTTCTTAGAGCAGAGAAGGACTGGACCAATATTATCCAACACCACCCACCACCCCAACTTCCTTCCTTGCAGGCACAAACATATTGACTTCATATTGTTTAAAAGCAAATGGAATTATCAAACCTTAGACGAATAGCAGTCAGTTTGTAATAATTGTTATATCTCACACTGCTGTTCCTAAAGTCATTGAGGATCTACCGGCCTTAGTGCCAGTTGAGTTTTCTGTGTGACTGTTCAGACTAATTGATTTTGGTGGTCTTCCAAACAACTTTCCCATTATATGTACTGTGATTCTACTGGACTATGAAATTACTTTGAAATTGTAAGGTGTCCCGCGGCCACATTGTTCAGGAGCTACAGATCTGGAGCAATTTGGCTTGGCAGTTCTGTGAGGTTCAGTTGTGGAAGCTGGGCCATTTCTTCATCAGAAGCTGTCAGGTGTACATGCCAGCTACTGGGCCTTCAAGCAGAAGGGGCAATCTGCCTGCTTGTTCGGAGAAGGCCACAGAGTTCTCAGCCAGAACCAGTCAGCCTGGGACGATTCAGCAGTATCATATTCTTTTAGAGATGTGGAGCTGGGCAATTTCTCTACCAGCAAGACAGTGAGTGTGGGTGAGGGTTGCTGCATTTTCCACTGGGGGTTATGAGAATATGGGGTGTGGGCGAGGTAAGATTTGGCTGGGCCTGTTTTGAGCATATCTCAGAATTTTCAGCCTGGCGGCTGGTCCCACCTGGGTTGTTCAGTTCCTCCTCATTCTTTTGGAGATTAAATGCATTGCTTAGCCATTAATAAATTGGAGGGTGTCAGGTATGGCTGCAGGCTTATGTACCTTCAAGGAGAACAGGGAATCTGTCCACCCCCAGTCTGAGAAGATCCCAGAGTTAGCCCAGAGAAGTCCAGCGGGGAATATTCAGTAGTATCATGTCCTGGAGAGATGGCGCTGGGCTGTTTCTCTGCCAGAAAGATGGCCAAAGTTGGAAAATATTTTTCAATTCTTTCATGGATTGTATGTATTATTTGTAAAATTAATTCATCAACACTTCAATATATCTTACATTCTAATAGACATTATAATAGTCAGAAGTAAGGGACAGAGTCAGAAGTGAAAGCGAGAAGGCGCCAGAGAGAGAAGCAGAGGGTATCCAGAGTGAGAAGCAGAAGAGATTGGTAGAAAGATCAGAAGAGACCAGAGGAGAGACTACAGAGATAGAGGAAGAGATCAGAAGACAGACAGAAAGAGCACAGAAGCACAGACAGAAACAGAAACAGAGTCAGAGATAGAGACAAACAGAAGAGTACAGCAGCACACACAGAAGTGGAGCACAAAAGAGGAGTCATCCCGATCCGGTTCATACGCAGTGGCTAGAGAGCACCAAATGCGAGCAGTGAGAGAGAGAGAGAGAGAACCACCTGTAGTTTCCATGAACACACACCACCTCTTCTGTGTGTGCGCATATATTTTTCACTATATCACTGTCACTGTCATCCCGTTGTTTGTCAATTTACTCTAGCAGACAACAGTAAAGTCTTTATTCCTCCCAGCCCTGAGATTTTAGCAGCCTCTCCTTACTCATCTTTCTCAATGATTGGAGGCTCTGTCAGGGTCAGGGGAATAAGACCTATCATTACTGTTTTTGGCATATTGAATACGCCACAGATAGCTTGCCAGGCTCTGCCTCTCCAGGCAAGATGCTCTCAGTAGCTTGCCCGACTCTCCAAGAGGTGTGTGTGTGTGTCTGTGTGTATGTATATATACATATATATGTATATATATACACATACATATATACACATGCATATATACATATATATGTATGTGTGTATATATATACATATATATGTAACTATATATATACATATAGTTACCCACTGGATTCCATGGGACATCAAAAGACTTTGTGGCTGCCCACCAACAAGATGGTCATACTTCTTTGTCAAAACCCTGCAGAACGATTTGAGGCTCTTCCTGTTCCTAGACCGTAGCATTGGGCTACGCTAGCACATGACAGGGACAAATGGAGACGTTACTGGTACCCGCTCGAGCAAATTGAAGATCAACGGGAAGACAAGTGATACAAGTGATATATATGTATATATATGTATATATATGTATATATGTATATCTATATCACTGTCACTGTCATACCATTATTCATTGATTTGCTCAAGAGGGCACCAGTAATGTCTCCATTCGTCCTAGCCCTGAGACTTAAGCAGCCTCTCTTTACTTGTTCTTCTCAGTGGTGCTTGTATTGGAGGCCCTTTCAGGGTCAGGGGAGCAAGACCCTTCATTTTAACTGTTTTTGGCATATTGAATAAACCACAGGGAGCTTGCAAGACTCTGCTGTGCTGGCAGAATACTCTCAGCAGCTTGTCAGATTCTCCAAGAGGGAGAACTAGACAATGAGGTAGCCAAGTCTCTGGATCTTGGCTGTTGATGGGATTACATGGTGCTGCAGGCAGTTTGTGGTGTGGCTGCCTAGCTACTGGAAAATAGAGGATCTGGGTGGAGGAGGCCCAGTCCCAATCTGAGCAGGCTTGAAGATCTCAGCCCAGGGTCCCGCACACCTGGCTTCCTCTGCCGGTTCCTTCCTGTGTAAGGCCCATCCAAGCGTCTGGAGAGTGGCCTTGAACATGGCTGTGGCTGGGTTCTGGAGGTATTCGGCTGCTGGGGCTCTTCTCAGAGCAGGTAGGGAGACTGAACCCACCCCTCTCTGAGGGGCCCCAGTGAAGACAGCCAGGTGCAGAGCCAGGGGCACTATTACAAAGTTTGTAAAACAGTTTCCTTTTTTGAGGGAAAAGTTGAAAGCATCGCTTATATTTTTTTAGATTTTTTGGATTACAACAGTGATGCTCAATGGTTACTTCTAGCTCATTGCTCAGAATCACTTCTGGTGGGGCTAGGGAGACCATATAGGATGACAGGGATTGAACAAGGGTCAGCCATGTGCAAGGCAAACACCCTACCTGCTGTACTATCACTCCGACCCTACATCACCTTTTACTTTACTCTATCCAATAGTTTCCTCCACAGAGAATCTTGGGGTATTCTTGCTTTTTAAAGAGATGAAGAGGGGCTGGAGCAATAGCACAATGGGTAGGGCATTTGCCATGTATGTGGGCTACCCTGGTTCAATTCTGAGCATCTCATATGGTCTCTATGATTTGTTGCCTACTATCTGAACTCCATCAAATATGGTGTGGCAATTACAAAAAATGGGAAGGAAGTCTTTTATAATGTTTTATAATGACATTCAGACACAGAGACACTCACACTGAGACACTCAGACACTCACAATCAGACACTCAGACACTCAAACTTAAACTATCACACTCAGACACACAGACACCAACAGACACTCAGACACTCACACTCAGACACTCACACTCAGACACTCAAACAGATACTCAGACACTCACACTCAAACAGAGAGAAACTCGCACTCAGCAACTCAGACACTCACACTCAGACACAGAGACACTCACATAGACACTCAGACACTCACACCCAGACACTCATGCTCAGACACACAGACACTCACACTCAGACAGACACTCACACTCGAACACACACTCTCACAGACACTCAGACACTCACACTCTGACTCTTAGATACTCAAACTCAAACACTCACACTCAGACACTCACATTCAGAAACACAGACACTCACACTCGGACATACATTTTTTACACTAACTTAATCTTGGTACTTAATATTACGGACTGGAGCGATAGCACAGCAGGTAGGGTGTTTGCCTTGCACGTGTGCAGCCAACCTGAGTTCGATTCCTTCATCCCTCTCGGAGAGCTATAGAGAGCCCGGCAAGCTATAGAGAGGATTCCGCCTGCATGGCAGAGCCTGGCAAGCTACCCGTGGTTATTCGATATGCCAAAAACAGTAAGAACAAGTCCCACAATGGAGACGTTACTGGTGCCTGTTCGAGCAAACCGATGAACAATGGGACAACAGTGCTACAGTGCCATAATAGACATTATGTTTCAATTTTATCACTTTGTGGTATGGAATTCTAAGACTAAATCAAGTAGCTATTTTCTAATGCAAAGTTTCTGAAAAAAAAGGAAGAAAATATTCATGCAGATAAAAATACCAATCAAAGTAACCAGGATATGCAGACAACTCAAATGTTCAATAACGGATATGTAGCTTTTACAATGTGGCATATATACACAGTGGAATATTACGCAGCTATAAAAAATATAAAATATTTCAGTTGGCAACAACTTAGGAGGGAGTCATGTGACTAAATAAGTCAGAAGGAATAGGAAGTAGAAAAGTACAGCATAATCTCATTCACCATTGACATATAGATAAACCAAAGAAATACCATCAAATAACAAATCTTTGATATTAGATGACAAACTAAGAACATCAAGAAAGGTAGAGGGAAGAAATATGTAGACTGGAAGTAAAATACAGACACTGGTAGGGAGTCTGGGCCACATTTATGGGTTGAGATGCGGTAACTCTATATCAACACCACATATTAACATTTGTAAATATGACTTAAACTATAATAAATTTAATATTTTTCTATTCATTTTCTTTTGGGGGCCATACCCAGCAGTGTTCAGGGATTACTCCTGACTCTGTGCTCAGAAATAACTGCCATCAGTGCTTGAGGATTGAGATGTGGTGCCATGGACCAAACTTGTGTCAGCTGCATACAAGTCAAATTATTTATCCCCAAAGGCAAGTAACTTGTCTTCAGCTCCCTGAAAAAAATTTTTTTAGATTAAATTATTTTAGCATTTGTAGAAATTGTACAGAGGATAAAGCTCTTGCCTTGCATTCTCTAGTAAATAATTGCACATTCTTTAGGAAAATTATTTAAAAAAGAAGGACTTGTTACAGAATAAGTTGAGTGGTTGCTCTGTGTGCTCTGTTTACAGACACCTACCAGACTAGACAGTGTTAGTGATCCAAGCAAAGAGAGTTCCAGACAAAAGAACATACCGGGATATCAAAGTGGGAAACTGCCTATGTTCTAGAGGAACAAAAAACAAAAAAGAGGCTAGTGGAGCAAGATAATACTCAGTGAGCTAAAAGAATTTGAAACGGTAGAGCCAGATCATACAACATAAGGATCTAGTTTTATTTTAGTCTGTGTATTTGGAAGCAAAAATTCAGAGTAGTACTTTTTTTCTTTTTGTTTGGCTTGACTTTTATTTTATTTTATTTTTGGCATTATTGTTTATAGTACTGTTAACGATAAGGTTTCATGTGTAACACAATTCCTCCCCACATCTTCCTGTAGTGTCAACTTCCCTCCATCTTTTCCTCAGTATCTTTTCATCATTTTAGCCCCACATTTAATCCTCCCTTTCAGTATGACTCTTTGCAAAGACCAGTTCTATGTTTTTGTTACTTTGGGGTAAAATGATACATTTGTAAGACAATTTTAGTTTTAGTTTGAAACATGAAGAATGAATTTAATGTATATTTGATTTTATCCCCAAGTTAAAAGAGCAAAATTATTTAAGAGTCTAACATATTAATTTAAGTCAAAGAGAATGATTGCTGAGAGCTTGCAGCAATTATCTAAAGGGAGAGACAGTGACTTCTGTTACATTTTGGAAATTTACAGGTCTTACTGACAGATTGAACGTGAGGGGTCGGAGAAAGAAGAGTTAAGGCTGATACGGGTTTGATTTCATTCTGCAAAAGAAGGCATTAATTAAATGTAGTCAGAGAAATCAAGTTTGGGAATTATGAACCAATTCAGACCTTGGGATGACTTTGAAATATCTTACACAAATATTGGGATTTGCAGGTCCCTATAATAATTACTACACTCTTCAAGACCTGTCTAGCATCTACGCCCTTGAATCATAAGAGTAATAAACCTTGAAAATGAGCCTTTAGTGACTCAGCAATCCCTTTTTGTTTCTTCTCTTTTATTTTCCTGGACTTTCATTGAAATAGCCCTTGCCTGACTCACAAAGAATTACTCAGCACAGGACACTAGGACATATTTAACATATTTTAGGATTTCTGTATTTAATAGTACAAATTCCCCTCTACCAAAAAGGCTTCATTCCTTTCACTGTTATTTTTGTGATGGTTGAAGGAATCAGCTTCCATCAGATCCCCTTTCCTCAATGCACCATCTTTTGACAGTCACTTATAATTCAAACTGGCATTTGCCAGGTAAATCCTAAATTACTCATCAAAGTCCTCACTATGAAGGGAAACAGTAAATAGGATCTCTTGATTCGCTTCACAAGAGTGAGATAATTATGCTGTCATGACAGAGGACAGTGCTTTACATTTTCTGAACTCTTCATAAAGAATTGCATTAAAAATGACTAATAGTCCCTATTGACAAATATTTTATTCAGAGGATTCCTTTTCAAATATCTAAATCTTACCATAAAGAGTATTTTAATTATGATTCAGAAAAATACTGCCCACTTTGTAATGTCCATTATCTTATGCAACTTTGAGCTAAGATAGTCCTTCCATATATCACCAATTGTGCAGTCTTTCAGGGGAGATTGAGAGTACAAATACTAATGTTCATTAAACCTTATAATACAGTTCTAAAAATATGTACTAGACAAATTTTCCCTAACAGCAGTTTTAATCATTACAGAGACAATTACAGCAAGAGGAAACTATGCAACTAATTCATAATGTCAACAAACATTTTGCCGCATCAACCAACAAACTGTTAAAAAGAAGATACTTCTTACATACTAAAATTTGAAATGAAATGTGAGCTTACTTCAGCAAAATAATGTCTAAAAGAGCAATTTAAATTTTATTCATTTCTTTGTCATGCTTATAGTTTCAACTTGCTGGCATAACGTTCTTTTGTTGACAAATGACCATAAATTTTATATATTCTCTTTTGTGTATGTTTATCTCAGATAATAACCCCTAAAATTGACTTTAGTAAGCATCATTACAAGACAAAATTCATTCATGATACATTAAGAAACTTATATTAATTCAATAAGTAAAGAAAAGTTATTCAGATAAGTTCTAAGTACTGAAAAGAATAATTTTACTCACTGACCTTTCACTGATTGTAAGTGAACATTGACAGGCATTTCATCAAAATAAATTCAAGAATATTTATTTAATAATTCCTTAGAGTCTATTATTAAAGGTGGGAAATCTTATTCTTGGAGTAATTCTTTTTTTTTTTTTGCCTATTGGGTCACACCCAACAGTGCACAGAGGTTAGTCCTGGCTCTGCACTCAGGAATTATTCCTGGTGGTGCTGGTGAACATATGGGATGCTGGGAATCAAACCCGGGTCGGCCACATGCAAGGCAAATGCCCTACCCACTGTGCTATGGCTCCAGCCCCATTCTTGGAGTAATTCTAATTTAATTTGAATTAAATATATTATCTGTTTAAAATGAAACAAAGTAGGGGGCTAGAGAGATAGTAAAGCAGGTTAAGGGTCATCATGTAAGCAACCAACCCCAGTTCACTCTCCAGCACCTCATATGGCTCCATAAGCACTGCCAAGAATAAGTCCTGATAGGTCTAAGTGACAGAAGCAGGTATTTAACAGGTACTGTTTCAAGTACCTTACAAACCTCAGGGAGACCCTAGAGGCAGGCTGGCTCAAGGAAAGACTGGAAATCACCACTGCTATGGACAATGAGGGATCTGGAAATCTGTATGACTGACTCATCCTGGTCCTACTCTCAGTGTCAAGAGAAAACTGGAAACCAAGGATCTCTCCCAGCCCTGAAGAAGGGATGGGACGGACTCCTTTCTGCCAGGATGGCTCTATGGAAAATGAGGCCCAAGGTCACCTCCAGTTCAACCTTAATGCTCGACGCCATCCAGTTCATCGTGGGACATTTTATGGCCAGGCCTGGGTAACTCTGCCATGCCAGATAAGAGTAATGCCATTATTGGTGTGACTCCTGTCTTTAGCCAACCTCCAGGACTTCTCAGTAAATAATGGGGTACCCCAAATGGAGAGTTCTCTAATCTTGCTGCGTTTATGCAAAAGAACAAGTCAGGTTTGTTTAGCCATCTGGCAAAATTTAAAATGAAGTGGAGAGAAAACCATGTTTCTGTAACTTGCTTTCTGTAAGAATCAGATACTAATTCTATAGAGGTGATCCAATAAATGTAGTCTGATCTTGATCTAAAAAAAAAAAAGAAGAAATCCTGAGTAATGCCGGGTGTGGTCTAAAGACCAAAATTAAATAAAACTAAGTTAAAATAGCAACCATTATATGTCAAATGGTATTAATTCTTCAAATCTTAACATTCCTCACAATCTGTCACCAAATAACTTGAAAGGTTAGAGAAAATTACAAAAATCTCTTATCATGGCGCTTTTCTAGGGTTTCAAATGATATGATGATATTAATATTAGCAAAAACATTTTTTAACCCGTGAAGCTTAAAAATTCTAACATTACATAATATAAATTTGATTATTATTTACAGAATTATTTATTCAGATGATTCCTTCAAATTGGAATCAATCTACCATAACCAAAACACACATGGAAAAAAAACAAAGTAAGTAAAGCTTTATTCTTTGAGTCAAAGGTTCAAATTTTAAAAGGTAAAATAATCTACATGCACCTTAGAAATCCAAGTGGCCAAATATGATTTGATGCCACACTAATGTCCTAAATAATTCTGGAACAGGCTGGCTTTCACTTAAAGAAATTTTTGTAAACTTTGTCATTTATAAACTTATAATTTATAAATTTCTAAACCTTCAAAATTCTCAATTTGTTTTGAGTTTTTGTTTTCAAAATTTGTGAATTTCAAAAATCACATTATTTCTTCAGGAAAACACTTTATATTTAAAGGTAAGGGAAAAAGTGAATTTAATTAAAATTTGAGATAATTTGACCATTATTGTTTTTTCTTAATTATGACAGATGGAAAAGAAAATATTTCTAACAAGTGTTTAATAGAATTCTAGCTTTAATTTGAGGAATTATATAATTAACATAATAAAAATTATAGAATAATATTAAGACTTTGAATGAATTAATATAGTACTGTTGTATTATAGTAAAGTAAATAGTAAGTCAATAAATTTTATTTTAAAATTGTATTTGCAGTGCCATCAATGTTTTCAGTGATTTCCATAACTACTAATAGTTAAGAAAATATTACAATACAAGATAATGTAAATAGAAAGATCTCTACTTGACATCAAGATAGTGTCATAGGAAGGTTGTAGAATTTAACTTCAGAATTTTATAATTTTTGTCTTCAAATAAGTAATTTTTTATCCTAATTTTAGTAAATAGTATATCTATTTGTTGTGTAGTTTGGGGGCACTCATTTATTATAATAAGATGCAAATTACACAAATTAACTATTGATGTGCACAATTCAAATGTATTAAATGCATATACTTGTGTAGTCATAATCAGCATCAATGCTCAAAATTCCTTTCATTTTGCAAAAATTAAAACTCTATACTCATTTAACTACAACTCCCCATTTTTCTCAAACCTTGCTGTTATTTTTCTCTTTACTATTTTGTGCTCTAAGTACCTCATGTAAATAAAATCATAGAGTATTTATCTTCACGGAGCCCAATCAATAAGATTAACTCATATTGAAGCATATTGCAGAATTTCTTTCTTTACTAAAGATGAGTGTATATGTATACACTATACATATGTAATGCATGTATATAACACATCATCATCAGTATATGTTCATGGATTTTTTCTTGGTTAGAGATTATAATTTTAGCTATTGTAATTAATACTACTTTGAGCATGGGCACGTAGTAATATATTATTTATTTTTTAAAAACACCATCATATTCTAAAAGTAGGGTCAATTATTTTTTTTTTTATAATTTATTTATTTTTACTTAGAGAATCACCGTGAGGGTACAGTTACAGATTTATACACTTTTGTGCTTATACTTCCCTCATACAAAGTTCGGGAACCCATCCCTTCACCCGTGCCCATTCTCCACCACCGGTAAACCCGGCGTCCCTCCCACCCTCCCCACTCCCATCTCCCCCCCACCCCACCCTGCCACTGTGGCAGGGCATTCCCTTCTGTTCTCTCTCTCTAATTAGCTGTTGTGGTTTGCAATAAAGGTGTTGAGTGGCCGCTGTGCTCAGTCTCTAGCCCTCATTCAGCCCGCAACTCCCTTCCCCCACATGGCCTTCAACTACAATGTAGTTGGTGATCGCTTCTCTGAGTTGCCCTTTCCTCGGAACGTGAGGCCAGCCGCGAAGCCATGGGGTCAACCTCCTGGTACTTATTTCTACGGTTCTTGGGTATTAGTCTCCCACTCTGATATTCTATATACCATAGATGAGTGCAGTCTTTCTATGTCTGTCTCTCTCTTTCTGACTCATTTCACTCAGCATGAAACTTTTCATGCCCATCCACTTAACTACAAAATTCTTGACTTCCTTTTTTCTAACAGCTGCATAGTATTCCATTGTATAGATGTACCAAAGTTTCCTCAACCAGTCATCCGTTTTGGGGCATTCGGCTTTTTTCCAGATTCCGGCTATTGTAAACAGTGCTGCGATGAACATACATGTGCAGATGTTGTTTCGATTGTACTTTTTTGATTCTCTGGGATATATTCCCAGCAGTGGTATTGCTGGGTCAAATGGGAGCTCAACCTCTAGTTTTCTGAGAATCGTCCATACTGTTTTCCAAAAGGGCTGAACTAGCCAGCATTCCCACCAGCAGTGTAGAAGGGTCCCTTTCTCCCCACATCCTCTCCAACAGCGGTTGCTTTTGTTCTTTTGGATGTGTGCCAGTCTCTGTGGTGTGAGGTGGTATCTCATGGTTGTTTTGATCTGCATCTCTCTGATGATTAGTGATGCAGAGCACTTTTTCATGTGCCTTTTGGCCATTCGTATTTCTTCCTTGGTAAAGTTTCTGTTCATTTCTTCGCCCCATTTTTTGATGGGGTTGGATGTTTTCTTCTTGTAGAGTTCAACCAGTGCTTTATATACCATTGATATCAACCCCTTATCTGATGGGTATTGTGTAAATATCCTTTCCCATTCTGTGGATAGTCTTTGTATTCTGGTCACTGTATCTCTTGCGGTGCAGAAGCTTTTTAGTTTAATGTAGTCCCATTTGTTGATCTCTGTTTTTACTAGATTGCTTAGTTCCGTGTCACCTTTGAAGATACCTTTATCTTCAATATCGTGGAGGGTTTCGCCGACCTTGTCTTCAATGTACCTTATGGTTTGTGGTCTAATGTTGAGGTCTTTAATCCATTTTGATCTGACTTTTGTGCATGGTGTCAGGTCAAGGTCTAAACCCATTTTTTTGCATGTGGTTGTCCAGTTGTGCCAGCACCATTTGTTAAAGAGGCTTTCCTTGCTCCACTTCACATCTCTTGCTCCCTTATCAAAGATTAGATGATCATACATTTGGGGTTGTGTGTAGGGATATTCCACCCTGTTCCATTGGTCTATGGCTCTGCCTTTGTTCCAGTACCATGCTGTTTTAATTGTTACTGCTTTGTAGTAAAGATTGAGGTTGGGGAGGGTGATGCCTCCCATCATCTTTTTCCCAAGAATTGTTTTAGCTATCCTTGGACGTTTGTTATTCCATATGAATTTTAGGATTGCTTGATCCATTTCTTTGAAGAATGTCATGGGTATACTTATAGGGATCGCATTGAATCTGTATAATGCTTTAGGGAGTATTGCCATTTTGACAACATTGATTCTCCCTATCCACGAGCAGGGTATATGTTTCCATTTCCTCATGTCCTCTTTGATTTCATGGAGTAGCGTTTTGTAGTTTTCTTTGTAAAGGTCTTTTACTTCCTTGGTTAAGCTGATTCCGAGGTACTTGATTTTCTGGGGCACGATTGTGAATGGGATTGCTTTTTTCATGTCCCTTTCCTCTGCCTCATTGTTTGCATATATGAAGGCCATGGATTTTTGGGTATTGATTTTGTAGCCTGCAACTTTACTGTATAAGTCTATTGTTTCTAAGAGTTTCTTAGTAGAGGTTTTAGGCTTCTCTAGATATAGTATCATGTCGTCTGCAAATAGTGAGAGTTTTATTTCTTCCCTTCCTATCTGGATGCCCTTAATCTCTTTTTCTTGTCTAATAGCTATCGCAAGTACTTCCAGTACTATATTGAAGAGGAGTGGTGAGAGTGGGCATCCTTGTCTTGTGCCCGATCTCAGAGGAAAGGCCCTTAGTTTTTCCCTGTTGAGGATTATGCTTGCCGTAGGCTTGTGATAGATGGCTTCGACTATCTTGAGGAAAGTTCCTCCAAACCCCATTTTGGCGAGGGTTTTCATCATGAAAGGATGTTGGATCTTGTCAAATGCTTTCTCTGCATCTATTGATATGATCATATGGTTTTGGTCTTTACTTTTGTTGATATGCTGGATTATGTTGATTGATTTCCGAATGTTAAACCATCCTTGCATCCCTGGGATGAATCCCACTTGGTCGTGATGTATGATCTTTTTGATGAGTTGTTGGATCCTATTTGCTAGTATTTTGTTGAGGATCTTCGCATCGGTGTTCATCAGGGAAATTGGTCTGTAATTTTCTTTCTTAGTGGTGTCTTTGTTTGCTTTTGGTATTAGGGAGATATGTGCTTCATAGAAACTGTTTGGGAGAGTTCCTGTTTTTTCAATTTCCTGGAAAAGTTTGAGGAAAACAGGCAATAGGTCTTCTTTAAATGTTTGGAAGAATTCGCCAGTGAAACCATCTGGGCCTGGGCTTTTGTTTTTGGGGAGGTTTTTGATTACAGTTTCAATTTCCTTAACATTGATGGGTCTATTCAGGTATTCCAGGTCTTCTTTCTTCAGTGTTGGGAGATTGTAGGAATCAAGGAATCCATCCATTTCTTTTAGGTTCTCCTTTTTTGTGGCATAAAGACCTTCAAAGTAGTCTCTAATGATCTTTTGAATCTCACTGGTTTCTGTTATGATGTCCCCCTTTTCATTTCTGATTCGATTTATTAGAGTTTTCTCTCTTTCTTTCTTTGTGAGTCTTGCTAGCGGTTTATCAATCTTATTTATTTTCTCAAAGAACCAACTCTTTGTTTCATTGATCTTTCGGATTGTTTTTTTGGTTTCGATGTCATTAATTTCTGCTCTAATTTTTATTATTTCTTTCCTTCGGTCTGGTTTGGAGTCCTTTTTCTGGTCCTTTTCTAGGGTCTTGAGTCGTGAAGTCAAGCTATCTATGTGGGTCCTTTCTTCCTTCCTGAGGAATGCTTGGAGAGCTATAAATTTTCCCCTTAACACGGCTTTAGCTGCGTCCCATAGGTTTTGGTAGCTCGTGTCTTCATTCTCGTTAGTTTCTAAGTATCTTTTGATTTCTTCCTTGATTTCCTTCCTGACCCACTCATTGGCCAACATTGAATTGTTTAGTTTCCAGGTGTTTGATTTGATTTTCCGTGTTTGTGAGTGGTTAGCTTCTATCTTCAGCGCATCGTGGTCTGAAAAAATGGTTGATACAATTTCTATTTTTCCGATTCTATTGAGGTATGTTCTGGGGCCCAGTACATGGTCTATTTTAGAAAATGTTCCGTGTGCACTGGAAAAAAATGTGTATTCTTTCTTTTTGGGGTGTAAGGCCCTGTATAGGTCTATTAGGCCTCTCTCTTCTATTTCTTCTTTCAGAGTCAGTGTTTCCTTGTTGAGTTTTGTTCTTGTGGATCTATCTAGAGGCGATAAGGCCGTATTGAAGTCTCCGACTACAATTGTGCTGTTAGTGATGTCCTCTTTGAAGTCTGTTAGGAGTTGTTTTAAATATTTAGCCGGTCGTTCATTAGGAGCATATACGTTTAAGAGTGTGATTTCTTCCTGTTGTACATATCCCTTGATAAACAGAAAATGACCTTTGCTGTCCCTTTTGATCTTTTTCATCCTAAAATCTATGTTGTCGGATACCAGGATGGCCACTCCAGCTTTTTTAAGGGGGTTGTTTGCTTGGAGGATTGTTTTCCATCCTTTGACTTTGAGTCTATGTTTACTCTGTTTGTTCAGGTGTGTTTCTTGCAGGCAACAGAATGTTGGGTTTAATTTCCGGATCCATTTAGCCACTCTGTGTCTCTTGATAGGTGCATTTAGGCCATTGACATTGAGAGAGATTATTGTGATGTGGTTTTGTTTCATCTTTCTGTGGGATTTGTTGTTCTTATGGGGCTCCTCCTTGTCTTACAGTAGCCCCTTTAGACCTTCTTTCAAGATTGGTTTTGAGTCTATGAAGGATGTAGGGTCAATTATTCAAACTTACTTCTTTATTTTGTATTTCTTGATTTCATTAACTAGTAATAAATTATCCTGAAGTAAATATATCCTCTTCTCCTGTGCAGTGAGTTGTTCCACCTCATTTTATTTGAACAGTCATGCATTTCATTAATATGTTCCTGGGCAAACTGCACAGGGAAGAGAAACAAGCCCCAGTTTTTAAATATTCTAGACAGTTTATTAGCGCTGAGTCTGAAATACAAAATTAAGGCTGGCAGATCAAGCACACCTGAATCCAACATGCACCTTTATATGGACCTCATTAGTTCCAAGACATTCGTTTGACTAAACATGCAAGCAAAATACCACTGCTCTTGGTAGTTCACTGCTTGGATAAATGTACATTTTTATTTTGATTTTGTTTTTCTTTTTTTTGTGGGAAGAGCCATGCCTCATGCGCTCAGGGATGGCTCCTGGCTCTGCACTCAAGGAATTCTCCTGATGGGATTCAGGGACCATATATGATGCCACGGATAGAACCTGAATCCACACACGGCACAAGGCAAGAGTGCTAACCACTCTACTATGTTTTCAGCCCGCAGACGCATGTTTTAAAAATAAAGGTACAAACTAAATTCAACTTCCCATTGCATTTTATTAAATATCTACAGAATGCTATGTAGTTCAGTGATCGATCACTATTCATTCTTGACTATGGAAAAACTTTTCTGACACCCATGCATTTTGATTGAATAAGTCTAATGGAGAAAATAATGTCATATTAAATTGATTTGTGAATTTTTCTCTCACATTTCTGTTCTTATAGAACCATGTTTACATACTTCAATTTCTTTTATATATGCACATGAAAAAAACACATGCGAGTGGTAAAAAATATTCGTACTTCTTAGTGGTAATAAAGTTGAACTTAAGAATCTGGCATAAAAAGTAAAACAAGGGGCTGGAGCAATAGCACAGCAGGTAGGGCATTTGCTTTGTATGAGGCAGACCCGGGTTCGATTCCCAGCATCCCATATGGTCCCCTGAGCACCTCCAGGAGTAATTCCTGAGTGCAGAGCCAGGAATAACCCCTGTGCATCATCAGGTGTGATCCAAAGAAGCAAAAAAAAAAAAGGAACACAAAACAAAATAAAATATGATATGATGCCATATACTTGAAGCAAATAGATTTTAAACATTTAGTGGGTACTGAAGTTTTAAGCATAAACTCATGCTGCATAATTAAATTTGGCAACATATAAAAATAACAATTTAAACATTCAAATACCTTTCAAATTATAAACCCTCAATATCTCTAATGATCATAGATTTTCAATTTCAACGAAAGGGTGCACACTAAATTCAGTACCATTAAATATTGTGTAGAATTCTTTAAAGTCCCTAGGTATTTTACTCATTTGTTTATTCTAATGGGCTGGAGCGATAGTGCAGTGGGTAGGGTGTTCACCTTGCACGCAGCCGACCAGGGTTTGATTCCTCCGCCCCTCCCAGAGAGCCAGCAACTACCTAGAGTATCTCGCCTGCTTGGCAGAGCCTGAGAAGTGAGCCGTGGTGTATTCAATATGCCAAAAAGAGTAACAAAAAGGCTCACAATGGAGACGTTACTGGTGCCTGCTCTAGCAAATCGGTGAGCAATGGGATGATAGCGACAATGACAGTTATTCTAATATGAAGAATAACTGGTAATAATTTTCTGCTTATGCCCAAGAAGAAAGTTAGTTCCCAGATATAGAATCTTGGTTACATTTTGCTATACACTATAAATATGTCATTCACCACAGATTAAGAATTGCCTCTGTATATTAACAATTTTCCTTCTTAAAATTTTGTATGATACAACATATAAAAACACAGTTTTTGTAATAACTTGGCAAAAAAATTAGAAAGCAAAGTGGCTTAAAATACTCTAATCACAGTGTGTAAGTAATAATGACTTCTTCAATAGTTATTAAAGATAGAGATATAACCAGATTTTCTTTAAATATTCACACTCTTACACTTTTATAACTTTACAAAAGTGGGTTTCAACACCAAAATTGATAGAATTCATTTCTTACTCCAATCCTTTCTTTTGAAAGTCTGAAAAATATGTATGCATTTTAAGTTGAAATATAGATATTTCTTCTATTTCTTTTTTCTTCCATTTTCTAGAAGATATTTCTTCTATTTTCTAGAAGACTTGTGAATAAGTATTTAATTTCACAATAATTTAATGAAAATATTTCCTTAGTATTCAATGAAGCGACAATGAAATCTTAGTAAATGAAAAAACTTTACTTATCCAAAATTTATGAAATAATTCACAGTTCTGTATAATAATATGAATATTTAAAACACATTCTAACAGTCAAATCAAATAAAAATCAAAACATTATTATTGATATATGTCAATATTTTATAAGATGAATACACATATATCTCATAACCTTTTATATAAATATTTCTACTATTACCTTGACACCAGCAAGGGGAAGATTCTGTACTGAATAGGGATTGTTTTTCTCTCTTTTTTTTTTTTTGGTTTTTGGGTCACACCTAGTGATGCACAGGGGTTACTCCTGGCTCTGCACTCAGGAATTACTCCTGGCAGTGCTCAGGGGACCATATGGGATGCTGCGATTTGAACCCGGGTCGGCCGCGTGCAAGGCAAACGCCCTACCCGCTGTGCTATCACTCCAGCCCCCTTCTCTTTACTTTTTTTATTAAATCACTGTGAGATCAAGTATTACCAAGCTGTTCGTGATTGGGTTTTAGTCATACAATGTTGCATCACCCATCCCTCCACCAGTGTAATTTCCCAGCACTAATGTCCCCAGTTTCTCTCCCATCGCCCCCTAACCCCATCACCACCCCACAGCCTACCTGGCCCCCTCTCTCTCTTTCTCTCTCTCATTTTGGTCATTACAGTTTATAATACAGATGCTGAAAGGTTATTATGTTTATCCCTTTACCTACTTTGAACACTCAGTTCTTGTCCAGAGTGATCATTTCCAACTATTGTCATACTGGAAGATCAGAGATTCTTACCTGATACCACTGTTCTCTAGATTTTCATACATGAGCTTTTGCAAAATACCCAAAATCAGTATAAAATTTGTGTGCAATCTTTTTCATCTTCCTAATGAGGAAAAGAAGGCTCTACACTTTTTCAAAAGCTAACAACCTTTTTTGACATCAAGTCAGAACTAAGTGGTGAAATAGTGGGTTCAACACTCTGGTATATGGTAAATAAATTTAAAGTCCACCTTCCACATGGCTGTGAATCTTCTTTAAGCTCTTACTATCTCTAAACGTCAGTTTCCTAATCTACGAAAGATTCAAATTTTCTGTGATGTGAAGAAAGTCAAAGTTTAAACTCCTGATCATTGTATTCATGGAATTTGAAAAAAAAATTGCAAAATTGATTATTTTTGTTATTCTTCAAATTATTAACATCGTATCTTGACACATATCTTGGGACACCTGATAGCCCCGTTCTCCCTCTTGGAGAACCTGGCAAGCTACTGAGAGTTTACTGCCTACACAGGGAAGAGCTTGGCAAGCTCCCCGTGGCGTCTTCATATGCCAAATACAGTAACATGATGGGTCTCATTCCCCTGACCCTGAAGAGCCTCTAATGTGGCACCATTGAGAAGGATGAGTAAAGAGAGGCTGCTAAAATCTCAGGGTTAGGATGAATGGAGAGGTTACTGGGCCCGCTCCAGCAAACTGATGATCAACGAGATGACAGTGATCTTGACACAAAGTGGATACCTCTCTTTTTTTTCCACTTTAAGGAACATACTGATGATTAAATTATACATCTAAAGCTCTAAGATTATGTCTAAAACATTAAATATGCTTAATTAGAGCTTATTATCATTACTTATATCAATTATTGGAGACAAGTTATTTGTGTTTATTTTTGCCATCACTATATATAGAGAGAGAGAAAGAGAGAGAGAGATTTTCATTTCTCAAACAGTGTGTGTCTAGTCTGTTTAAGAATTTAATGCACAGTTTTGTAGTCACCATATTTGAAAAAGAAAAACACATGAAACATATTTAGTTCAATGTCTTACTTGTTAATACACACTTAGAAGGCAACTTTTGGAATTTAATTAAGATAACCTCTTCCTTTTGGGGCAAAATATTAAGACTCGGATTCATAGAAAATCATGAGAATGATGCAAATCATTTGTACTTGCCAGGTAACTGTTGCAAGAAAACAAATGCTTGAATTCACTAAACATACACAAGCCTTCTATCTATAGAGTCATACAAATATTCAAGGATTTAGTAATGCATACAAAAATTGCCATGCCAATTTTTAATCACAGGATTACAATTTGGGGCATATGACACACATATTACATGCAGAATATAATCATAATCACATAACACCTACTTGGCCACTTATACCACAAATACCATATTACTGTTAATTATACAAGTAGAAGCTCCATGTATAAGCTATTGCTGTACATTATGATAAATCACATAAAGAATCACAATAATTATTATTCACTTATCAATAAGCTCCAACTTTTGAATATTCTAATACTTTATTCAAACCTGGTGATACATGCATTCACTAGTTATAAATAAAATTCACTAAGAAAAAAAGACTGTATCAAATATTAGAGGTTGGACTCATACACTGTTAAGTCATCTCAACAAAGGAATTTATTTCATGCATCAAGATAAAATAAATTTAAGATAAATATACCAGAGTGATCTCTAGCAACAGTTTAAACCTTAAAGCAATGTGGATTTATATACATGAAGAATTTATTTTGTAACATTTTAGTGTGAACGATAAACATATTTTAATGTAATTTAAAATCCTAGTCAGAAAAATATTTTTCAGATCTGTTTGATTCGTCCTTTCTGAATCAATCTTAGAATCCTTTCACAAATTAGTTAGTTGAATAATGGTAATCAGAATGAGAAAACAGTTTAATTCTGCTCTGCTCAACAGATATAAAATAGAAAGTTCTTTCCAGATATTTAGACGAATGGTCAAAATCACAGCGCCATTTCCTGCTTCATGCTGTGCCCATTTAGTAAGACAGAATTGGTCACCATATTTTTAGTATTGCTTTTCAGAGAGGTCATGCGAACTGCAGAGGTGCTGAGTAAGTAGCTAGTTGATCTTTCTTGAAATGACTTCTTTCCACAGCAGAGTTGGCTGTTGAAATGCCTCCTGAAGCTTTCGCTGAGTACATAAAGAGCAAATGGATTGACACAAGAATTGCAAAAGCTCAGAACCCTGGCAACTAAGGTGACAATCATATGGCCTAGGGAGGGATCAATCTCACTGTAGTTGAAAGACCTGTACAGGTAGAGGATGTGATTTGGAAACCAACAGAAGACAAAGCAGCCCACAAAGACCAGCACGATTTTAGCCAAACGTTTCCGTGTTTCCATCTGTAAATAGAAGGGCAGAGCTGCTTTGATTAGAATGAAAAAGAAAACAGATACATACAAAACTTCTAATAGTGTTACAGCAAATGCATCCAAAATCAAAAAAGACTAGTTGTTTTATGAAAGTAATGACTTAAGCAATTTGGTGAAGACTGTTTTAGTCACTAAACTAATTTAATTTAATTTGTTTGGCAGTTTATTTATGACTAGATGATGAATTATTTTTAAGAGGCTTTGTCATTATGTTAAAGATATAATCTTGAAAACTTCCGTTGACTATTTTTCTTTTGTTAAAAGTCTTATGTTCATTATAATACAAATCACATCTGCTTGTATCCAAATCCTCTGAATTGATGAACCATGGAATAGAATCATATTTAGATTTTATTTAAATTGTGGTATTATAAATATTATAAATAAAATATTATTATAAATATTTTATTTAAATATGTGGTATTATAAGAAATGGAGCTATTGAAATAGAGAATGATGCTCAATTAGCATTATTCTATAAAAGGAAGAATCTCAATTCTTGACTCACAGAATTCATAGCTACAATATAATGTCATATAAATCTGATATAAAATATCAATCCTTTAAAGATTATTATACTGTCACCTTTAAAATAAAATATAATTTCTTTCCTTTTATATATTTTGTACACATAAAATTTTAAAATATAGGAAAATCTAAATAATATAGAAAACAAAGTTCAAAACTGGCCATTAATCTTTTCATATATAGTCATTTTCTAATATCTAGAGTTCAAGATTGAGTTCATGTTTATCTAATTTGTCTAAATATAAAATTGTGAAAACATGATCAAGAGATATTGACAGTACCTGATAATTTTTTAGTCAAAAGTATTAGTAAAATAGAGTAATGTAGTGAAAACAGGAAATATAGAGGAATAAAACGTATCTTGGAGGGGGTGAGTTTCAGTTTCCCTCCCCACCCTGAGCAGAGTCCCCGCAGCCAAAGACCTCCAGAGCCCAGCCACAGCTATGCTTAAGGCCCCTCTCCACAAGTTCAGGCGAGCCTCAGGCATGAAGGAACCAGCAGAGGAACCCAGCTGTGTGGGACTTGGGACTGAGATCTCCAAGGCTGCTTGAATAGGGACTGGGCCTCTTCCACCCAGATCACCCATTTTCCAGTAGCTAGGCTGTCACACCCAGGGAGTGTCCCAGGCACTGTGTAATCCCACCAATGGCCAACATCCAGAGACTATAAAACTAAGCTCCCAGAAGCGTGAGGCTACAAAGTGGCCTCTCAACATCTTATAACCTCGTTCTCCCTCTGGGAGAACTTGGCAAGCTACTGAGAGTCTTTTGCCCGCATGGAAGAGCATATGCCAAAACCAATAATAATAATGGGTCTCATTCCCCTGATGCTAAAAGAGCCTCATTGCGGCACCATTGGAAAGAATGTGTAAAGAGAAGCTTCTAAAATCTCAGGGCTAGGACGAATGGAAATGTTACTGAGACTACTTGATAAATTTTATGATCAACTGGATGATGATGATGATGATGATGATGATGATGATGATGATGATGATGATGATGATGATGATGAAAACCTATATGACTTTGAGGAATAGAAATGGAGATAGGAGAAAGAATCCAATGGTAAGCTAGACTAGGTTTAGTTTAGAAGAAGCTAAATGTGGTACTGCATCTACATCCCAGTGGCATAAATTAGGCAATTCAGTAATATTAGCTGATCACACATGAAGTTTTGCTATCAATTAATATCTTCCCAAGCAGATAGAACATGGATGCCAGGATTTCCTGAAAATCTATACTTGGAGATTTCCCTGTTCAGACTTGCAGTATCAAGGTTACTTTTGAGTAGATGCCGAGCCTTCACTAGAGTTTATAGATCCTCCCCAGCAGAGGTATCAGAGGTATTTACAAAAATAAGGCCGAGCCAAAGCTACCCTTTTAAAAGTAAAAGTGGGAAAGCTAAGAAGAACATAGGTATAGTTACAAAGAGAACTCAGTAACCCAAACTGGGACATAGAGAGAATAATAGGACTCTGAACTGTACTAAAGAAGAAATCATAGTGAGCTTCTAACCTGTATATCATACTTCAGTGATGCCAGATATGTCAGTAATAAAGTACTAATTTATCTAACAATTATCTGATTTCAGTTTTTTTAAAACATTTAAAGTAGTTGTGCATCTCTGATACTGAGTTATTAATAGATATAACCTTATATGAAGAGACATATTCTAAATTTTCCTGTTGCAAAAGTGCCCAGTGTCCCAGTTCATACTGCATGATAAAAGGTTTTAATAATCTATGACTCAATTTTGGTTGCTTTCACATAGGAGAAAAAACATTTGTGACGTAACTATAGCTAAAGAATCATTTGGAAGAAGTTTCCCGCTCAAAGGACACAGATGTACACTTGAAACTCTTGCAATCATGTCTGGCATTGAGATTCCCAAAAATTAAAATGCAAAATTGCAGTTACTGCATCTGACCTTGTTGCCCCAGACATATACACCTACAAGCTTACCTGTTTCTTGGTATGCTCATTATATTCTCCAGGAAGATTATGTGCACTTTTAATTAAGGTCTTTGCAATATGATAATAATAAATGCTAATAATAGTAAGTGGTATGATGAAATAGACCAAGAAGATGAGCACTGAATGGATCTTTGGGTGTAATTCATCCTTCTGAGGGTAGGGTATGCATGCTATGAAGCTGCCGTTTTCCAAACTGCCAACACGAGCCACTTCTGAAAACACAGCTTCAGGAACTGCCAACAGCACAGAGACTACCCAGATGCCCACGGCCTTCACACAGGTCCACAGCACTGCCCCTGATGTCTGGATATCCATGGGGTTTACAATGGCTCTGTATCTGGAAAAAAAAAGTTTCTAATTACTCTCTTTAAAAAGTAGTGAGGGAGAGAAGAAGGAAAGAAAGAAAGAAAGAAAGAAAGAAAGAAAGAAAGAAAGAAAGAAAGAAAGAAAGAAAGAAAGAAAGAAAGAAAGAAAGAAAGAAAGAAAGAAAGAAAGAAAGAAAGAAAGAAAGAAAGAAAGAAAGAAAGAAAGAAAGGAGGGAGGGAGGGAGGGAGGGAGGGAGGGAGGGAGGGAGGGAAGGAAGGAAGGAAGGAAGGAAGGAAGGAAGGAAGGAAGGAAGGAAGGAAGGAAGGAAGGAAGGAAGAGGAATAAAGAAGAAAACGTAAAGAAAAGAAAGAGGACAAAATCTTACTTGCTAAGAGAAAGTTGCCAACTCTCCATTATTCCCTGGAGAGGAAAATGCTAGAAATTGTCATTTTCCAAATTGCAATAATGTGTTTACCTTTTTAACAAGTTTTTCCCCAAATACATACAGTCACCCTTCCCAAGTATCTTCACTTATGGAATATTTTAATTCAAGTACTTACTTTTTACTACAGTAACTAGTACAACATTATTGCATTTGACCTTAGTCATCTCCTATAGCTCCTGAGCCTAGGATTTCCCACCATTTTTCTAAAGAAATTAGTAAAATCTAGAGACTAATAATAGGTTTTGATTGTTCTCCATAATTCAATCACAAAACCTAACCCAATTGAAAATGAAGTAGCATTCTGTCTTTATAGTTCAAATATATTAAATGTTAAGCCATCATTAGATCCTCTCTCTCCTCCAACTTAACTCAATCAAAGTTCACAATCCACTTTCCAGGATACAAAAGTTTGACAACCCAAGTCTTTTACAACAAATTCAGCCATGCACTCAGTAATGCAATGACAGCTCAAATGAACCAAAATTGTATTCAAGCTTAAAAATGATTTTCATGTGTCTTTAATTTTTTTCTCATACTATAGTTTATCTAGATATTGTCAAAGTGACTTTAATCAAACAAATCTGAGTATTCAACTCTCTGATGTTAGAATGTTGCTTACAGTTCTTTTCTTCTTCTCTAAGATGAGATCAAAAGAATCTCCTTCAAAATTTGAAAATGGAAAAAGCATCTAGAATATCTGTAATAGAGACCAGCAAAGATCAAATTCTAACTGGGCAGCAATGGCCCTGTATATCTCTTTATTTCACTTAAATTAGTATTGATGCTCTAAAAATTTTAGAGTTCATGCTACATAACATATAGTTTACTGAATTAGTCTTCTGAGAATTTCTCACATGAGAAACAACTCATAGTCTTGACTCCATTCTAAGGCTTCTAGGGGAACTTCTCTTTCTCCTTCCTGGCTTGCATAGTGTCCTTCCTAGACTCTCAAAGAAAATTCACATTTTGATCTAGATCTTCTCATGTGGAACAGAGTTATAGATATTAATGTCAAGTAACAGCAAATTAAAGTAATAAATAATGCATTATTCCCAGATTTTACACAGGCAGAACCCACTGGGAATGTGCTATCTTCTCCACATCTGCTTCATTGCACATTCTTAGAAAATGGAAAGAAAAATTAGATTGGTAATTTAAATGACCAACTTTATTTTAATTTTTGTATCAGTTCAACATATCCAAATAGAGGGTTTGTTGTTCTTGCTTGTTTTATTTTTCATTAAGAAAATATAAAAAGTTTTGTAAGGAAAAACAGGAGTCTACTGTTTCATCTCAGGTCCCATTCCTGAGTTAAAACTAATTTTAAAGTCCAGAGAAATAGTATAGTGATTGTCATGCAATGTCTGACTGGGGTTCAATCTCCAGCACTGCATATGGTCTTTTGAACAAGGCCAGAACTCAGAGCCAGGAGTAAGCCCTGAGCATCACTGGGTATGGCCCCAAAAGAAAGCAACCAACTGAATTTTACATTATTACCGACATATTTCTTAGAAATGGATTTCTGCCACATCACTATTTCTTAATATTGCTAAAGCTGTTAATGTTTCTTTGTTCTTATACTACTTCACTTGCCTATATATCTAATGTTCTGATATAGTCATTTAAATTGTTCATAAAATAACAAATAAATTTCTATTATGATAAAACAAAGACAATTTTCTACAGTTAACTACTATGTTATAATTATGTACTATATTATCTTGATTCAATGATACTTTTTATGGTGAAACTGAGTGTCAACAGTACTAGAGAAGAAAATTTTATATTATTATTTTCATCTCTAAATGCTGCATGTTAATATTATCTACTAAACATCTATAATCATCTCTAGATTGAACTTTCATCATCTGGCTAGTTTGGATGGGAATGTGATGTTATTGTTTGAATCTACTTTACAATGTGCTTCTTTTTCAAGATTTAAGTTAAAAGATCAACATGAAAAATTTTAATTTTCAAATAATTCCCCCACACTGCCACAAATAATTGAAATAAAAAATAATATCTAGGGGGCTGGAGCGGGTAGGGCATTTGCCTTGCACGCGGCCAACCCGGGTTCATTCCCAGCATCCCATATGGTCCCCTGAGCACCGCCAGGAGTAATTCCTGAGTGTAGAGCCAGGAGTAACTCCTGAGCATCGCCGGATGTGACCCAAAAAGCAAAAAATAATAATAAAAAATAATATCTATATCGGGTATTTAAAATATACTCTTAATGAAAATTTGTGCAAGAAAAATTATCAAAACTTAAAGACAAATAGATGAATCAAGTAAGGTTCTACAAAGGTAGAAATGTTAAAAGTAAACTTGCCTGTACAGAAACATAAAAATAAACAGGAACCAGAGATATATAGTACAGCAGGTAAGTCCTTACAAACAGTCACCCTTTGTTCAATTCTTGACACTGGCTATGGTCCTCTGAGCATACCCAGGAGTGATTCCTGAACACAGAGTCAAGAGTAAACCCTCAACATAGCTAGTGTTGAGGAGCCCAAACTCTTATCCTCCAAAAACACATCAGGAAAAAAAAACTAAGAATAAAGCAGCATAAGCAACAATGAACAATTTTTTCCTTTTGAAAGGAAAAAAGTGAACATTCTAAATCCCAGGTTGTACTGTCAGATGTGGGTAAAGTTCTTCAAAGAATTGAAAATTTATGATTACATAAATTATTATACAAAACCTACACTCTGATTCAAAGGTACAAATATTAACTGAATATGGATTCAAAAATATAGTATATAACCATATATTATACTAAATGTTAGATCAACCCTTGCCAAAAAAGAATCACCTGCACTGCTTATCAGAGCACCAACGTTTAGAATTATAATAAATAATTGAGTCACGGATATCTAACTTTAAGAACTTGCAGATGGTGAGAAAATTAAAATACAATTACAATTATTTCAAGGCTCTACAAAATCAGTCAACTCTCGTCAACACTCGGAAATTGGAAATATGTGGGTAAATGGCTATTTTGGGTTTGGAAACACAAATAGAAACTGTCCTGCTGTTGACAACTTGATAATGAGGAAAGTGTTGAAATTTCACTGACTTTAGGGCTCAGCCAGCCAGAGCAGATGGCCCCCAATTTAAATACATCACCACAGAAAGGTCTGTGGAGTACAACAGAGGAAGCCTTTGTTATCAATGAGAAGTGGGGAGTATAATAAGAAGCATGAAAAATAGAATGTAAAAGACTTGCCTGAGCTCTGCATGTCACTGGGCTCAGGGTCCGATGGTCTCACTAACTGTGACTATCTCCTCTCATCTTTGTGTCTCTCTGCTCACCACCAAAAAAAGATCATAGGATCCTACTAAAAGTTCCTCTGATCCACAGTTGAAGACATCATCGTTGTCATTGTGCAAATAAGGTAAGCACTACCATACGGGCATGTAACTATGTGTCGTTTATAATCTCCTCCACCTAGAACATTGAATCATAACAGATACAGGACTATCTCCCAGAAGCCATGCACGCATCTTGATGCATCCCCTTAGTTACAGTGTGTTCCAAAGATTCCAGATTAAAGTGGAGGAATAAGTACTCAAAATCTATAAAACAATAATAGTTATTGTGATATTCTGAAGTTGTAAGGATTATGTAGCATCTCTCTAATTCACTGTGTAAGATTTCTTCTGAGGAGAAGGGCCAAGAAAATAAATTAAAAGAATTTAAGATTAATGAGTGAAGGAGATTTGATTTATTGGAGTCAAGTATAACAACCTTTATTTAACAAGAAGGATTCAAATTGCAAAACTAATTAAGTGCAGATTGCAATTCATCCTGTGTCTCTGGTTATATGAAAATAACAACTGAGCGCTTAGAATGCAAAGCAAACTTTCTTTTATGTGTTGGCAGCCATAAAAATCTCTCAGACAAATATATGACTCACATTTTATGAAAGTGTGGGTCATCCTGTATTCTTCAAAGTTTATTTTCATATTCCTGCTCCCCCCCTTGGTTATTCCTGCTGTATATTGTTTTATTTTTAAGCTGCCTTATTTTGGAACACAGAGATAAATCGGCTCTGAGTTGTCTGTAGGGATAATGTAGATTCTTCCCTTGAGTAAGGATGTCACTCTCCAGAAGAGTTGAGAAGTACATTCTGAGCACATTCTCCCACCCGCTAAGAGAAAAATGCTTCTCAAGATGCTACTCAGGGCTATTGACCAAAGAAGCAAGAATCTAGAATTGTCATCAGTCATTTCAGCCATTTCAGCGGTACCTGAGCTTCACTCAGGAGGCTTGAGAAAGAAGCAAACATGATATGGCATTTCCTCTTTCTACTGGCAAAGAGGGATAAAAAGCTTTTTGAAGTCTAGGGAGCACTAGAAGTTGGGCCAATATTCTGTTTCAATACTTTAGCAAATATTCAACCAAAATATAATATCTGTTGGCACAAGTTTATCTAAGTAATGTTGACTAATCAAGATTCTGTATATTGAGGCTGGGGAGATAGTGTATTGGCAAAGAGATCACTTTGCCTACTACCAGCCAGGTGCAATTCCCAGCACCACATGTGGTTCCCTGAGCACCAACAGAAAAGACCTCTGAGCACAGGACCAGAAATAAGCCCTGAGCACAGCCAGGTGTGAGTGACCTCAAAACAAAAGTAAATAAAACAAACAAGAAAAAAACATACCCCAAATCCAGATTCTGTATAAAAATCTCCATAGAGAATTAATTCTGAGAATTCTAATGAACAAAAAGTTTAAAATTATGAAACATTTTTAAAAATTTAAATATTACAAAAGTAAAATTGTGAAACATTAATACTTTAATCATGATTAATCAGATACGATAATACCATTTTTACATTTAATTTAATATTGACCATGTAGCATCAGAAAAAATTACCTGAGGACATTATATTAATTTTAATTGTATTCCTTTACAGATCTTTAAAAATAAATTTGTAACTCAGTTGTGGCTATCACTTATAGAAGGACAATATGGATTGATGTTTAGTTCTGTATTTATAAGCAATAAGCTATACAAATATCATAGATTACTACTAGGGATTTATAGGAATTTTCCCTATGAAGAAAAAAAAGAAGAATATTCCATTTCTAAAAATAATTAGCAATTGTATTATGAGCTTTTAATGATAAAAACTTTTGAAATTTAAGTTTAGAAGTACTTAGTCACTAAGTGACTAAGTACACTTAGTCAGGGTGGCTACAATGTCAGCCAGAAGCAGTGAAGCACCACTTAGGACTATCACTACACATATCCCAAGAGGGGGAGTAAGAATGTGTGTATATGTATATGTAAAACTGTTATAAGTATGATACAACAGAGAATATGCACGTGTTCTTAAATCACCTATTTATTGTAAGCCAACACAAAAAGAAGAATATTTGCAAAAGAGTAACAAAAGAAATCCATGGAGAGTCAAGTGCAAATCAACAAATCACACTACCATCATTTCAGACCAGGCTGTCGCCTCCTGTTCTGGGTTTTCTATGCTTCTGAGGCATATCTACTGTGGACACAATGACTAAATTTTGTGTGCCACAACTACTAAATTTTGAACACAATGTTTCCCTTTGCATTCTTGTCTTTAATGTCATGAATTGACATGTGTGATCAATCATATACGTTTGCTCCTATTTGAATGAATTACTCTCTTGGAGGTGCTCATAGCTCAGTGGCTACCAATGACCACAACTAGGATCAAACCCAGGGTCTCTCACATGAGCAAAGCATGTGCTTTACTACTGAGCCATAGCTCAGATTCTTCTTTCTATCTTTTGATCTTATCTTTTTAAACTTTAGAATGCATTAAATTTTTTGTGTTTTTTTTTTGTTGTTGTTGTTATTGTTTTGATTAGGAGGCCACACCCAATGATGCTTAGGAGTCACTCCTTGCTCCATGCTCAGGGATCACTCTTGGTGGTACTCAAGGACTATATGGGATCCTGAGATTGAACCCAGTCAGCAGCATGCAAGGCAAGGGCCAAACCCACTCCACTATCTCTCCAACATCTGTGTGCATTGTTTTTACCTCTCCAGTCTGCCACTAAATAAGGAAGAAAGTAACGTATCTAGGAAAGCAATGACGTGATATAATTTGATGAAGAGTGCAGGCTTTGAATTGAGTTCTTGAAAATGTTCATGAATTTCAGCTTTAGCTTTTATCTATCCTAAGATGACAATAATGCAAACAGAATCTACTTTATATGTTGTAAGAGCAAACTCAGCCAAAAAAAATATAGCACAGTGTGAAGTAGAAATTATCTGTACTTGTTTCAAATCTACAGAACTCAAAATACTTGTTGACCCAGGCATGAAGAGATAAAGTAGTTAAAAGCATTTGATTATCATGTTCTAGATGAAATAGAAGCGTAAACTCAATAAAACAAAATATTCACAAATCATTTTAAACAAATATTGGAGTACATTGTATAACTTCACCACCAGTGATTCCTGTTCCTTGATTTATATTTCTTTTTTGAAAAAAAAAATTATTAGTAAATCACTGTGGAGTACAGTTATTAACTTATGAACTTTCATGTTTGTATTTGGTTTACATCCCTCCACCAGTGCCCATTCTCCTCCATCAATTTTCCCAGTACACCTCTTACCACCCCCAGCTTGATTTATATTTCTAAAATACACATTGATAACCCAGGGTATCAATAGCCTTTTTATCTTTCAAAAACACACACAGTAAAGAGTAGCCTCAAGAAGCATCAGCTACCTTTCTTTATCTTTATTATTAGAATATCCATGCCATACTTACTAAGTGCATGACACACATTTTATTCCCTCTTATGCCCCTTCAAACTCAGTAAATTCATAGGGAATACCATTTTTTTCTGACCTTGGTTGGAGTTAATGTACCTGAGTATCTCCATAATAGGAGAATGAGGAAATTGGTGTGAAATAAATCCAAGTCCTGGATCTTGCAACAAATGTAACATTTTTTAATGAATGGATAATGATAGTAATTTCAACTATTGTACTTGATAGCCATTCATTAAGTTTTATTCTAATCATTAAGTAGGTGTCTTTAACTTTCCAAATTAAAAGGATGCTACAAAAAAAAAAAGCAACTGAACTAAAAAGGCATTTTAATAATGGCACTGAAAAGGGTAAAAACCAAGGTAATAGACATTCTTATTAAAAAATAAGAATGGTATCATATAAACAAAATAAGATTATTTTTAAAGGCACTTAATATTTTAAGAATATGATTTTAGACAAAAATATTATACAAGCTAAAAAGTCAATAGTACTAGTACTCAGCATAAAAGATAGTAGCTCTCAACTTCCCACTAAATGTCTTTATTCAAGTAAGAATAAGCATTAACTCTTAAATACCAAAGTGGTTAAGGATATTATTGCCAACAGCAGAAACTTTAGATGGATTTATTTCTCATTAATAACTTAATACATAAGTTACTAATTTTACCCTATCTTAGGTAGAATATTACCTTAACATTCCAAATGAAACTGATTGTCTAAATAGCTTAAGTCAACATCTCACCCCAAGGTAATTAGAATATAACTCCAAAGAATGAAGCCAAATTTCCTTTTTGCACATATTCCTTTCCAGATATTTGCCTTCCTGCATCTAAATGCTCTCAGTATAATTTAGGGGGGGGGTCTGTGGCACCAAACCTGGCTTGAAGTTATTTCCCCGAGTTCTACCTTGGCGACATCTATTCCCTGAGTTTCAAGATTCTCATCAAAAAGATGATACAAATAGTTGATGCGACAGGTTGTATAATGGTCACTTCCCTTAATGTATGTGAAAGGCAGACTTGAAATCAAAAACGCATTTGATGACTTTATTTTAAGTCTTAAAATTTGGAACCTACATTTGTATTTGGTGGGTGGCCAGGGGAAGGGAATAAAACCCAATTAGTTGAGGCATTAAAAGTAAAAGAATGTGTGAAGTCATTTGCCTGAAGGATATCTACTCCTGGCTCTGGACACTGAACACAGGAACTACTCCTGGAGGGACAAGGTGGGGAGGAGAGGTCAGTGACCATACCGGGGTGTCAAGGATCTAACCCAGAGCTATATGCAAGGCACACAGCCTACACTGTGTACTATCTGCCTTCTTGTCTTCTACTGTCAAACAAAGGAGGTTGGTTAATAAGTGTAAATGATCTTTCCCCTTATCTGGACAAAAGTCAAATTCACTCTTTCCCCTAATATTAAAGCAGATATTCTTACCTGCTGAACTCTTGAACTACTGAATAAGGAAAGAGCCTGTTGAACTACTGAATAAGAGCACTTCTAAGGATGTTTACAGGTAAATGGATAATTAAAGATTCTCATGGTGTGTAGCAAAGGAAGTAGACTCAGGTGCGTTGTTTTAAAACAACTTTTAAACTAATGCAATGGTAAGGACGCTTAAAAATCCGTGCTTTCTCCAATTTCTGCAAGCTCCCCACTTCAGTCACTTTGGATTCCTGTTACTCTGACACCCGGATTCCAGCTCTCTCCCCTTCCTTCCTCTCCCATCGTTCAGTCCCGGGGAATCCTTTGCGGGTCCCTCCACCCCTCTCCTTCCCCCAAGCCGCCGCACCTACGCCCTTACCTGTCCGCGCTGAGCGCGGTGAGCGTGAACACCGAAACCCCCACGGACGTAAGCTGGATGACGGGGATGAGTTTGCAGCCCACCTTCCCGAACATCCACTCGTCGAAAAAGTAGCGCGAGGCATCCACCGGCACGCAGGTGAGCAGCAGCAGCACGTCCCCGGCGGCCAGGTTCGAGATGAAGATGTTGGGGACGCTCCTCATGGCGCTGTTGGTGATGAAGATCTTCACCAGCAGGACGTTGCCCAGCAAGCCCACCGTGACGATGAGCAGGTAGAGGGACGGGATCACGCAGCGGATCACCAACTCGGCGGGGGTCCCGTAGGCGGGAGGCGAGAGGTCCTTGGCGTGAGCCCCCGGGTCAGGAGCGCTGAGATTTGCGCCCAGGGCCTCGGAGAGATTGGAAAAGGATTTGGGGGGCATGTTCTCTTCTGCGGGGGAGCCTGCAGGAGTTTGTTTGCCCGCACCCGGCGTTCGGAGGAGTCCAGCGCGCGCCCTTGATTGACACTTGATCTGTTTCCCCAGCGCACCCACAAGTTGACTGCGGGGAGCGCGCTCCACTGCCCGCTCCCAGATTACCGGGTCTGTCTGGCCGACAGCGCCCTAAAAAACAAGGGCAACAATGAACAACACAACAACAGCAGCAACAACAACAACAACAAGACAGAGCAGTTGTCCCTTTGTTCCTGTCTTCAATGGTTCGCTCTCCTCGTAGAGAGCTAACATTGCAGAGCGCTTTTGCAGTTAAAGATCTCTCCCGGTGGGATTAATCAAACTATCTGTTCCACTGCTCCCTGGGTTGAAAGAAAATCCTCAGTGCCCCCACCGACCTGCAGCTGAGAACTGGAAGCAGGAAAGGAGTAGCTGGCTCTGGGCTCTTGCCCCCTGCTCTGCTCTGAACCAGTTTCCACAGTTGCTGCTGCCTTGTGTGCAACTCACAACTAAGGATGAGTTCTCCCTCCCTCCCTCTCTCCTCCTCCCTCCACACACAACCCCTCTCTCTCAGCACTCCCTCTCTTTCTCTGCATCAATGCTATTCCCTCCTCCAAGCGAAGTCCCTCAGGGACTAGGAACTAGGAACTGAACTGGTTAGTCCCTGATCCTGTGGCAATGCATTCAGAAAAAAAAAAACAAGTGACAAAAGAGGAGGTAGATGAATGGAATTTCCTGCCAGAGCTTCCCCTGAGTCACTTGACTTATCAGAAATATGTATACTATTCCAAAAAGGGACCATATGATATTTAAGATTTATTTTGTTGAGTGTAGCATGTGTAAAATACACAATCGATAAGGGTACACCTCAACCCAACTGCCCATCAGAACCTTTTTTCATCATCCCCTACAATAACCAGTATTCATTCTGCATTGTTCAGTCTAAGATTATTCTGCTTTTGAAGATTGTATGAATGGAATGGTCCAGAATGTGCTTTTGTGTCCATTCTCTTTCACTAGACATCAGTCTGTGAGGTCCGCCCATCTGTTGTGTTTTCCATTGTTGTATAGTATTCCAAGTCTAGTACACCACTATTTTTTAAGCAAAACAAGTTTATTGGGAAAATAAAGGGAGGAAGGAGAGAGGTAGATTTAGACACATACTCAAGATTGTCCAGAATGGAAACATGTCAGTACACCCTTATCTATGTGTTTCTTCTAAGAAACATCATTCCTTATTATTTTTAATAATTTAAATCATCTAAATAATGTTTCCATAAATGTAGTGAATATCTTCTGGAGCACATTTGATTTATTGCAGATGTAGATTTGCTCTAATGACGTTTATTCAAGCTTAGCAAAAAAATGACAAATCTACTTGGTTTTGTTTGGGGCTATACCTGGCTATGCACTAAAGAAACACTCCTGGCAGGGCTCAGGGGACCACATTTGATGCTGGGGATCGAATCCAGGTCAGAGTGTGCAAGGTTAGTGCCTTGCCCTCAGTACTATAACTCCAGCCCAAAGAAAATTTACAAATTTTCAAACTGAATTGCAAATTTTATTTTCTTTTGAAATCTTGACTGTATCTCTTAGGACTGATCATACACATTCTTATAAGTGAGTAATGTCAATATATATACTCAAAATACAACAGATGCAATGTTTTAAATAGGACAGAATAAATTCTCGAGCTAATTCATCTGAGTCTAATATAAACTTCTCAAAAGTGGTTTTGTTTGCAGTTAGTCAAGTAGCACTTTTTTTCCCTTTAGGTATAATATTTAGCTAGATCTTTATTATTACTAAAATTGTATGATAACAGACAAATTACTCAAGTAGTCCCTACAATAGGTTGAAATTTAAATTCAAGCAATTTTTTCAGATATTTCTGACCAAAATTATTTGAATTATTTCAAAAAGATAAGGTAAGTATTTGCATTGTGATTATCTTTATGTAATGTGACTTAATTACAAATCTTCTTTGTATTCTTCTTGGATTTGTTATTAAAACGAACTGCTACTAAGTTGAAGTTGGAAATGAGCAAAACTAAGCATAAACAAATCTTTGTACTCAAACTTCAAAACAGATGTTACAGCAGATGAAACTTTAAACAGGATGGAAAGAAGAAAGGGGTCTGATGGGTGGTGGTGAAGGATATTGGTACTTTAGTGATGGATTCAATATGATAATATATATTCGAATGAGGTGGCCACTTGTACCCCTAAGATATACACAGTCTTGCAAACCAGTGTTTCCTTAATAAAAATCAAAATAGACTTAGCTATATTCACATTTCACGCACTTATATTCACCATTTTCACGCACATATATTTTTATCTTCTGGGTTTGGAAATTTTTATCTTCAGAGTTACTTATGTTTTCTTAATTAACATCTACTCTCATTATGCAAAGTAAACTAACTACTAAAGTAACTTAATTCATGAACTCTTTCAAGCTGCAACCATCCCATTTTATCTTTTAATATAAAAATATATTGTGCTAGGGAGAAGACAGTTGGGGTAGAGAAGGGGCAAAGATATGACAAAGATAGTTGAAAATGATCAGTCTGAATAAGAATTGTGTGTTGAAAATAGGTAAAGGGACAAACATGATTAACTCTCAGGATCTGTATTGCAAACCATAATGTCCAAAGGGGAAGGGAAGATACGTATGTATGTATGTATGTGGATATATATATATATGGAGAGAGAGAGAGAGAGAGAGAGAGAGAGAGAGAGAGAGAGAGAGAGAGAGAAGGGGGACGGGGGAGGGTATAGAGAGCAAGAGAGGAGAGAGAGAGGAGGAAAGTGCCTGCCATATAGACAGGATGTGGGGGAGTATAGGGAAAGGGAAACTGGGGACACTGCTGGTGGAAAGTTTACACACCAACTTTGGAACTCTGTATAACTGAAACCTGACCATGAACAGTTTTGTGACTCTGTATCTCAGGATGATTCAATTAAAACTCAATTAAATTATTAAATAAAGTATAGTTTAAGTATCATATGAACTTCTGTATTCTCTTCTAATGTGTGTATGACACCAAGTATTTAAATGGTAAAAATATTCAGTGTAAGAACTATATTAATAAATGTAAAAATAGCCTAGCTTGGCAGAAAAATAGAGAATTTCAAATGTGGGGATTTTTTTTTCTATTCCATATATTCTTGTGTTGGGGATAGTAAAAAATACATCCTGCAAGTGCTTGCTTTGTACCTTGCCAGCCCATGTTTGATCCCCAGCACCATGTAAGGTACACCAGGACTCATCAGAAGTGATTACTAGGAACAGAGTCAGGAGTATGCCATGATATATAGCTAGTAACCATTTGTATAAAATCATATATAACATAACTATACCTCTACAAAAATGAGATTTTTCACTCTAATATATATGTCCTATATTATATACTAGGTTTCTTAGAGACATTCTAATTCAATGTCATAGTCTGTGAGTCTTAATTTTACATATATGACCATCAAAGCAAATAATGACAAGATAGCTTGCTAATTTCAAAAGATTTTAGTAAAACCTCATTTTTGTATCTTATTGTTCCCAAACAATATTTTTCTGGAGAAATTATTCAAGATATAATTTTAATAATAAACTATAGCATTCCTCCTCTCCTAGCAGTAGTTTTACTTTCTACAATTCTAATTATCATAATCAATCTTCAAAATATTGTTCAATGAATATCGCATAACTCAGTATAATACATTATCATAATTATTTTGTTATTATTATTATTGGGGGTGGGCAACACTTTTTAGTTCTTAGGACTACTCTCTCTGTGCTCAGGGATCACTCCTGGTCATATTCAAGAGATTATATGGGGTGGTGAGGATTGAACCCAGGTCAGTCACGTGCAAGGCAAGTAAGTCACCCTACCCACTGTACTAGCTCTCTGTCCCTTACTGGATACGACTGTCAATTTGTATTTTTGTGTTTATTTTATAAATTAAACTATTAATTTATAAAGAATGACTATTATACTAAATGTTTTTAAAATATATTACATGTTTCATTGCCCTAAGTGAACATAAGCTGTTCACAACTACATATAAATCCGTTCTGTAATTTCAAATTCATGCAAATAAGCCAGAAGTTATAACCGACAATTAGGACATAAATAAGTCCATTGAAGCTCAGCCAATAATAACTGATATAATAGAGTAAGTAGAAAATGACAGTAAAATATTACTGGAATCTCATTCTAAGTGTTTTATGGAGGTATAAAAGGTCCTATATTAAATTTAGAAAAGAATAACACATTATAATTAAAAAGATTTTAAGAAGATCAAACACTACAGAAGAAAACATTAATAAATTTGAAAATTTAGTAAAAAAAATTACCTAAAATGACTCAGCAGTGAAGAATCCTGGCTGGCGGGCACAACAACACCGGAGAATGCTCCAGGCCCCAAACCAAGCTGATATCACCAGGGTGCCCCGGATGGAGCAGGTGCAGTCTCCCTGCCTTCTCCAGATGGAATCTTGGTGACCATGAGCTTCTACAAGCATGGCTCCAGGTTGTGGGGACCAGGACTATTTCTCTGAACTTTCCCTCATATAGAAAGTGAGCAATGGAAAATAGATAATCTAGCATCTGCCCCTAGAAGGTAGGCTTGAATGGTGGTAAGAATATCCGAACAAAATATAATGCCCCAAACTATAGAGAGTATCTGAACAATTGTCTGCCATAGAGGCAGGCTAAGGACTGAAATGGAAAAGGAGAGGATAATGGGGATATTGGTGGTGGAAAGTTCGCACTGGTGGAAAGATGGGTGATCAATCATTGTATTGCTGAATATCAAACATGTGGCTTTTGGTAGAAATGCGTCCAGAAATGCGTCCAGTTTCCGGCGCTGGACCACCTCAGTGGTTTTGTGCCTTGGCCTGTTTCCACTGGTAGCTCGGTCACCCACCATCTTCCAGAGGTCTTGGGACAGCCATGGAGAGGTCTGCAGTGCTGAGGAACTCCGGGCATCATGGGATGGGGCGGAGCCAGCCCTTCCCCACTCCTCACCCCTATGAGACCCCGAGTTGCCACCCTTGAATGAGTCCTCTGGCTGCTGATTGAGCTGCTCATAGGCCATGATCCCAGAGACTCAGAAACAAAGCTCGGAACACAGTGGCTTTCAGCAGAAATCCCTCCAGATTTAATTATTAAAACTTCAGAATTCCAAAGCTGCGCGGCTGCTATAGCTGCCATGCATCATCTTATGCAATTCATAATCAGCAATAGAAAACAAATTGTCTAATCTTGCCTTTTCAGCAGATCTGAGTGTTGGGGTAAAATCCCAAATAATAATGGTGGGTTTGTGTCAAAATATTGAATGTAATCAAAATAGAGAGTAATGTGAAATCGTCTGACACACAGGTAGGGGGAGGGTGTGGGATGGAGGGGCGTGGATACTGGGGTTTTTGGTGGTGGAAAATCTGCACTGGTGAAGGGTTGCATGTTTTATCATTGTATGACCGAGACTTAAACTGATAACTTTGTAACTGCTCTCATGGTGTTTCAATAAAAAAATAAAAGAAAAAAAAGAATGATCTCTAAATGCAGTCAGGAGTAAGCAGTGAGCACAGCTATATGTGGCCCCCAAACAAAAGTTAACAAATAAAAAATCAACTTAAAACAAAAAAATTACCTAAAATGAAATACAGAGAAAAAGATGAGACTAAGAAACAACTGGAAATGTGCATATGATTGTAGACAGAGACTTTAGATTCTACACAGCAGTTGGTACCAAAGAGTTTAACAAAACACAGAACAATAAAAGGTCTGAAAGATGACATAGGAGAAAACAAAAATGACCTTGGCCATGTGAAACATTTTAGATATGTCAAAGACACAATCCTTGAAAGAATTGATAACCTTGAATTAAGGAACTAATTTGGACAGGATATAAAACTCACCTCTTTAAGCAAAGTGCAGGGTGAGATCTAAGAAAGAGGCTAATCACTGCATACTGATAGGTGGCAGTTTTAATGAACAAGTGTACATTCAAGGGCAGCCATAATACAAGTATTTTCCCTTCTCTGCTCATAAGCTTTATATAGCTTCTCGAAACTTCATGAAGAGGGTATAGCCATGCTCAGTCATGTATGAAATTTAGATAATCTCAGCAACACATTAAAGCACATTTTCTCATGTCTGTATCCTTCTGGAACTGCCCAAGGGGTGAAACTATAAAGCACTTTCTAAGAGAAGCAGAACTAAAGCTTCTGATTTGCCGGCATCCAAATTTTGAGTCAATAGGTGATCATAGATTTTGAGTAACTTTCTCCAAAATTAAGAAAAACCTAATACTTCTGCAAAATAGTCCATAAAAATTGAGAAGACATTGTCAATAGATATGGCAGATGGCAACTGGAGAGATAGTACACGTAGTAAGATGTTACCTTGTTTGCAGAAGACCTGGCTTCTATTTCTAGCATAAATAGGGTCCCCCAAATACTGCCAGGATCACTGTTGTGCATTGAGCCCCTGAACACCACTGGCAAACTTACTCCTCCTCATAAATATTATAGTTGAAACTTTCCAAAGTATAAAAACATGTATATCATTTTATGGTTTTTGGGTCACACCAGCAATGCTCAGGGGCTACTCCTAGTTCTGCACTCAGGAATTACCCCTGGTTGTGCTTGGGGGACTATATGGGATGCTGGGATCGAACTCCATCAGTTAAATGTAAGGCAAACACCCTCCCTGCTGGACTATCACCCCGGCCCCAGTATACAAAGAAAATTAAACAATAGTATGATAGTAAGAAATCCAATGTTTAAAATATGTGGAAGGTGAATAGATACATAATAAAAGAACAAATGTGAAAATATATGCAAGTGAAAAATAAGCATATGAGAAGATAATTAGTATCTTGGGAAACTGCAGTAAAACAACTACACACCTATCAAAATAATCAAACTCTTGAGCTGAATAGAAGAGTGTAGGATTTAAGGTCCATGTCTCAATCCTAAACGTCCCTCTCATCACATATATTCCCATGGATACCACCAGGAGAGAGCCCTGTGTACAGACCCAAGAGTAAAATGTGAGTTCACTAGGTGTGGCACAAAATCCTAAAATAACAAATGAAAAATTACAACTCCCTAAATGCTAATTCTAATAGAGATGTGGAGCGCTGAAACTCTTACTTCATGCAATACAAATGCAAGATGGCATAGCCACTTTGGAAGATACTTTTGCAGTTTCTCACACAACTAACTGAGCTCTTACTACACAATTCAGTGACTCTATTCCTTGATATTTGCATCCACATGAAATGAAAACTTACATCCACAAAAATAATTGAGCACGGATATTCATAGCAGGCTAATTCATAATTGATAAAACCAAGAGTTTGCCTTCAGTGACCATAAAAATTGTCCTCTAATTAGTCAATAGATTATTATTCAGCACCAAAAATTGAGCTTTAGAAAAAGGTGTGGAGGAATTGTCAACACATAAGCCATATTTTTAAAAGCTATATATGCTAAATTTTATATTTACTTAAAAAGTTTCTTCCGTGGCCACAGGGACAGCATAGGGACTAATGCCTTGCACATGGCCAACCCCAGGTTCAACCCCCAACACAATATGGTTGTCCAAGCATCTTCAGGAGTAAACCCTGAGCACTACTGGGTGTGGTCGCCAAACACCCCCCTCACAAAATAAAAGAAGTGTTAGTTGTGGCTAGACATTTATGTCCATGGAACTGCTTGATAAATCTGCTTTATATTTTAGATTCAAGAGAACTCTCATTCATAATTTTTTGTCTTTTTAAATAGTGTGGATTAAAAATTGTATTAAGGTATATCAAACATTTATAACATCAGTTATTAATATAAATACACTGTAGCACTGTAGCATTGTCTTCCTGTTGTTCATCAATTTGCTCGAGCGGACACTAGTAATGTCTGCATTGTGAAACTTGTTACTGTTCTTAGCGTATCGAATACGCCATGGGTAGCTTGCCAGGCTCTGCCATGTGGGTGGGATGGTCTCGGTAGCTTGCCAGACTCCCCTAGAGAGACGGAGGAATCTTTGTATTTATATTTTTTAAATCAGTTATTAAATATAAATACAATAGTAAATATTTATGTACATAAACACAAAGAAATTTTACTTGAAACAATGAAATCCAAATGCATTGATGATTGTTTACCATACAAAAGGTCACAATTCTATAATCAGGAAAAAGACTAACAAAACCAAAAGCACATCTAATACACTACTTATGTACATGTGAAAGCTGGAAATTTCCTCACCAGAGGAACCAAACTAGAGAAAACAATTTTAAAAATTCTTCTGTCAGAAGTAAAATCATTTGGGCCGGGTCAGGCATTTGCCTTGCATGTGGCACATCAGGTTCTATCCCTAGCATCCCGTATGGTCCCCGAGCACAGGCAGGAGGAATTCCTGAGTGCAGTGTCAGGAGTAAACCTTGAGCCAATATTGCTGGGTGTGGCCCAAAAAGGCAAAAACAAAAGTAAAATCATTTCATCCTAACCAACAAAAGAAAGAAAATATAAAGTATATACAAGAATAAATTTGTATGGAACAGAAGTGACATAAGAACATTGGTGGAAGGTAGTTGGCACTTTGGTGGAGAGGATGTAGTAACTTTGTACAACAATACCATAAATGTCAACACTGTCATAAAAATGTTATCTAAACTCTAAGTTAATTTTTAAAAGAATGACAACACCAGACTTATAGAAATTATCAAGAAATCTAGCATTTATTTCACTATAGTTCAAGAAAACAGTATAATAAACAAGGAAAATATCTGAATACATAATGGTATAAGACTCAAATAAATATTATTTTTTATGATTTAAATATCTTTAGAAGATGACTGAAGAGCTGGAGCAATAACTCAATGTGCTGAGCACGCGGTAGCATTGCAAAAGGCCTGGGCTAAATGCCCAGAACTGCATGGTCCCCTTAGCATCAGAGGGAGCAAGCTCCAAGAAATAAGCCTGGTGTAACCTACAGAACCACTGGGTAGGCACGCCCCCAACACACACACACACACACACACACACACACACACACACACACACACACAATGAGTAAATACAAGTAATAAAAAAATACTTGAGAATTGTAACAAATAAGTGAAATGTATAATAATAATAATAACGACATAAGCACAGGGTGAGTGGGAATGCAAGCTCAGTTTTTTAAGGTACTTTTCTATAATGTGAAATGACATATGCTGGGAAATATTGACTAGGATAATTAGGTTTCGTCAATTGATAGCGGCAGTATCTACCCATTTGACTAAGAAACAAATTTTGATCATGATTGTTTTTTTAAAATACCAAGTTATAGACATAGAAAATTGTCTGTCACTCGCCAAGCATATCATAAATGCTCTGTATGAAACAAAATAGTCTCTTGATTTTTTAAAATAATATGACATGGAGTTATTGAAGTCAACAGATCTAAAAGAAACATGAGGGGACTGGAACAATAGCACAGCGGGGAGGGTGTTTGTTTTGCACGTGGTCAACCCAGATTCAATCCCCAGCATCCCATATGGTCCCCTGAGCACCACCAGGGGTAATTCCTGAGTGAAGAGCCAGGGGTAACCTCTGAGCATCTCTGGGTATGACCCCCAAATTTAAAAAAAAAGAAATGAGGTACTGTGAGCACTAATTTTGGGGGTGACCTTAAGGAAAATATTAAATCCTCTTTCAGAAGCAGACAGTACATGAAATTGTCTTATAAAACACTCTTTGTATGGAAACATACTTCCTAATTTTACTTGGGACTTGGCTAGTTAACAAGCAATAGACACACCATATATGGTTGATAGACAAAATAAACTACAAGATCAGAGAAAATACAAAGAATTACAATCAGGCAGAATAAACAGAATTCACCTTTAATGCAAAGAAAATTTCAAAGAATAAAATCTTATTTTAAGAATATGGTATTCGGTCATCTTATTCCAGGAAGAAAGCAAATAATGGTTAGCTTTTGATCTGGTAAAGAAGCTCTACATAAATGTATTTTCCAAACAGGAAAACTCTAAGAAATGTGACTAAACTGAATGATGAAAAATACCTCATGCTCTAAAGAAAGCAGAAAATTAGGCATAAAATTGAAGTTGAAGGAGCCGAGGGTGATAGGACGACTTTTAGAATGACAGCATAAAAATTACTACAGGCATTCTTCCCATTGGGGGGAAAAAAAGCTTATAAATGGTGAGAATTATAAATAACTTTAAAACAATTTAATGCCTCAAGAAATTATCCACACTGTTTACAGCAATTAAATAAATATTCAACAATATTTACTAAATCTCAGTAAAATAGTCAGTCAGTTTTGAGTCTGAGACTTGGTGCTTGTTATTTGAGCTCCAGTTTAAGACTTCTATCATGCACATTGCCAGACAGCATGACAAAAGTCCTCCCTTATAAGGGCACAGCCAGGAAAACAGGACTGCCTCTCCCCAAGATCCCAGACAATTATTATGGTAACCCCTGCCCCCCACCAAATCAGAGACAGGCCAATTCTCTATTTTTATTCTCCTCAACTCCACCCTGTATTCCAGAGAAAAGCAGTTGTGTAGTCTGGGTGTATCTCACATATCCAAGCGCCACTAGTCGGGGAGAAATTATACACTCAGAGCATCGGGCCATGAATTATTGGGCCTTGAGCATCCTGAAAGCAGCCATTATAGGACAGACCGTACTGTGTGCAGTAAGCCAATGAGATCAGACTCTGCCATGTCTGCACATCACCTTGCTCACGAAACAGGAATA
Source organism: Sorex araneus (assembly GCF_027595985.1). Lineage (NCBI taxonomy): Eukaryota > Metazoa > Chordata > Mammalia > Eulipotyphla > Soricidae > Sorex > Sorex araneus. Next base: position 168,495,659 of record NC_073305.1, read on the forward strand.
TCATCAAAGAAAATAAATCAATATTCCTGCTCTCAGAACTAAAGAAGCAGAAGAGGTTTTATCCAGAGAGAAGACAGGCTGCAATCAAAAAGAATCTCCTAAGAGAACTGACCATACTGAGAAGAGTGGAAATCCAAGTGAAAATGGAAAGTATCCTGCTAAGAAACATCTGTCAGAAGAAAGAGGATGGACAAAGAGTAATCCCTAATATGTGGCACATAAAGAAACATAGTAAGGGAACAACAAAAGGCCAGAGACTACAGAACCTAAGAACTGGTCTACAGAACTGACCTCACTTCAGTGGACAAAGTAATACTGGGTTGAGCTTTGGGACAATCTGGTGGAGGGGTTAGTTTTGGAACATTGTATGCATGAAAGCTTATCATTAACAGTCTTATAAATCATGGTGGCTAAAAGCAATACAAAATAAAATAAAATTTAAAAACAAGTGTGATGATGATGGCCATCAACTCAAATGAGGCTGATATATATATATATATACTCTCATATATATACTCTCACATATTTTTATATGTGAGAGTAACAACAATTAAGTTGCAACCCAACTAGAAGATTACAAGAACAGAGAGGAGTAACATTTTGCAAGGTACAAAGTACTATGGCTATTGCAAACCATAATATCCAAAAGGAGAGAGAGAGAGAGAGTAAAAGGGAATGTGCCTGCCACAGAGGCAGGGGGAGAATGTGGGGGGAGAGGGATATTGGGAACAGTGGTGGAGAATGGGCACTGGTGAAGGGATAGGTATTCAATCATTGTATGACTGAAATATAATCACGAAATCTTATAAGTCTGTAACTGTATCTCATGGTGATTCATTAAAAGTTAAAATAAATTAGGGGCTGGAACAATAGCACAGCGGTTAAGGCATTTGCCTTGCACGCAGCTGACCCAGGTTTGATATCCAGCATCCCATATGGTCCCCCGAGCACCACCAGGAGTGATTCCTGAGTGCAGAGCCAGGAGTAACCCCTGAGCATCACTGGGTGTAACCAAAAAAGCAAAATTTACAATAAAATAATAAAATTAAATTAATTAAAATTAAAGAAAAAACAAAAAAATGAAAAAGAAAGTGAAGTGTAGGAAAACACTGGGTTTGTCCTTTCAGCCTTGCCGGCAGGGAACTTAGTTTACCTTAAAGCAATGTCCTTTCTATATGGACACAGGAAGACAGTTAATATTATACTTTGTAACTTGAGAGCTGATTGACACCAATAATATTTACTCCTGGGCATCTGCTTTCTCAACTCAGTTGCCCTTAGTTCCTAGCATCCCAAAAGCAGGGTTCCAATGAGGGATGGAATGGACCCAGGGCAAGCTGTGAGCTACCCTGGCATCAAAATGGGCCAGGCCAAAGCACCACAATAGTCAACTCTAAGTTGAGAGCATGGTCATAGACAAATGCTGTCATAATACAAAAGTAATGACGAGACTAGAAGCCTGCTAAGGTTAGGAAGACTAACCTGACCTGAGGACTGTGGTCTGGAATATATAGTGAATGTCCTCAGAAAGAACCAAACTTTAAGTTTGATATATCTCTTACAGTGCTCATACAGAATGACATTGCTAGAAATATTAGAAGTAGATTTACTACAACTAATTATGGCAGATTACTAGCTGAAGAAAGAAGAAAGTGACACACCTTGGATGGGATCCCACCCTTGAGCAGATCTCCTAGTAATCTGGAGTAATCTCCTTAGATGAGATTTTGTTAATCTGGAGGAGTGGTCTTACCCCTCTTCGTTGATTTGTTAATGTTCAATCCACCTTTATGTCAAACTCTATGTGATTGCTATATAAACTAAGACTGTAAGAGAAGTGGGGGAGGAGAAGACACAGAAGCAGAGCACAGAGCTAAAGAGAATCGGTGAGTCACTGGGGCCAGAAGCAGGGGAAAGAAAGAGCACAGAGAAAGTGAGGCAGAGTCAGAAGTAAGAGTCAGAGTTAGAAGTGAGAGTGAGAAGGGCTCTAGAGAGAGAAGCAGAAGGACTCTGGAGAGAGAGAGATCAGAAGAAGAGAGATCAGAAGAGACCAGATGAGAGACGACAGACAGAGAGAGGTCGGAAGAGACCAGAGGAGAGATGACAGAGACAGAGTCAGAGATAGAGAGACAGACAGAAGAGAGCAAAGTGGCACACACAGAAGCAGAGCACAAGGAGAAGCCATCCTGATCCGGCCCATACACAGCAGCTCGAGAGCACTGAACGCAAGAGTCGAGAGAGATGGAGAGAGCACCTCTCTGAGAGCCCACAAACAACACACACACACACACACACACACATACACACACATACACCATCCTTTTCCAAATGCACGAATTTGTATTTATTTTTTTTTGGTTGGGGCCAGAGTGATAGTACAGAAATGGTCCCTGAATGCAGAATCACTTGTATCGCTTGTCATCCTGTTGCTCATTGATTTGCTCAAGCAGGCGCCACTAACATCTCCATCCATCCCTATCGTGTGCTAGTGTAGCCCAATGGCATCTGCTTGCTTCAGGAATATGAAAAACCTCAAACCATTAGTTCAGATCTTGACAAAGAAGTCTGACTATCTCATATATGGGTGGCCAGGAATAAGTGCAGAAAATTGGAAGATGTGACCCCAAAACCAAAACAAACAAATAAAAATTATTATTGATTGAAAAAAAGTACTATGATAGGAAGGAGAGGGGATGGGAAGGGAAGGGAAGGGAAGGGAAGGGAAGGGAAGGGAAGGGAAGGGAAGGGAAGGGAAGGGAAGGGAAGGGAAGGGAAGGGAAGGGAAGGGAAGGGAAGGAAAGGGAAGGGAAGGGAAGGGAGGGAAGGGAAGGGGAAGGGATGGGAGGAAAAGAGAGGGGAGGGGAGGGAGAAAAGACTAGCCTTCCTAATGTTGAAACAAATGTCAAAGAGGAATATGCAATGACTGCTCTTGAGAGGGTTTGAGTTTAAGTGGGTCACACTGTACGAACAATATTTGCTCCTAAAGTGTCATTAGAGCAATAGAAATATAAACCAGCAATTAATTTGATAAAGACAAATGCTGAGTCTTATACCTACAGAAAGGCTCATCTTTTCAGGGGGGAGAGATGGGGGGACACCTTGCTGTATTCAAAGTGTGCTCCTGATTCTGCACTCAGGGATCATTTCTGATGGAGTTTTGGGACAATATGCAGTGCATGGAATAAAACCAGATTTGTCTGCATACACAGCAAGTGCCTTACCTGCTATACTAGCTTTCTGGCCCCAAGAACCATCTTAATAGAAAATCTGGGGATGAGTCAAAGACAGTACTGCTAAGGGAGCTGGAGTGACAGCACAGTGGGTAGGGCGTTTGCCTTGCATGCAGCCAACCTGGGTTCAATTCCCAGCATCCCATTTGGTCCCCTGAGCACCTCCAGGAGTAATTCCTGAGTGCAGAGCCAGGAGTAATAATGTAATAATATACAATAATGTTGCATAAATGAAACCTGATCATGAACAGCTTTGTAACTGTTCTGTTTGTAACCGAATCTCATGGTGATTCAATAATAAAGAATAACAATAAAAAGAGTACACAAATATTCAAATATTTGTTCTTCCTCCTATCATTTCTAAAAAGCAATGACATAGCCTGCTGTGATTTGTCCTGTAGAACCTAGCAGTGGATCTTACTAGCAGTGGCCTTACTATTCCACCTTCTCTCCCACCCACGTGTTACCACCCATGGAAGCTTGGATGAACATGAACATGAGTTTAATATTTCTAAAGGAATCAGAATATTAACCTGGTAAACATTTATTACAAAATAAAGGAGAAAAATTAAAATAATATTGCTATGAAGCATACAAAAAGAAAAAATAATATCACACAAATTTGCCAATATCAATATTAGCAAAAATATATAATTATTAAACAATTAAATGAAAATGAATGTGTTGTCAAAGCTGTTACTTTTCAGTAAAGGATTTAACTCAGACATGTGAGGTTCTGCGTTAGATTCTTGGTAATACACACACACACACACACACACACACACACTACACTACATGTCATTAAACTGGATTGCAAATAAAGAAAAAGAACCTAACTTTGCACATTACCAGCTTGATATTCAAAGATTGAGGGGAGCAGCAATAAGAAGTGAATGGGAAGTGATGGGGTAAAGGGTAGCAGGGGTCAAGGGCCCCTGATACATCAGTGGTCCAGAGAAATAATGTGTCTATAAATCCAAACCACAGAGTCAACACTGAAAGCAGGAGATCCAAACCACAGAACCAAATGTAAAAATTTGTCTGTCAAGCTAGCAGACTTTCTTGGGGCAGGGAAGTGGGGAACACTAGTGGAAGGAAGTTCACACTGGTGTTGGGACTTGTTCTGGAACATAGTGTGCCTAAAACTCAATTATGAATGAATTTGTAAATGAGGGTGTCTCCATTTAAAAGATTAATAAAACATTAGTTTGGGAGGCACATTTCAGTCATGGAAATTTTTCTGAATTTCAACCTGAGAAGTGTACTCTCATCTCTCTCTCTCTCTCTCTCTCTCTCTCTCTCTCTCTCTCTCTCTCTCTCTCTCTCTCTCTCTTTCCCCCTCCCCCTCTCTTCTCTCTCAACATTTTTCAACCTAAACTATTATGCATCCTCCTAAAATTCTTTTCTGTGAATGAAGGTGATGATCCTGGAAACCTGGGCAGAGATCAAAGGTGAGAACTCACTCTCCTTTCCCTGCAGAGAGAAATTCCTCCCTCAAACCTGAGTTCAGTGCTCCCTGGGGTCTTAGGTGGTGGGGATCAGTTCTTGTACCATGGAAATCAAGTAAATTCCATGCACAACTTCTCGGGAGCCTTGTGGGGCTGGTGGGATGATAGTGTCCATGCAGCATAAATATTCTTAGAAGACTTCACCAGTCCTCCGCATACCAGCACTTCACCGAGTGACAAAGATAAGTCAACCAGAAAATGGAAGCACTCTTCTTTCAAGGGTAGCTTCCTTGCTTTCCACCTCATTTAAGTCACTGGCATTTTGTGAGGAAGCCCGGCGAAAATAAATGGCAGGGAAATAATATGTAGAAGAGAAGTAACTCCATGTAAATCAGCTGCACAGGTAAGTCGCTTGGGAGTGTCTCATAGGTTGGTCAGAAACTAAACTCATGGAAATCTTGTTTCAGGCCAATGTCCTGGAGAGTTCTCTGTCTTGGGGCTCTTTCCTTCATCTTCTCTCTTAGCTCAGAAGAAGGAACTCAGGAATCTCTAAGTTGTATTTGAGATATTAATGAGGCCAAACACAAAAACTTAGTCTTAGGAAAAATAATGCAGATAGAAGGATCAATCAGCGAAATTCAATGATAAGACACAGCAGCTCAGCAGAACTATTTTATCCACCTTACCTAATAAGCCCCACGGCTTGCATGTGCGAGAACCAGTTTTTGTTTGGGGGCCACACCTACAGTGGATAGGTCTTCTGGCTGTGCACTGAGGGATTACTCCTAGGAGACTTGGCGACCATATGTGGTGCCAGGGATCTACATGCAGGGCAAAGTCAGACACCCCCCTGCACCACCCCCCAATGTACTGTCATTCCAGCCCCCCATGTTGACATTCTTAACAGAGGGGGAAAATGGTAAAAATAAAGGTTTTCTTTTCTAACTGCAGCGATAGCGCTAGGGGTAGGGCATTTGCCTTGCATGCAGTCTATCCAGGTTCAATTCCTCTCGGATAGTCCTGCAAGCTATCGAGAGTATCCTGCCTGCATGGCAGAGTCTGGCAAGCTACCCATGGCGTATTCAATATGCCAAAAACAGTAACAACAAATCTCACAATGGCGATGTTACTGGTGCCCGCTTGAGCAAACCGAAGAACAACAGGATGACAGTGCTACCTAATAACAAGAATATCCAAAGTTAGTTAGGAGTTGGAGTCCCTTCATGCAAAATCAGGGTTAGAATCCTCTCCATGGCATGGTGTGGTTGCACCTCCTTCAAATTTATATTATAGTCATCACTGGGAACTTAAGTTAGGCAAGGATTGGGAACTTAAATCAAATGGGACTAAAATAAGTCACTATAAGAAAGAAAACCACAGGCCCAATCTGTCTTTGTTTTTTGTTTGCTTTTCTTTTCATAGGTCACCACAACTATTAAAGAAGTAAAATGAATAGAAAATTTGGCTTTTACCCCTAGCTACTCCCCTGTAAGGCATTTAGTAAAATACTGGAAGATATTCCAAATAAACAGAATAAAAAGAAAGGATCATATCAATCTTTGTTACATCATCTGGTCCAAATATAAGCTAGATCATGGGGAAATATAGCCTATTAAAGACAGTTTTCATTACAATATTATTTACAGCTATAACTTTCCTGCAAGAAACAAGAATGAGGGGTGAAATATCTTAGGTGCACATTATTAAAGTATACAGGATTCAGAAAAAAAGGAACGGGCAGTTGTATGTGCTAGACCCTGTCTCAGAATGAAAGGAATAGGATCCAGATCCTTTGGATGGCATTGTGATCACATCTCCTGCTGTTAGGGTCTGATGTCTCAAAGACCACACAAAGCAATGAGCTTAGTAGTATAGAGTTTTATTTTGCACAAGTCAAGCAAGAGTTGAGTGCAGAAAGCTGAGAAAGCTGAGCGGTCGGGGCCGACCGCTCGTAGTAGGAGAGTGACCCCCTCTTTTGTTTTCACACCCTTATTATTCTTGATTTCTGGAATTTGCCCAATTCTTGGTGGTCTAGCTAATTTCTTGGTGACCTTTTACTTGATTGGCTGCCGCCAGGCAGTTTGTCTGGGCAAGTGCCGTGTCAAACTCCTATTGGTTGTTACCATATGGGCGATTCAGGTCTCGTCTCTTTCCTAGGACTGGCAGACCGCAGGTTTCAGCAGCCTTCTGTGCATCTGGATTTCCAGCTGACCCTGTAATTCTGAGTTATGCCTCAAGACCATGGTCATGGCTGTACAAATTTTACACTAAGAAGGCTTTGGGTGCAGAAATGCTGCCACTTCAAAATGGTGGTTCTTATGCTTCGCTGAATAATACCTATTTTCTCTGGCAGTAGTGGGAAGGGCCCCACACCCATCTTCATCAATAGGACCCGCTAATGACCCAGAGGCACAGACTACACCTAAACAGCACCCTCCGTTGCCAAAATCACCACCTCCTTTCTGGAAACTTTCTCGTTCATTGCTTCCTAGTTCAAAAACTTAGGAACAACTCAGTTCTTATCCCTTATTCTCAGAAGAGACAAGATTTAAAGGGTAAGGCAGCTTACTACAACTGGGAGCCAGAGGAACAAAGGTGGGCAGCAAAGCAATTAGTGGACAAGGAGAGGGAAAGGGCTGAAGACAGGTATCAAGTAGCACCTCTCAAGTCTGACCCATCCCATGCAAGAGCCTGGAGACTTCCCTCCCAGAGGGACTCTTCCTTCCAGTATGGCAAGCCTGGTCACGGCAAAGAATCCCCTGTGCATTCCAAGAAATCACAGGCAGTGTGAAAGAAGTGTGACTATGGGGCTGGAGCAATAGCACAACGGGTAGGGCATTTGCCTTGTACTCAGCAGACCCTGGGTTGGATTCCCAGCTTCCCATATAGTCCCCTGGGCACCAACAGGAGTAATTCCTAGTGCAGAGCCAGGAGTAATCCCTGTGCATCACCAGGTGTGACAGAAGAAGAAGAAGAAGAAGAAGAAGAAGAAGAAGAAGAAGAAGAAGAAGAAGAAGAAGAAGAAGAAGAAGAAGAAGAAGAAGAAGAAGAAGAAGAAGAAGAAGAAGAAGAAGAAGAAGAAGAAGAAGAAGAAGAAGAAGAAGAAGAAGAAGAAGAAGAAGAAGAAGAAGAAGAAGAAGAAGAAGAAGAAGAAGAAGGAGAAGAAGAAAAAGGAGGAGGAGGAGGTGGAGGAGGAGGAGAAGAAGAAGAAGAAGAAGAAGAAGAAGAAGAAGAAGAAGAAGAAGAAGAAGAAGAAGAAGAAGAAGAAGAAGAAGAAGAAGGAGAAGAAGAAAAAGGAGGAGGAGGAGGTGGAGGAGGAGGAGAAGAAGAAGAAGAAGAAGAAGAAGAAGAAGAAGAAGAAGAAGAAGAAGAAGAAGAAGAAGAAGAAGAAGAAGAAGAAGAAGAAGAAGAAGAAGAAGAAGAAGAAGAAGGAGAAGAAGGAGAAGAAGAAGAGGGAGAAGGAGAAGAAGAGGGAGAAGGAGAAGAAGAACAAGAAGAAGAAGAACAATAACAACTGTCAGCATTGTGTAGAAGCAAAGTTTTGAAAGTTTTCCCACCCTTTTATGAATGCTTATTGTTCACTGAGTAAAGTCAATAGCATCAAGAAATTCTAATGACTGTAAAAGGAAAAGGTTTGTTTGTGGTTTTTTGGGGTTTTGGGGTTTTTTTTTTTTTTGCAACTTTGTTCCTTCTCTTTCCCTCTGAAAATTTAGGAGTCCTTGGGTTTAGAAAACGCTAAAAGACTGGCCTGAGGCTTCTAGTTCAGAGGGTGTGACAAACTCTGAGGAAGAAGTTGCCGCCTTTGCATTGTATTGCTGTGTTTGGGCTAAAGCTGAAGTTTGGAACATTTTTACACTAATTAGGACCTCAGGGACTGAGAGACTGGAGCGATAGCACAGCGGATAGGGCGTTTGTCTTGCACCAGGCCGACCGGGTTCGATTCCTCCATCCTTTTGGAGAGCCCAGCAAGCTACTGAGAGTATCCCACCCACACGGCAGAGCCTGGCGAGCTACTCATGGCGTATTCGATATGCCAGAAACAGTAACAAGTCTCACAACGGAGACATTACTGGTGCCTGCTTCATTACCATTACTGGTGAGAGTCTTCATTACCATCGTTACCTGCATTACCTTTACCATTACTGGTGAGAGTCTTCATTACCATCATTACCTGCATTACCTTCATCACCTGCATTACCATCCCCCCATGATGTTTCTCTGTCATTTTCTGTACATGTAATGTAGGTTCTTTGTATGTTCCTCAGTTGTGCATGCTCACCACTCTCCATCATGATATATCAACAGGTTTCCTAAAAACTACTGGAATATGTATTCTATGTATAAGAGTAGGTACAGAGTCTACAGTGTATGGATACATAAAAATATGTGTTGAGTGACGTCACTCTGTCTCTGTAGATCCCTAATCCCTCTCTTTGAAGCTGTTTTCCATCCCGTGCTTATGTTGTTTTATTGCCAATGAAACACCTCTTTTTCTATTTGGTTGTTCCTTTGCTTTTGGTAGCACAGGACAGCACTCAGTAAAGCCCTAAGCAACTGGTATAGAAAAGTGGTATTCTCGAAGTTTCTAGGTTCGAAGAAAGCAAACAACTAAGTTAAAGTTTCAAGACCAATAGAAGAATGCATAGGGAACTTGCCCTGTGTATGGACCCTCCAGGTTCAATCCCCAAGACCACATATTGTCTCCCAAGTCCACTAGGAGTGATCCCTAAGCACAAAGCCCAGAATAAACTCTGAGAAAATGTATCTGGGATATAGACATGGAACCCTATGCACAATGGGAGTTTTGAAATTATTTTGTTAATGGCCCAAATAAATGTTTGGAACATATCTTTAAATTTCAAATATGATAGAAGTATAGTCTTCCATGCAAGTGGAAGCAAACATAAATAAATGCAACTACATCAAATTAAGAAGCTTCTGCACTTCAAAAGAAACAGTGACCAAAATCCAGAAAGAGCCCACAGAATGGGAAAGAATATTTACCCAATATCCATCTTATAAGGGATTAATATCCAGGACATACAAGACACAAGTAGAATTGGATAAGAAAAAAACTTCAATCCCATCAAAATATGGGGAAAAGAAATGAACAGAAGTTTCCTCAAAAAAGAAATACAAATGGCCAAAAGGCACATGAAAAAATGCTCCACATCCCTAGTCATCAGGGAGATGCAAATCAAAACAACAATGAGATATCATCTCACAACACAGAGACTGGCACACATTCAAAAGAACAAAAGCAACCAGTGCTGTCATGGATGTGGGGAAAATGGGACGCTCCTTCACTGTTGGTGGGAATGCTGACTGGTCCAACCTCTCTGGAAAACAATATGGACAGTCCTTCAAAAACTAGAAATTGAGCTTCCATATAACCCCGCTATACCACTTCTGGGAATATATCCCAAAGATGCAAAAGAGCACAGTAAAAATGACATCTGTACCTTTATATTCATTGCAGCATTGTTCACATAGCCAAAATCTGGAAACAACACAAGTGCTCTAGAACAGATGACTGGTTAAAGAAACTTTGGTACATCTACACAATAGAAAACTATGCAGCTATTAGGAGAGATGAAGTCATGAAATTTGCTTATATATGGATAGACATAGAGAGTATCATGCTGAGTGAAATGAGTCAGAAAGAGAGGGACAGACATAGAGGAACTGCACTCATTTGTCGAGTATAGAATAACATCACATGAGGCTGACGCCCAAGGACAGTAGATACAAGAGCCAGGGGGATTGCCCCATAACTGGAAGACTGCTTCATGAGTTGAGGGGAGAAGGCAGATGGAAGGGAACACTAGGAAAATGATGGCTGGAGGAATCAGTCGGGATGGGTTATGCATGCTGAAAGTAGATAATGGACCAAACATGATGACCTCTCAGTGTCTGTGCTTCAAGCCATAATGCCCAAAAGTAGAGAGAGAGTATGGGGAATACTGTCTGACATGGAGGCAGGTGGATGGTGGGGAAGGGGGAGTATACTGGGGATATTGGTGGTGGGGAATGTGCACTGGTGGAGGTATGGGTGTTTGATCATTGTGTGACTGTAACCCAAACATGAAAGCTTGTAACTATTTCACGCTAATTCAATAAAATTTTTTAAATAATAAATAATATATAAATGAGAATCCTGGTGAAGTACATAGTGTTGGTTTACAACTATGTATTTTGGAAACATAAATAATTTTATAAACAAATATTACTTCATTTTTTTAAAATCAGGGGAAAAGGAATGAAGAGCGTGAGTGAGAGAATTACCAGTTAGTCCAAAATAGGTTTTAAGAGGCTGGAGCAATAGCACAGCAGGTAGGGCATTTGCCTTGCACACGGTCGACTCGTGTTCGATTCCCAGCATCCCATATGGTCCCCTGAGCACCGCCTAGGGGTAATTCCTGAGTGCAGAGCCAGGAGTTAACACTGTGCATCGCCAGGTGTGATCCAAAAAGAAAAAAAAATAGGTTTTAAATTTATGAATCTGTTCTCTTTGAGATTTTGTCAAGGTTAAGGTTTAAGAAGTAAAGAACTCCCCAGAAATAGACATCTGAGGCACTTGGGAACTTGAGAGATGTTGAAACACATGGACGTTGTAAAAAATATTAACATGCGCATGTGCAGAAAGGGGTAATGTGTGTGTTGTGTTCGAGGGCTCTCAGGGCGGATCTCTCTCTCTCTCTCTCACTCTCTCTCTCTCTCTCTCTCTCTCTCTCTCTCTCTCTCTCTCTCTCCACTTGCGTTTGGTGCCCTCGAGACACTGTGTATGGACTGGGTCGTTGGGATGGCTCCTCCTTGTACTCTGCTTCTCTGTGTGCCGCTGTGCTCTCTTCTGACTGTCTCTCTATGCTGTCTCTGTAGTTTCTCCAATGGTCTCTTCCGAAATCTCTCTAATTCTGTCGTCCCTCCTCTGGTCCCTTCCGATCTCTCTTCTTCTGATCTCTCTTTCTAGAGCCCGTCTGCTTCAATCTCTGGACCCCCACTCGCTCTCACTTCTGACTCATGGCAGTGTGTACTCACCGGAGTGCTTGCTAACGGGAGTATGTACTTTTTGTTACCCATTAAATTGGCCAATATTCTTAAAGACAAAAATATTTGGGACTGAAGAGATAGTACAAAAAGTACTATGTACACACTCCCATTGTGTACTCACGAGAATGTGTACTGACAAGATTGTTCACTCACAAACATGTTCGCTCATGACAGTGAGCCCTCAAGAGACTGTACACTCATGCGAGTATATGCTCAGGGGACTTTGCGCTCACAAGAGTGTGTGAATGCACGGGCGTGTTTGCTCACGGGAGTGTGAACTCACAAGAGTGTTCACTCACGGGCGTGTGCATTCACAGAACCATGTACTCACAAGAGTGTTTGCTCACAGGAGTATGCAATTATGGGACTGTGTACTCACGGGAGTGTGCACTCATGGGAGTATTTGCTCACGGGAGTGTGTGCTCACAGGAGTGGGCGCTCATGGAGTATGCGCTCATGGGAGGATGTGCTTTTTAGACACCCATTAAATTGGCCAATTTTCTTAAAGACAATATTTGGGGCTGAAAGATATTACAAAAGTATTATTTACACACTCCCATGTACACATCCCATTGTGTACTCACGGGAGTATACACTCACGGGAGTGTCCACTCACCGGAGTGCACGCTCCCGGGAGTGTCCACTCACAGGAGTGCGCACTCACCAGAGTGTCCACTCACCGGAGTGTCCACTCGCCGGAGTGAGCACACACGGGAGTGCGCACTCATGGGAGTGTCCACTCACCGCAGTGCGCACTCGCGGGAGTGTCCACTCACCGGAGTGCGCACTCACGGGAGTGTCCACTCCCGGAAGTGCACACTCACGGGAGTGTCCACTCACTGGAGTGTGCACTCACGGGAGTGTGCACTCACGGGAGTGTGCACTCACGTGTGCACTCACCAGTGTCCACTCACCGGAGTGTCCACTCACCGGAGTGTGCACTCACGGGAGTGTGCACTCACGTGTGCACTCACGGGAGTGTCCACTCACCGGAGTGTCCACTCACTGGAGTGCGCACTGACGGGAGTGTGCACTCACCGGAGTGTGTTCTCTCCTGAGCCTCCACTCATGGTATTGTTTGCTCATGGGTTTGTTTCTTCATGGGAGTGTGCGCTCAGGAGAATGTACTTTTTTTTAATCTGTTAAATTAGCCAATTTTCAAACCCTCATAGATCATAAAGAATATGATCCGAGAGGTCTTCTAACCCATTTTGGCACCCAGAGCAGCTTCTTACAGAAATGCATCTAGACTGTAAACTGAGCTAAAATATCAGAAATCGAAACCAGCGGCCAGCGACCACGGGAGTTCATAGAGTGTTTATTCTCAGCAATGGAAAATAAATTATTAAATGATGCTTTTCACAGGCCTGACTGTTGGGGGAAATTCCAAATAATAATAGTGAGTTCTCTATTGAAATATTGAATGTATTCAAAGTATAGAGAGAATAAAGTGAAGATCATTAGCTACTCAGGTGGGGGTGTTGAAGGGGGGTATTGGGGTTCTTGGTGGTGGAACATGTGCACTGGTGAAGGGATGGGGGGTTAATTATTTTGTGGCTGAGACTTTTAAAAAAGTTTTTGTTAGTGAATCACTGTGATGTACAGTTACAAACTTATGAACTTTTGTTTTTGCATTTTACTCATACAGTGATCATTTACCCATCCCTCCACCAGTGCCTATTCACCTCCACCAATGATCCCAGTATCTCTCTCACCACCCTCACCCCATCCCCCACCACCCCACCCTACCTCTTTGGCATGGCATTCCCCTTTGTTCTCTCTCCTTTTGGGTATTTGAGTAGAGGTATTGAGTGGCCATCATGTTCCGTCTATAGTCTACTTTCAGCTCTCATCTTCCAACCTGAATGGGTCCTCCTGACATCCTCTATTTGGTGTTTCCTTCACTATCTGAACTGCCTTTTCCCTGAGCATGTGAGGTCAGTTTCCAAGCTGTGGGGCAGACCTCCTAATCCTTATCTCTACAACTCTTGGGTGTTAGTCTCCCACTATGTTATTTTATATTCCACAGATGAGTGCAATCTTTCTATGCCTGTACCTCTCTTTCTGGCTCATTTCACTTAACATGATACTTTCCACATAGATCCACTTATATACACATTTCATGACTTCATCTTTTCTAACAGCTGCATAGTATTCCATTGTGTAGATGTACCAAAGTTTCTTTAACCAGTCACCTGTCTTGGGGCCTTCCATTTTTTTCCAGATTTTGGCTATTGTAAACATTGCTGCAATGAACATACAAATGCAGATGCCATTTCTACTATATCTTTTTTCCTTTCCAGGGTATATTCCCAGGAGGGGTATTTGCTGGGTCAAATGGGAGCTCAATTTCTAATTTTTTGAGAGTCGTCCATATTGTTTTCCAAAAGGTTTGAACCAGTTGGCATTCCCACGAGCAGTGAAGGAGAGTCCCTTTCTCCCCACATCCACGCCAACAGTGGTTGCTTTTGTTCTTTGGGATGTGGGCCAGTCTCTGGTGTGAAATGATATCTCATTGTTGCTTTAATGTAAATATCCCTGATGATTAGCGACGTAGAGCATTTTCTCATGAGTATGACTAAGACTTAAACCTGAAAGCTTTGTAATTATTTTTAACGGTGATTCAATAAAATAAAAAATAAATTAAATAAAAAATAAATTAGCCAATTTTCTTAAAACTACAATATTTGGGGCTGAACAGATAGTACAAAAGGTACGATCTACACACTGCCGTGTGTACATACTCCTGTTGTGTATTCATGGGAGTGTGTACTCACAGGAGTGTGCACTCACGGGAGTGTGTACTCACAGGAGTGTTTGCTCATGGGAGTTTGCTCTCACAGGAGTGTACGCTCATGGGAGTGTGTACTCAAGGGAGTGTTTGCTCACGGGAGTGACCAGTAGACTTTGGGGAGCGCAGGGATGGACAGGAGGGAGTGCATGGGGATTCACAAACCTATTGAGAAAAACAGCCGTGGTTGCACAGGTGCTTGGGGCAGAGGTGAAGGCAGATGCCTGCCCAGCTGGTCCTGGCAGTAGACTTTGGGGAGCGCAGGGCTGGACAGGAACAACTCTTAATTATTAGCAAATTCTCATGCAGAGAAGTGACAATACTTATATGGGAATCTAGGGAGAAACCAATATCCACTGGACACACTCTTACATTACTCAGAGATATTAATGTTAACTGTAACATAAATAATATTTAATATTTACTGAATAATTGCTATATGGCAACGAATTAACAAGATTTAGGCCATATATTAGAGTTCCTTCGACCGTTATCATACAACTCTATACATGCGGTAACTTAAGAAAACAGAAAGTGATTCCCTGATAGTTCTGGAGACCAAATATTTGAAACCGAGGTATCCCTCCAGAGGCTCTTGTGGAGAATCAATTCCTTTACCATTTCCAGCTTCTTTGGCTGTTGGTTTCCCTTCATTTAGAAATAAAATCACATCAGTCTCTGCCACCATGACCACATTGCTGCATTTACTGTAATTTTTCCTCCGCCTCATTCTGTAGTATTGTCATTATAGTAGAATATACTGAGATAATCCCAGATGACTTCCCCGTCTCAATGTGTTTAACTTAATTATACGTAGAAAGACACTTTTTCCAAA
Organism: Sorex araneus; assembly: GCF_027595985.1. Taxonomy (NCBI): domain Eukaryota; kingdom Metazoa; phylum Chordata; class Mammalia; order Eulipotyphla; family Soricidae; genus Sorex; species Sorex araneus. The sequence continues at coordinate 168,511,013 of NC_073305.1, forward strand.
ATAAGATAGTATCAATACATTCCAGGAATTAGAATACCACATACATTTTTGATAACATACTTCAACCTTCTACACACAGAATGTGGTACAGACATGAGAATCATGATCAGGAAACTTGGTAATGAGGAAACTCATACCATTTTCTTGGTATTTTCAATTTCCGGCCACCAGTTCCAAACATAGCTGACAACTGTGGCAAGCATCCAGAGCCCTGGTCTTCCCAAATCAGATTCCAGAAAGAGTGACACCGGAAACTAGCACTTTTCTCCGTGGAATTGTGTAAAGATTTTCTCTTTAGAAAGTACGTCTAAAAATTTTAAGAAGCATGTCCACCTCAGAGGCCTATTTGGGAATTTTCTATCTCTTTGATCTTCTCCCTCCTCCCTGAGAATAAGCCAAGTGTGTGTCTGGCTGGCTGCTTTCAATACAGGCTCCTCCCTCTACCCACAATGATGGACCCTCCTAGTTCTCTAGATTTCTGCTAAAGGAGGCATTCAGCCATTGCAATCTCCACAGGATAACTTTGAAAAAGAAAAGAAAAAAAGATATTCCTTCAAATATTAAAAATAAAACCTGAAACTTACCTTAAACCTTCCACTTTCCAAATACAGGTCTAAAATTTGTGTATCGAATTCTTGTGACCACATAGTCCACATTTTACAGACCTGGCAGTGCGGTTAGGAAATTAAAGTCAAGTTCTATTAGAATTCTATGATTCCAGCTCATAGCCATGACTTCTATGATAATTTGCTCTTTTCTCATCATGTTTGAGGCTTTTAGACTTTCACAGTTGTCACTGTTCTCCAGTTCGCTGACACCCACCTCACCAAGATTAAAGAAATAAGGGATAGAAAGTAGCAAAAATGGACCTGGGAAGAGAGTGTCTTATATATATGACTGACCGTGGTTCAAACCACAGCCTTGCATGACCCAAATCCACCCCCTACAAAAAAGGAGGAAAAGACTGTTCAGACCACTAAGAATGTTCATCATGGCACCAAGTAGAAATGAAGATCAACCTTAAAGTTGATTAAATATATAATTTCATGTGTATATTGTCAATGTATATATAATATACTTCAGCACAGCGGGTAGGGCATTTGCCTTGCACATGGCCTTCCCAGGTTCGATTCCTCCTTCCCTCTCGGAGAGCCCAGCAAGCTACCGAGAGTATACTGCCTGCACAGCAGAGCCTGGCAAGCTACCTGTGGCGTATTCAATATGCCAAAACACTACCATTAAGTCTCACAATGGAGACATTACTGGTGCCTGCTCGAGCAAATTGAAGAACAATGGCACGGCAGTACTACAGTGCTACAGTTCTATATTTATATATCCAGCATGTAGCACTGTCGTCCCATTGTTCATTAATTTGCTTGAGCTGGCACCAGTAACATCTCCATTGTGGGACTTGTTGTTACTGTTTTTGGCATATCAAATATGCTATGGGTTGTTTGCCAGGCTCTGCCATGCGGATGGGATACTCTCGGTAGCTTTCCGGGCTCTCAGAGAGGAAAGGAGGAATCGAACCTGGGTGTCGGCCACATTCAAGGCAAGAAAGAAAACATATTCAGTATATCTTATGTAATCATTAACATAATGTTTCAGAGCTTTAATTATTTAGAAAACGCTCTGTGTGATATTAGGAACAAAAATTATAACATTTTCAGCAGTACTATAGATAAATAGATGATACATGTCTCTAAAAAACTGAAAGTAGATGATTCAAAATATTTAAAATGCCTAATTCTGGTAATAGATTTGGAGTGTTTTTTGTTTCATCCTTTGTGCTTTGTTGAGTATCCCAAATTTTACTACAAACTTGTACTATATATTATAGTGAGGGAAATTGTCTTTTAAATAAAATATTGAACATTAGTATCCTCCTATGATATCACATATCCATCCAATCCCATGACTCTGCCTGATTTCCACCAGTTACTAAAATAAATTTAATGACTCTCACTATAATTATGCACAAGTACATAATAAAAGATAGCATGCTACTTGAAGTAATGTAGTATATGGTACACATATAAAATGTTAATGGTGCAACCAAATAGTCTTTAAATGAATTGTAACATATATCTACTCTAAAACAACTTTACATATGGCAGATATATCATTCCGTTGTTCTGTTGTCCCATAACTCATCAATTTGCTCGAGTGGGCACCAGTAACGTCTCCATGGTGAGAATTGTTGTTACTTGTTTTGGCATATTCAATACACTCTGGGTAGCTTGCCAGGTTCTGCCGTGTGTACTAACAGGAGTGTTTGCAACAGGTGTGTGCACTCATGGGAGTGTATACTCATGGAAGTGTTTGCAACAGGTGTGTGCACTCACGGGAGTGTTTGCTCATGGGAGTTTTTGCTCACGGAGTGTTAGCTCAAGAGATCGTGTGCCCAAGGGAGTCTGCGCTCACGGGAGTGTGAGTTCATGGGAGTATGTACATTTTACACCCATTAAATTGGCCACTTTTCTTAAAGAAAACAATGGGGCTGTAGAGATAGTACCAAAGGTACTATGTACACACTACCGTGTGTACACACTACCGTTGTGTACTCACAGGAGTGGGTACACACAGGATTGTTTGCTCACGGGAATGTTTGCTCACGGGAGTGTAAACTCATGGGAGTGTGCACTCATGGGAATGTTTGCTCACTAGAGTGTGCAATCACAGAAGTGTGCAGTCAAGGGAATGTACGCTCATGGGAGTCCATGCTAATGGGCCTGTGCACTCAAGAGTTTACACTCACGAGAAAGTTTGCCGACAGGAGTGTGCACTCACAGGAGTGTGTTCTCACCAGAGTGTAAGCTCACAAGAGAATTGGTCCAAGGGAGTATGCACTTATGGGAGTGTACGTTCATGGGAATGTGCACTCATGGTAGTGGGTTCTTACGGAGTGTGTCCTCATGGGAGATTATGCTCAAGAAAGTGTGCCCTCATGGGAGTTTGCGCTCACAGGAATGTGCACTCATGGGAGTGTGCACTCACGGGACTGTTTGCTCACGGGAGTGTCCACACACAAGAGAGTGCACTCACGGGAGTGTTTGCTCCCAGGAGTGTGCTCTCATGGGAGTGCACACTGATGGGAGTGTGCACTCATGGGAATCTTTCTCACAGGAGTGGGTGCTCATGGGAGTGTACAGTCACGGATCTGTTTGCTCACGGGAGTGTGTACTCACGGGAGCTTATGCTCAGTGGAGTGTGCACTCACGGGAGTGTATACTCACAGGATTGTGCACTCACTAGAGTGTTTGTTCCCGGGAGTGTGCACTCACGTGAGTGTCTGCTCAAGGGAGTGTGCACTCACAGGAGTGTACACTCATGGGAGTCTTTGCTCACGGGAGTGTTTGCTCATGAGAGTGTGCACTCAAGGTGTGTTTGCTCACAGGAGTATGTACTTTTTTGTTGCCCATTAAATTGGCCAATTGTCTTAAAGACAACTATATTTGGGGCTGAGGTACTACATACACACCTCAGTGTGTACACACTCCTGTTGTGTACTCACGGGAGTGTGTACTCACAGGAGTGTTCGCTCATGGGAGTGTCCACTCACAGCAGTGTATACTCAAGGGCGTGTTTGCTCATGGGAGTGTCCACTCACAGGATTGTCCACTCTCGGGTGTGTTTGCTCCCAGGAGTGTGCACTCACGTATGTGTTTGCTCAAGGGAGTGTGCACTCACAGGAGTGTACGCTCATGGGAGTCTTTGCTCACAGGAGTGTTTGCTCACGAGAGTGTGCACTCAGGGCTTGTTTGCTCACAGCAGTATGTACTTTTTTGTTACCCATTAAATGACCAAATGGACCATTACACAAGACACTGTACAGGACCCTGAAGAGCAGTCTTACATGGACCTTTCCACATTACCGTTGGTGAGGCAAAGTCCAAATAAGTAAAGCCCAGAGGTGCTGAGGCCTCCCTGTCTTTTTATCACTCTCCTAGGTCTCTGTGACCATGACTGGAAAGTCAATCAGTTTTAACTGACCTCCTCCTTTTCTTCCTCCTCTATTCGATAAAAAAGAATGGTGATCCATGCATTAAGTATTTTATCCCATCCTCCAGTGTCTCTGAAATAAGTGCCTGTTCTCTCAGTTCTCTGTGCTACCCAATTCTGCTTTCACATTGAGGAATCCCCAAAGATTCAAGAGACTATCTTGCCTTTCCAAATGAGTCTCTTACTTCCTTTCCTAATGATTTTATCCAAGGCCTAGCTCCAAACTGCAGATATGGGAAGCAAGTATCTCAGAAAAAACCTTAGAAAATATTCCTACTGTCACGCAGTTGATTGAAGACCAAAAATTTCCAAAGTGTAAATCCCTACCACCGTCTTGCACTGCCAAAGCACCTTTGTGCTTTGGCCAAGTATATAAATAACTGTAGCTGCTTCTACCTATCTGTCCATCATGAATTTTACATCTCCAGCTCAACATTGTTAAAAAAAAACATGTTGAGCTGGAGAGATAGTACATGAGGTGAGGCATTTGCCTTGCATGCAGCTGAGCCCAGTTTGATTCTCTGGCACTACGTATTATTCCCAAAGCACCACCAAGAGTGATCCCTGAGCACAGCGCCAGGAAGAAGCCCTGAGTACAACCATACATGACCTCCAAAGTTAAGCAAAGTAAAACATATTTGCCTGAGGCCAGTTGTTAAAAAAATAAATATGATCAAAGGCTCCTTGGGAGAAGCCACCTTGCTCAAAATTAACTCAGTATAAAATTAAAGTTATTGTCTCAGTTCTTATTATGTCTATGCAAAATTCTTGTCAATTTACTAAGAACAAACTTAGTCTTTTGCTGTAATTATAAACGTGGAGAGAAAAACTACTCTTTATTTCAAGGGCATGACTGTTTTTTTAAAGTATGAAACTTCAATTAAAATATATTTTAGGATTTTTTAATTCTTTTTTTAATAAAAATTTTATTTTATTAAATCACCATGTGGAAGATTACAATGCTTTCAGGCTTAAGTCTCAGTTATACAATGCTGAAACAATCATCCCTTCACCAGTGCCCATATACCACCACCAAAAAAAAAAAAAAACCACACAGTACACCTCCCATTCCGCCCCCCCCACCTCCCGCCTGCCTTGTAACTGATAAGTTTCACTTTACTTTCTGTTTACTTTGGTTACATTCAATATTTCAACACAAACCTCACTATTATTGTTAGGAGTAACCCACTAGAGAGGACATGACTGTTTTTATGGAAACCAAATTCCAGTCCCATAAAGGAACAATAAAAGTTCTTTTTAAGCAAAAGCAGAACTTACCTTCTCTTCTAAAAGTGAATTATCTTGTCTTTTTACAGACAGCTAGCACAAACAGGAGCCAACACTTTCTTTAACAACAAACTAAACAGTATGCAAAAAGGAGAATCAATAATAATGGGTAGACTCTACTATCGTACATTCAATGATGATTAGATCAGTTGACAGAAAAGCAACAAGTAATTAGAATACTTTTCCCCATAAACTAATTAGATAACAATCAGTCATATAGCTATAAAATACATATTCTTCTGAGTATACATGAAACATTCTCCAGGATTAATCATAGAGTAGACCATAAAACCACCCCAATTAATTTAAATGATTATTGCAATCAACTGAAGAATGTTCTCTTGCTACAATAAATTAGAATTTGAAATTAATAACAAATCTTAAGAATTCATAAACTAAGTGGTAATTAAACAACATATCCTAAATAACCGATGTTCAAATAAGAAGCCATGAGAAAAATTATAAAATATTTTAAATAAAAGTAAATATGCAACATGCCTAACTTAATGGTATACAATTAAATACTTAGAATAAAATGTATAGCTCTGAAAAACTTTTATTTTTTCTAACCCTAACCCTAGCCCTAATCTGAACATAAAAGAAAACAATTTTTTCAACATCCTAACTTTTTACCTTAAAAAAGGAAAGAGCAACCTAAAAGTGGTAAAGTAGATGGAAAAAATGACAAAGATTAAACCATATATTAATGAAATAGGAGCAAGAAAAAAATCTTAGGACAATTTAGATTTAATTTTGTTCTTCGAAGAGAGTGAAATTAACAAAACTTCAGCTAGACTGATTACGTTAGAGAGAAGATCCAAATTACAAAAATTGTCTGTGAAAAATAACACTTGTTTTCCAGAAAATACCAAATAATAAACAATCTACCAAGTAGAATTTATATATTATGCATCTTATTGGGGCTGGAGCAATAGCACAGCTGGTAGAGAGTTTGCCTTGCACACAGCAAATCCGGGTTTGATTTCTCCGCCCCTCTAGGAGAGCCCAGCAAGCTACCGAGAGTATCCCACCCACACGGCAGAGCCTGGCAAGCTACCTGTGGTGTATTTGATATGTCAAAAATAGTAACAATAAGTCTCACAATTGGGATGTTAGTGGTGTCCGCTCAAGCAAATCAATGAACAACAGGACAACAGTGCTACAGAGCTATAGTGCATCATTGAATATATGGATGAGGATGAAAATAAAAGGGATATATGTGTGTACTTAGCAGATATAGAACTGGTATCATAACTATAGGAAGTAGTATGGAAATTCCCTAAGCTTTTTAAAATAAAGCTACCACAGGATTCAGCCATTTCATTTTGGGGTATTTTTGCAAATAAAACTAAAATACTATCTTGAGGAGATACATGCATACTTATGTTCCTCGCAGTATTATTTACAGTGGCCAAGATAAGTTTTAATAACCTAAGCATCTATTAAAGGATCAAAAGATAAAGAAAGCACAGTGGATTTATACCATAAAAATATTCAGTAACACATAGGAGGAAATCTTGTCATTAGCAGCAATATGTTCACGAAACTTGAGATCATTATACTAAGTGAAACAAATCAGAGAAAGACAAATAACATATGATCTCTCTTATATGTGGAATCTTATAAAACAGTGGCAACAAAAATAATACGTTCATAGAGAACATATTAATTGCCAGAGTCGGTTGCCAGAGGTGTAGATTGGCCTTGAAAATAGATTTAAAAGTCCTTCTTAAGAATTATTCCAGGAGTTTGGAAGGTCTCCAAGTGCTACAATACTAATATCCCAGTAGGAGCACACCAGATTGGATGGGAATGTAGCATAGGAGCCAACTAAGCATGATCAACAAGAACATTAACGTAGAAGGCTCAACCAGCAATAACAGCGTAGTAAGCCTCAAACATGGACCTAATGTTCCAGTGGTGATATACACAAATTTTTACATCTTAAACTGAAGCATACGTTTTATAATTCCATTAGCCATTTATTGTTAACAAGCAGTATAAAATAAATTATTTTGAGCCTGCTACAGAGGCAGCTCTAGGGGGTGTCTGGGAAAATGGGGACAATGTGAAAGAAAGGTCACAGTGGTAGTAGGAATATAGGATGCCTGCAACAAATGTATCTTGAACAACTTTACGAACCATGGTGTTCAAATAAATGGGGGGAAGAGTGTTGCAGGGAGGAGAAATCTTTATAAGTAAGGAACAAGACAAATAATCTATGTAGAAATCCACATAGTATCTGAATAGACAGTCCCAAAGAAGATAGCAGATGATCACGTGGTACATGCAAGCGTCATAAGTGGTTTAAGGAAAGAAAAATCAAACCACAATGAGATTTCACTTAAACTATTAGGGTGGTGTTTCTAATAATAAATAAAGGAAAAGAAATGCTTGGGTACAAAGAATTTCCAAGGCCTATAAGTCAGAGGTAGAAATAAAAAATGGCAGTGACTGCAGGAAACAATCTATTCCTCAAAAGTTTACAAGTTGAAAATGTAGAAATTAAGGACCTAAGAATACATTCAAGAGAGCTGAAAATATACATAACGTAAAACCATGCACAAATCATTCCAGCTTTGTTCATAAAAGGCCAAAATGTAGAAGCAATCCAATAATCCATCAACTGTAAATCACTCACTTGTATCATTTGTCTTCCCATTGATCTTCAATTTGCTGGAGCGGGCTCCAGTAACGTCTCCATTTGTCCCTGTCTCAGGCTAGCGTAGCCCAATGATATCTGCTCACTCCAGGGACAGGAAGTGCCTCAAACCGTTCATTCAGGCTTTTGACGAAGAAGTCTGACCATCTCGTAGGTGATCGGCCACGCAATCTTTTGATGTCCCGTGGAATCCAGTTGGTAACAGCTCTAGTCCAGCGGTCATCTCTGAATCACATTACATGTCCTGCCCATCTGATTTTTGATGTCTTGTCAAATGAGACAGTATCCCTGATTCTTGACCAGAATCAGGGACAGAAGTCGGAACTCCAGATTCTTTCTCTCACTTGAGTGAGACGAGATACTCCTAGCATAGCTCTTTCGATTCCTCTTTGGGATACCCGAATAGCGTTCTCATCCTGTTTGCATAGGGCCCAGGTCTCTGAGGCGTATGTTAGTGCAGGAAGAACAGTGGAATAAAAAAGATGTGCCTGGAGCCGGAGATCTTTCGTCCTCTTAACCACTTCTTTGACGCTCTTGAAGGCTTTCCACGCTGCTCTCTTCCTCCTGCGCAGTTCTGGTGCCAAGTTGTTCCTCGTGTTGAGTTCTCGACCCAGGTACACATAGCTGCTGCATTTGGAGATGTTCATTCCATTGAGAGCAAATGGAGATTCAGGGACTAGTTTGTTTTTCATGAACATTGTCTTGATGAGATTCAGCTGCAGTCTGACCTTTCCACACTTGTTGTTGAAGTCGGCCAGCATTTGTGCCACTTGGCTAATGTTTGGTGTTATAAGAATGATATATCAGCAAAGCGGAGGTGGTGTAATTGGCGACCATCTCTCTTCACTCCCATTCCTTCCCATTCCAGTCGTTGCATGACATTCTAGAGGGTGGCACTGAAGAGTTTTGGTGAAATGGTATCGCACTGCCGAACCTATATTCATAGAGTGGAATATCAATTGACATCTAAAAGGAGCCAAAAACCAATGCATGGTAGTACAATATGGATTAACCTTAAAAAAAAACTGACAATATTTAATGATACTAAAATTTATAGTTTTTTATGTCAATCTCAGAAGAACACATAACGTATATTTCATTTATATGAAATTGAATGTCTGAAAATTATGTGAAATGTCCAGAATAAGCAAATCTTTAGAGAGAGAAAATACTTAGGCTGTCTAAGACTGGTGAATTGAAGAGGAATGAGGGGAATGGAGATTGATTGGAAGTGATGAAACGTCTTTAATTGATCATTGCAAAGGCTATATAATATGTCAAAAACCATTTATTGTACACGTACAAAGGGTGAACAGTGTGGTATGTGATTTTTAGAGGCTTCATTAGCTTATGACATTTACTTCCATAACACATTTATAGCAAATCTATGAAGCCCCTAAATTATAGATATTTCCAAATAGTGGTTATAATTCATATGAGTCTTCTTGACAGTTTTGCTTCCATCAGTAATTCAATATAAGTCATAGCCTACTATTTAACTTACAGAGAGAGGAAAGAGATTTAATTTTTCACTGTCCTATTGAGAAGTTTATTTATCTTTGAAGACCCCTCCCATTGGGAAACCACTTCAACTCATTCCTGTAAAATAATTATAGCCTTGTGGCTATGCCCACAAATAGTTTATCCTAAACTTACTGACACATTGTCTTTGGCTTAAACCACCATATTCAATAAAATCTGGTACTTGAAATGAGGTCATTTCTGTTGACATAGGCAATTATAACCACAACCATCATTTCTTTTTAACTATTTATTATTTTGTTTTTTATAACCAAAAAAAACCATTTCTAATTTTTATTTTATTTTTATAAAGTTGTTCACAATAACTTATTACATTTAATTTTCCAACACCAACCCCACCACCAATACACCTTCCCATCACCATATTTTGAATGTTTCCACCCCAACCCCCAAAGCCTCCCACCAAAGCAGAACCTAAATAATTTATTTTGTATTGCTTGTTATGAACAAACAGCTAAAAATGATCCAAAAAAGTTTCCTTAGAGGAAAGTGCGTGAAGATTATTTTATTTCACCTTGGAATCAGTAAGCCCTTGTCTTAGTGCATCAGCGATATAGAGTATGCGATTCATGGCTGCACACTGCAGAAATTCTAAAATTTTAAATACAGTGATACACCTGAGGTTAGTTGCTCTTGTGATACTCTCTTCCGAGAGATGTATCTGTGAATGTCTGGACCCTGGCCATTAATGAGTTTATATGGCGCCAGAGGCAGTTTGTGGGTGTGACTGCCAGGCTATGGGAAGCACAGAGAGATGGGAGGAGGTAGCCATTCCTGACTTCATGCCAGCCTGGAGATTTTGGTCACAAGTCCTGCATACCTGGGTTTTTCAGCAGATTCACGCATAGATGAGGGCTTGTCAGAGTCTGTGGAAATTGGTTGTGAGTGAGCATGGAGGCGATTTGAGTTCTAGAGATTTTTGGCTATTGGGGCTCTCTTGGGCTGGATGGGGGGACTCACCCACACTCCTCCGAGTTTCCCGAATGAGACAGCCTGGCACAAGTTTTGGAGGTATCTCTGCAGCGTGTTGCTTTGTATTGTTCTCATCTGAGAGATTTATTGGTGAGTCTCCCAAAACACAATTTTTTTATTTGCTTTTTGGGTCACACCCGGCGATGCACAGGGGTTACTCCTGGCTCTGCACTCAGGAATTACTCCTGGCGGTGTTCAGGGGACCATATGGGATGCTGGGATTTGAACCCAGGTCAGCCACGTGCAAGCCACGTGCACAGCCACGCCCTACCCGCTGTGCTATCGCTCCAGCCCCCCCAAAAATGATTTTCTTTATGATAGAAAGTTGTATTAGCAGTACAGTAATGTGGCTTGCATGAGTTTGGCAACAAATTATGTTCTTTATGAAAAATTTAAACTATGCAGTCTCTTAATGATCATATGAAGGAAACTTCTTTGTAATAGTTTTATCCATTCAGTGGTTTCAAAAAGGATTATATAAATGTAAGATTAAACATTTAAATAAAAAATAGAATACAGAATTAAAATTGGAACAAGACTAGTTAAAACTAAGAGAACACTAAACATTAAAAGCCTTAGAGTGCCAGAAATGTCAATGACAATTTACTATGTGTAAAAATGTGACTGAAGAGAGATGTACATGTATGTTTTTAGTAAACGCTCATGAATTCTCCGTTACAAAATGCACTTCTTTCTCTTTTGATGAAGTATATCTCAAAAAATTTTGCTCAGTTGACACTAGGCACTTTCTTTCACATGAGCAAATGTTATTTGTGCAGTTTGGTTGTTATATTAATAATTCACTTCAATCTTTTCTAGTTAAATATCATTTTCTTATTCTAAAAAAATCAATGCAATTTACACAGTACATCCATTTTTTATTTCAGCACTTAGAAAAGCTACAAAAGAAAGAAAATTTCTAACTTGGAACACTTGTCATATATGAGAAACTGGTAAATATTAGTTATTTCTCAAAACTAAACAGTATTATAATTTACTAGTTATTTGCTTTCGAGACAATCATTTGAGTTCCATACCCAGCCTTGAAGACATAGGTGGGGTTGTTTATTATTTTATATTGGGGTCACATCCAGTTAGAGGCAAGAACCCTACCAGCTGCACTCTCTCTCTGACCCTAGACACAGATTTTATCAGTACAATGATAGTATAAAATGATTGCCTTTTTGGAGGTCAGTTTAAATTGTGTTTAATAGCTATAAAATTATTCTATTTCGCCATTATATTTTAGAAAACATTCTCCCCAAAACTCATTTCAGAGGAGAGTCAAGTGTTCAACCTTTATTTATGATAGTGAAAATGTGGATGCAGTTCATAAGTTGTTTTAAGGGTAACGCTACATCATCCATATAAACAGCACAGCACTGTATCTGACATGTAACAGAGACTGAGAATTTATCATTATGATCACGTTCAGGATTATGCCAGAGGAACAAGACATATTTTTTGTTTAGCTTGTTTGGGGGCCAAACCTGGCATTGTTCAGGGTTTATTCATGGCTCTGGGACTATTTGGAGGGTGTTGAGGTTTGAACTTGGTTCAGCTATGTACTGCCTACACAGGAGAGCCTGGCAAGCTCCCCGTGGCATCTTCATATGCCAAAACCAGTAACAATGATGGGTCTCATTCCCCTGACCCTGAAGAGCCTCTAATGCTGCACCATTGGGAAGGAGGAGTAAAGAGAGGCTGCTAAAGAGAGGCTAGGATAAATGGAGATGTTACTGGGCCCGCACGAGCAAATCGTTGATCAACAGGATGACAGTGACTTTCTGTTTAAAGAAATCACAAAGTGGTTCAGGTTTTCCCCTTCTTCTGGTCTGTGAGCAAAAGCTAGTATATATAGTAAAAGGACCAGCCTTAGTTTAGGCACCATATTTTACAAAACTGTTAATGCAGTGTTTCATGCGTAAAACATCCAGCACTGTCACTGCCACCTGAGTTTCTGCATCCCTGCACCATTGTCCCAGTGTAAATCCCAAGCCCTCATCACCAAAACCCCAAGCTTAATACCGAAGACAAGTTCTCAGTTTCTGTTGTCTTTGGGTGCTTGTTATTCCCTACCATGTTTCCTTTATCTGACAAGTGAAAGATACCACATTTCGTACCTGTCCATCTCCCGATAATGTTACTCAGGATGATATTCCTAGAGGCATTTACACAGCAGCAAATTTCATGACTTATATTTTCTTAAAACTTAGTAGTACTCCATTGCATATACATATATGTATATATACATATGTATTTATTCATAGTTTCTTGATCCAGTCATCTGTTCTTAGACAGATGCTTTTTTTTTTCAGGTTTTAGCTATTATGAACAGTGCAGGAATGAACAAAAAAATGCAAATATTTGTTTTGTTTTGTTTTGAGGAGAGATTTTTGGCCCTTGTGGTAAATGCCTGGAAGTGAAATTGCTGGGTCATATTGAAGCCCAATTCCTATTTTTCTGTTTCTTTGAGAGATGTGCTTATTGTTTTCCCAAAAGGCCGGACCAGTCCACATTCCCACCAGCAGTGACTGAGACTTCCTTTTTCCCCCCAACATCCCTGTCAATACTGGTTACTTTTGTTCCTTATGATGTGTGCCAGTCTCACTGGTGTGAGGTGATATATCTCATTGTTGTTTTGATTTGAATTTTCCTGATGAAAAGTAATGTAGAACATTTCTGTCATAAACCTTTTAGCCATTCGTACATCTCTGTATATCTCTTATGAGGTTCTTGTTTATCTCTTCTCTCAATTTTTATTGGGGTTGGATGTTTTTTTTTATTTGTAAAGTTTTACCAGTGCTTTATATAATCTCGGATCAATCTTAGTTTTCACTGGAAGATATTTTTCAAATCTTTTAAAGTAGACAGTAAAGAAATAAAGTGTTTTTCAAATTCACCATGAAGAAAGTACAGAATAAATATGTATAATAATTTTATGTGGCATCAATGCCTCCTCAAGCGGTAGACAATCCAATTATGTCTTTACCTCTAACATCCTTATTTCTAGACTCAATAACAAATTGCAGACAATTCACTATTTGATGTCTCATTAGCGCCACCTAGTGAATGAATGTTATTTACATTCCCTAAATGTCAATTTATGATGACAAAAGAAATCAAATCAAAGTAACCTCAGGATGACAACAAAACTTTTATTTCCAGCATTTTCTTCATATTTATTCTTTTTGAGTATATATAACTGAACATAAGTTCATCAAAAATAATTTTCTATAATTTATTTCTATAATTTTAATATTTTGTATCAGGAGATTCTTTAACTTGGCAAGAGCAGAATAATGTAAGCCTACCTGACTCATATCGCAGATTCATTATAAAAATTAGATAAAGTAATGTTTTATCTAATTAGATAAATTAGATAAAAATTAGGTAAAAATAAGATAAAATAAAAACCTCTACAAACTACAAAACTTAAAAATGTAGAACAATCTACACGATTTAATCCATAAGGATATAGCAGGTTTAGATTTAATTTATGTTCAGAAAAATTCTGTGTATTTCAGAAAAACACTGTAGCTAAGTTGATAATAATTTAATATATAAAATATATATTATATAACATATATATTATATCTATGAATATAATAATTTATAATCAGCTGAATTTATAATTTAAGTTCAGTTTATTTCTAGGCATTCGGAAAAGTGAAATATTGAACTTCATTGGACAGCATTCTCTGCATTTGATGGTTTGGAACACCTTGTGAAAATCACATTTCAAAACAAAAATAAAGGGGGTATTTTTTATTTTATATTATTTTGGGGGGAGCACACCTGGTGGTACTGAAGGGTCTCACTTGGCTCTGTGGTCAAGGGCCACTGAAGACACTGTGATTAGGGGCTACACTTGGCTGTGCTTGGGAGATAGTATTCCATGTCAGGACTGAAATCAGGCACTGGCAAGTCAAGTGCCTTAACCTCTGTACTACCTCTTCAGCCAACAAGGGCTATTTTTACAGCCCAAAGTCATACTTACCTTTTCATTTTAGAAACATTGGCTGACACAGTTACACAAATTTAAATGGGGTTAGTGATGAGAACATCTGATTTTGCTAAAGTAATTGGGGAAGTCATAAAGCATGTGAAGAGCCCAATGTGTTTAAAAGAAAGATTCCTTGATAATAAACTATTGGTGAGTTTTATAAAATGGAATGATATGATATAAAAGTGCTCACAAACTTTTACTCCTCCACTAGATTTCTGTAGCTCTTTTGTGGAATGATAAAATGATAAGTTCTAAAAGTTCCATATCTATGATCCAACACCTTTTATGACACTTATTTTTATCTATCTTATTGTGTGACACAAGAAGTATAATAGAATTAAAATAATCAAATAATCCTTCAGTACATGTTTTCTAATCTAGAAAATACAATAACGTAATAAAGTATTTACCAAATTTGAAAGCATCGAAGGGATCTAAAAACAGTGAAGCAATTTTTGTTTTAGATGTAGTTTGCCCAAATCTTTTCTTTTCAGAGGCTTTGATATCAGGTAATAAAAATCAGAGACAAAATATTAAAGTCACTCACTCACTCCACAAGCAAACATGCTGATACTTCATCCAGTTCTCCTTCAATCGCATCACCCCATTTGCCCTTCCTAATCTTTTGAGATGTTTCTCAGCCTAAAATGCCCAATTATGAAACAGGAAAAGCTCCACTCAAAACTGATTCATACAGTTACAAAGTGTTCTAGAGAGGTTAAAAGACTGACATGAATTTTGTCCGCTGAATATAATGTGCAGTGATATTGCCAGAGAAGACAAGAATTTGAATGAGCCTAGGTTGGAAAAATAAATTACCTTGTTTCCTTGAAGGCAATGGCTCTGGGTCAAGGCTAAGGCCTCTCTCTTTGCTGTTGTGTGGAAAATCATCTCTATTGCTTTTCCTTTCTGTATAACTATGTGATTTTGACATTTTTGTGGTCTGTAATCTGATATTTTTCACAGATTGTCTTTCAGAAAATGGAAAGTGTTCTCATTAGCTGAACGGGCATGATTGATGATGCTAACAAATGTCTTTCTCAAAATCCATCAGAACTTTAAACCAAGGTCAGGGTATTAATAAGACTACTATTTTCCTTCTATTTATTTTCTCTCTGGGTTTGTATGTTGACAAGTGTCTGGCTAATATCAATATCAGAAGAAAACAAGCATCCTTTTTTAAGAAATGTAGTTGTAATATAACTACATTGTAGCTGTAAAATGTAGTTGTAATATTAAATAAATGTAATATTTATTTAAGAGACACGGACTCAATGGTCATCAGCAAACATATCATTCAAAAAATTAGTATTGTCTATCAATAAATTTAATTTCTACACTGTAAATTTTAATTTTAAGAGAAAACAGAAAATAGAGTTTGGACTGAGGATAGTGTTATAAATAATCCTTCTTGTGTCTTACTGGTTGGTCAGTATCAGTACAGATTACTGGTTATTATTTATGTGTCAAATATCCAGTTAGAGAATTTACATTCATCTCATGTTGTAGTTACTAAGTAATACTATGAACTTTTAATTATCACCCCTTCTCTTCAAGGGAGAAAACTAAGTCTAGAAAGGTATATACCATGCTCAACTTTACCCTGCTGGACAAAGACAGGAAAAGAGAATTAAAGTGCTGTGAATACCTACCTGTTCATTATTATGGCACTGAGAAGGCTTAATTTGAACCTTTCCTCATTCACTTGGAATCATAGTGTACTCACCATTAGGTGGAACTCTGTATGCCTTTGAGACGGAGTAGGCAAATGGAGTAATCTTTTTTATAATTTATAAAAGATGTCAAATAACCTAGTGGATTGCAAGTGCCCTAGAATTTCAGAGAGACTATTTACTATTAGTTCATTTGATTGGGGATAGGGTCGTAGAGGAAAAAGAATTATATGAAAGACAGATAGGACTTTATTTTATCTTTAATTTGGCTTTGGGGCGATAGCACAGTGGGTAGGGTGTTTGCCTTGCATGAGGCCGACACGGCCGAACCGGGTTCGAGTCCTCCATCCCTCTCGTAAAGCCCAGCAAGCTACCCTGCACAGCAGAGCCTGGCAAGCTCCGTCTAGCATATTCGATATGCCAAAAACAGTAACAAGTCTCACAATGGAGACGTTACTGGTGCCCACTCAAGCAAATCAATGAACAAGGGGATGACAGTGAGACAATACTTGGGGGTAAGGGGTCATACCAGTGGTGCTCAGGAGCTTACTCCTGGCTATGTGCTCAGGGAATTACTCTTGGAGGGTTTGGGAGACCATATAGGGAGCCAGGTATTAAACTCATATAAACCTTGTACAAGACAGTGCCCTACCTGCTATATTATCTCTTATGTCCCAAGACAAATACGACTTTAATGGTGTAAACTAGAGATCACAGAATAAGGGTAAAACATTTTTAGAACATGCAAATTATCCTACATGTGAGGGAAAAGCTAGACACATTAAGGTACAGGGGACAGATTGAGTGTCTGAAGCATTGCCTTTTTCTAGAAAAACACCTAGTCAGACTGATAAAAGGCCAATTTATGGAATACTTAGAATGCTAATTTAAGGTGTATTGTCTACAGCCATTAGGATTTGAGAAACAATGGGGGAAATGGCAGGGAAACAATAAAGCCATATAAAAGACAGTTATTCTGGCATTGATTTTAATTAGGTAATAAGGCAGTAAGAAGACAAATGAGAAAATATTCCTATTAGGTTTTAGCGACATTAGTGTAGAAGTGGTGGAATTGGAGAGGTGAAATAATATATTACTAGAAATGTAATGTTGTTTTACCCTACTATGAATATCAGTTTTTGAAGTTCTTAAATTTAATATATTTCTCTGTATGTTTCAAGTTAACACAAAGATCTCTTGGAAGTTGACAGGGATAATGCCTGTGAAAGATTATCCAATAACCTCAACTTGTGACATAATAAATCTATTAAATCAGAGGAAGAACTTCAATACCTACTGCTGTCTGTATGCTCTTAATCTTGAAAATCGTAACACTACCCAAACATTTGTCCCACACCTGCACAGAAATAAGTCTTCAATTGAAATTACTGTGGAAGCTGTACATAGAATACTTAGCTGTAAGAGAGTAGTTGGGCTTATTAGAATCTTGGGTGAACACAGATAAAAATTTTGAAGGAGTTCTTCTTTGGTACTCTTTTATGAAAGATTCATATTAGGATCTTACTTACTTCTAGTGTCCTGAAGCCATAGTAGGTTTTTAATGCTTGTAAGTTCTGATGAATCAGAAAGCTATGCAGGTTCTCGATAACATGTCTAATGCCCACTCAATTCTATATTGCCCAGCCTACCAACACACTTTGAAAATATACCTCCATGTGCCCTATCTCATCTGACAAGAACATAACTATAATGTATAAAACTAGAAAAATCATTTTTTAGAAACTACCAGAGAATGTGTAATGTATTTAATTCAGATGACTTATAAAAATCAAATTATAGGCAATGGCATATTAATGTAATTATCTCACACATGATTTCCTATTTTTCCAGATTAAGTACATTTGCACCCCAGATCTATATGAACATGTGAAAGATAAATTAACACATTCAAATACTTAATAAGTAGGAATTCATAAAAAATGAAAATTAAATTTTCCTTATAAAAGGAGAAAAGGTAGTTCATATATTAGGTGTTTATAACAAAGAAAGGCATTAATCAGCTTTCAAAGGCTAAATTTGTCTCAAACTCATTATTATTCAAAGCAATGAATTTTCCCTGGTAACGTGTCACAAAGGGTCTAAGAAACGAAGTTCTAATGATAGCCCAGCTATTTAGCGCAAGGTTTTCAATTCAGTCATCTGGAGTTTATGCACATAAGACTGATTATGTGCACCAAAATTTGATTCTCAGAGTACTTAATAAAATAAAGATATTCAGTGTATTCCAATAATACAAAATATGATTCAATATATTTAAATACACACTTTGAGTAAACTGCTTTTTTAAAGAACAATCATTAATTTCCCCCACACTACACCATGCAACAAAAGCTTTTACAATTTCTCATTATGTCTGGCATTGAAAAATAATAGCAAATTGGAGCATTCTGGAAGTCATGTTGATGAAAATTGAACTGAAATATATGATAAACACTGACAAGAGAGTAATATTAAACAAACTTTTGAGCTTGACTGTAAAGAAAATAATTTCACCAAAAGAATAATTTATTTTCAGATTATTAACTTCCTGTAGATACTTAAATTTAAATATAATTAATTAATGTTATGGGCATGCACAAATTTTAACACTTAACATTTTTCAGAAAGGTATGTATAACATTCTATTCACTAATCCAATAAATCTGTTCAGTGATAGCACCATAATATTTATTAACTGATTGATACTTAAGTAATTTGAAATATTATGTACAATTGAGCATGTTGAGTAATGCACTTTATCTTTAATCAACTCTAAATTATTTCTAAGGATATTTATTATGTTACTTGGCTAATGAACTAATTAGCAAGTTTAATAACTTGTTCATAACTAATAACTAAGTTTCTTGTTTTTTATTAACAGTTTATTATAGCTTCAGATTAGAGTATTCTAAAGCCAGGTGTGATATAGATTGTTTCATAATGAAAGAATAGCTGAAGTATTACCTAAATATCCTTCAAGCTAATCTAAGAATCACTGTTATGACAAATTTCCATCACTGAACATCTTCAGGAATATATAGACTTTTTTATCAGTTTTGATTTATACACCATTTTATTTATTTATTCAATTGGATCACCATGAGATACCCAGTTACACAGTTGTTTATGATTGAGTTTTAGTCATACAATGTTCCATCACCCTTCCCTTGACATTTCCCATCACCGATGTCCCCAGTTTTTCTCCCACTGTCCCTCCCCTTCTGTCTGTCTCTGTGGCAGATACTTTTATTCTCTCTCTTCTCTCTCTCTCTATTCTCCCCTCTCTCTCTTATTTTGAGCATTATGGTTTCCAATATAGGTACTGAAAGATTATCATGTACACCCCTTTATTTTTGCTGACTTAATATTTGTCCGGAGTAGAGGAATATACAGACTTTTTAAAAGTGCCACAGATCTAAAGCCTTTGAAGAAACTGATTTAAATATGAAATCCAGAAAATATATAAAGTTTCCGCTCATCTGATGGACAAGCATCCTCACTGTCTAAAGGTTTGTTTAATTTTTTGTATTAATTTTGGAAGGCTCTGTGCTAATTGTTCTTACTATTCCCTTTCTTTCGCCACTTTCTCCATATCTTTCCTTCCTTTTTAGGTCATGAGCAGTGAGTCTGAAACCTACTCAGAAACACATTTACTGAGAAGACTTTCAATTCAAAACAGATAAGACATTTTCAATTTCATTCGGGCATGAGAAGATTCTGGTTCAGGATCTAGTGAAGGAACCAGGGAGGTAACTCAAAGTCACATTCTTTCCATGTAGTCCTGGGTTCAATCCCGGGCACACATAGTCCTGAAGACACACAGAGAATGATCCCCAATCAATGTACCAGGAGTAGTCCCTGACCATTGCTAGATTTGTCACACATAGACACCCCAGAAGAACAGGGAAGAGATAACGGGCCATAATAACAACTATACAAAAATTACTCATCTCATACTTCCTAATCAGACCTATTCAACCTGATCTCAGAGCCAGAGCAATGAATTGTCTGCATTCAGAATGTAACCTTCTTAGATCTAAAGCAATATTATAGCAGGTATGGTACCTGCCTTGCACGTGGCCAACCAGAATTTGATCCATTACATCCCATGTAATCCTGCAAGCACTGCAGGAGTAATTTCTGAACACAGAGCCAGAAGTAACCACTGAGTGTCACTGGGTGTGGCCCATAAACCAAAAATAAAATGAAATAACCTAAATTTAAAAATAACAAAACATTCTCAAATTCAAACTAAATTCCTTGGGTTCCATAGGAACAGAGCTGGCACTACATTGTGTGCAGTTTATTGGAGGGTATTTTCAAGGGTTCATCCCACAAAGAAATGACGATAGCACAGTAGATAGAGAAATGTCTACCATGTGATGGAATTGAAGTCTCAGTTACCCAAGTTCTGGAGTGAGGTGGCTGTTCAGAATTACTCAGAAATGAGTTTGGAGCAACACTTTATGTTCTGCATTAACTAGTTTATAGTCATGAAACTTCTTTTGGAAAGGGACATATGCCTGGGTGTAATATTCCCTTATAATGGAGGACTCCACTCAATGCAGGGAATGCTTGCACACTGCCATTATTTACACAGGATTCCCAATTCGTCAATGTTCCCATTTGACATTGTTCCAAATGTTCCATATGTCAGTGCCAATATTTCCAATTTTCATGGGCAAAACACTACAGCCTTCACTGTATAGAGAAGAGAGACCTTACTTGGTCAGCTTACCCCTATCAAATATGAACACCTCATTGGGGCTGTACAGGGGTTAAGGCAGTTATCACGTATGCATCCAGCCTTATTTGATTCCTCTATATGCTGTATATGGCCTTCTGAGCACTGCTAGGAGTGAACTCCAAGGACAGCCCAAGAGTAAGCCCTAAGCACATTCATGTGTAAGTCCTCCACCTTCTACCTCCCCCCAAAAAATAAAAGGAAAAGAAACACATCATTAATCTTGACCTTGTCCTTCTATCTCAAGATTCTTCATGCTGAACCTTTTTCCTGGTGCCCTAAGAGCCGGTCCAGTCAGTTGTGACCAAGTAAATCTGTCTGCTTTCATCCAAACACAGCACAAAGAATTGCCAAGAACCGTTTTACACTTAGCACTTTAATACCTACAGCTTCATCTTTAGTATAATAAATAGTTGTTCTATAGCAGCTAGAGAAATAACAACATTATTACTGTTTTACATTAATTTGATACTAAATTTATAGTACTAGCACAGTGGGTAGGGCATTTGCCTTGCACATAGCCAACCCAGGTTCGATTCCTCTGCCCCTCTTGGAGAGCCTGCCAAGCTACTGAGAGCATATCAAATACGCCCCCACAGCAGAGCCTGGCAAGCTACCCGTGGAGTATTTGATATGCCAAAAACAGTAACAAGTTTCACAATGGAGACCTTACTGGTGCCCACTCGAGCAAATCGATGAGCAACGGGATGACAGTGACAGTGATAGTGAAATACTAAATACCTTATATGATCTATATTATCTCACAATAATATCTGATAATAATAGAAATCCTATCACATCATATTGTTATTTTTGTGGGAAAGAGGTAGACTTGAAACCCAGAATATATATTTAAACATGTGTATATGTACAAAGGCATATGCATATATAATACAATACTAAACAGACTGACTTATTATTAATTATATACTATTTGGCATTTGGATAGAACTCTGTAGCTTTCTTGATTTTAATTACAAATTCAACCTACTATATCACAACTATTACAAAGTTACTCTTCTCTTTATTCAGAGGTCACACAAACATAACTCTTCATGGAGAAGCACGAAGCTATTTTAAGAGGTCTTTCGGTTCTAGAGGAAGTAGAATAATGAGTAATAAATATTCTTTTATGTCTTCTGCAATAGATATATAGAAAACTGGAAATCCAAAAATATATCATTGTGAAACATTATTTAGCAATTTAAAGCAAGTTGTTCAGGATTTATAATCACTAAGAGAATACAAACCAGGGTCCTGATTACAGGAGCTTATTGTAGAATTCATTTTCAATGGGTGAAGACTTGAGCAGAGCTCAGTGGCCTCACTGAACTAAGAAACCAGAGATCAGTGTTTGAAAGAAAGAAAATGGTTGGACTCTGAAGGGTAGAGTGTGTAGAGGGAATCCATCAAATGATGAGAGTTCCAGAAATTTTCAGAGAAGTCTTCCTGAGGCTTTGACTGGTACTAATATGCTTAATAGTGAGAGGAAACATTTCAAGGTAAAGGAAATACCAACAATAAGGAATTGAAGTACAAGCAATATTGACAGTAGTTTGAGGCCACACAACCAGACTAGAATGATTTTATAACACAACATGTATCTATAGTCAATTCAAAGCCTATTACTTTAGTTGTGATCCCAAATTTTCTCTATACTATTAGTTGTTCTACAACCTACCTTCGTGCCTGCATCAAACCTCAAAGATATCTAACTGAATCTAGAAATTTTACAATATTTTTTCTTAAAAGGCCAGATAGTTGATATTTTGACTTATAGGCCAGGTCATGTGATCTATACTATAAGTATTCAATTCTGATCATTTAGCACAAATATATGAATAAATGGGCATGCCAACACCACAGTAAAAGCTTAGTTTACAAAAGTGGTAGTAGGTTTGGGGACTGAGTGACTTCTGTCCTAGAGAGAAAAATAATATCAAAGATGAAATATGTCCTTCATATAATTAACTTCAGATTAAAATCTTTTAAAAGAATAGATAATGTGTTTAAAGTAGCTATTTTCAATGAAATTCAAAGAGATGAAAAAATTATAGAAAGGATGGAGTAACTTTGAGGCCATATTTTAAAAAATGTAAAATAAATAAAATGTAGCATTTACATGTAATTATCTTAGGTGTAATCATTGGAGTCCAAGGATTAGGGAATTTGGATAAAACAAATATTTGAAGAAATAATACCCATTTTTACCCATGTTTGTTGAAAGCAAAATCATAGATTGATATTATTTAACTACCAGCAAGAAAATACAAACACTGGAGCTTCTAATTGTTAGGCAAGTTACCCAAGGTATTTTTATTATAAGCTATGATACAAATCCAAGTTTACCAAGAACCCAATGTTTTACCTATTTAATATTATTTCTCTTATGCTTCTTCTCTAAAACAAGAGTGGAATATTTATTGAGAGAGCAATGTTAGATGTTAATATAATACTGTATTTAAGCAATATAGCATTACCTCCATTAATTATGATGTCTATTAGCAAAGAATAATTTTCACCATTTTATAGATGAAGGAGCTAAAACAGGATTCACATATAATACTTAAGTAACAACCAGTATTAGAAGAGAAATATACAAACTAGGTATTCTGACTTACAAACCGTGTTTTACTCTGGAAACTGGCAACATGCATAGAGTACCTGAAAGATAAATAACTCATATTTGTTATATAAATAAAACCATGTGGTTTAAAAACATTTGAAATACAAACTCAATGATAAAAAAGAAAAATGAGGTCATTAATTTAATCATTCCATCAAGCAATTACTGGCACCATAGAAATTGCTAACAATAAATTTCAGAGTTAGTACAATAGCCCCACATACAATTCTGAAACTTAGGCTAATAAAAAGATAGGATTTTAAAATTATTTAGAGGATATAGAACCCTTTCTATTCATTTTGGAGAAATGAAAATTCAACCCAGCTGTTAAGTCATTTGCCTAAAATAACATCATTGGTTATTGACCCTTTCTTCCTACTCATTCCCAGTTCCATTCCAGAAAATATAAATTATTCATGCAGAAAGACAAACCCAATTTTGGCAGGTCAGAGATTTCAATGAGATGCGAATTGGTTAAGGATTGTGATTTATGAATTGAGGCAGCTATCCAGATTGCCTTATCTCAGCTGTCCTTCTGTGAAGCATACTATTGTGAGTACCTAAATTGACCTCTATTCCATCCTATTCAAAAGTCACCTCTCATGAGAAGGATGAAAAATTACTGTAACAAAATGTAAAATTCCAGAAATCAAAAACATTAGAGAGGAAACATAAATAGAAATTATGTCTCCTTGTTTTCCAGAAGAAAACCATGATAGTATGTGCTATCAAACAATTAAAAATACTTCCTCATTTTCAGTCATATATTTGTTAAGATTATAGGCCTATACATCTATACAAACACAAAGACAGACATCATGATTTTATGTAAGCCATGTGAAGGTAGGGGCTGCATTGTTTACACATTTCCAGAACTTTTCACAGTAGATTGTTCTTTAGCAGTCCAATAATTATTGAAAAAAATAAAACAAACTCTATGACTATGAGCAAATACATTGAAATGTATGACTATAAGCCAATGTAAATTGATTTTTGAAATACTAATTTAAAGAAAATATAAATTATAATAATAAATAACACCAGTGGATTGATTTTAATGTGTTGGCTATTTTGAATAGTGCTTTTCCACACATTAATTTTATTCAATTATTTCTTGATCTCTCCAAAACATTAGAAATTTATTCCCTTTAGGAGGTAGAGTATGCAGGTTTTAAATGCTTCTTATCACAAATTTTGGTACTTCAAGAGTATCTATAAAATTATTTGCTAATATTTCATATCCTACATAAGAGGCGAAAATAATTAAAAAATAATAAATGTTCTGAGCACTCATTAAAAGAACATTACTATAAATGAAGTATATTACTTCAAATGGTTTAAAAATTCACATATAAACACCCTATGGAGAGTACTATTACTAATTCCCAGCTGGATATACTCAGATTCAGTAATAGTAATCATCTTAAAATCTCAAATCTAGCCCAAGTGTAAGACCAGGGTTTAGATATAAGTATTCAGGTGTCAGAAATAATCATCTCAATTATTATTTGCTCTTTTCTTCCCATACTTATGTCAAATAATGGGGGAAATTAGTTGAATCATTTATATATATTTTTTTCGTGGAGACATTCATGCTTTTCAGGTAGCTCACTGGCATGCATTATGCTGGGTTATTCCTTAACTTGGACTTTCTTTTCATAATGATATCTTGCCAAAAGCACAGAAAAAAAGTGCCATTCTCTGCAGAAAGAACAGCCCAATTGCTTTGCACATTAATAGAACATTGAACGCTTCACAAGAGAAAATAAGAAAGTTAAAATTTACTTTCTGCTAATATATTAAAGTTTTAGGTTATAGAACGTCAACAAAGTAGTATTCTCACATGCCCTATTGCCTACCTGAGAGCAACAAGTATTTTACTCACTATTGATAACTCTGGTTTTTGTACATACTAGCTTTAGATAAATTACATAAGCCTTTGAAGCCCAATCTGCAAAATAGACCTATAAGATTTCATCTCACTTCGAGGTGTTAGAATTTTGTGAAATAATTTGTTTAAAACTCTTAACTTACCCCAAAGCCAAAACAATCCTAAGGAAAAAAGAAGGCGGGAGACTTCTCCTACTCCAAAATTAAATCATACTATAAAACTACAATAATCAAGACAGTCTGTTACTGGAAAAGAGAGTTCTCTGACTAGTAGAAAAATTAGTATCAAACTCCCAGGACATATCCTAGGTAAATGATCCGTTAATTTTCAACAAAGAAGCTAGGAGTTTGAGGTGGAGCAAGAAACGCTTCTTTAATAGATGGTGTTGGAAAAACTAGTTAGTCACATATTTTAAAAAATTAGAAGATGCTTCAGTACATACACAGGACAGAAAAACGCAGCACTCACACAAATGTTACCTTGTTGCTTCCACTTCAAGACTGAGTTATTTAATTCCTGAAAAATATTGAAGATTCTGAGAATAAAAGAAAAAAGAGAGGAAGCAAACCCTAGAATAGTTAAAAGAAAATAGTAATCATGTACTTCATGAGTACAATGATTTGGGTAACATGCTCCAAGTAGATGTGACCTGACTCTAAGAAGAAGCAAGAACTTGGACTGGTAGAAATGATCACAAACATAGTCTTCAGAGAGCCAACTTATGGCTAGAATTCCAATTCCTGAAGAACAATTACAACTTACAGAGGTTGAAAGGCTAAATCTGAAACTGAATCTACTCTAACAAAGGAACTTTCTTTTTAAGTATTGATAAACAGGATTTGAACACAGAGTAAGCAGATTAAAGAAGGATTACGCAAATTCACCAGTGACTCAAGAAGAAATACAAATTTCAAATTACTACAAAGAAAGGAAACAAGGTAGATGAGCCAAATAGTTAAGAGATTTTTAATGACATGCTCCAGTGCATATCAAGGTATCTTTTCATCCAGTCCAAAATACATCCAGTCCACAACCTGTTAGAAGAAGAAAAGCTATAATCTGAGTTCATCCTTTGAGCAAAAAGAAAAAAAAGCCTACCAAGACAGTCAAGAGAGCCAATGAGAGACCCTTTAAACAAAGTACATGTCAAAGATCACAAATTGATATCTTATGCACCAGTGACTTTTCAGTAAAAAATATGTGTTCTAAGAAAAAAAATGTAGCATTACATTTGGAAATAGGCAATATAGAGATGGTGGAAAACAATCAAGACATGAAAATAAGTTATTACCTGGGTCAGGGAAATCAATGAGAATCTGTTAGCAGAAACTAGAAAACTATTGTGAGTCAAACACTAGAACAGTGTGGAAATATAGAACCCTGATTAAAATAGTAGTAGATAATATAATAATCATATGAGATAATTTTTAAATAATGCTAAAAACAAAATTTACATTCCTAGATGCATTGATAGGGAAATGAGAGACTACCTCTAGAAGGAAGGAACAGGTTTGTAAGCAAACTCTGACAAAAAAGTAGAGAGATTCCTTAGCTGAAACTTTTTCCTTCATTCCTAGAATCACTGGCTAATAAAAATTTCTAATGTAAATCATCGTTTCAGAGTAAAAAGTATGTCAATGATTACTTGTTATTTGTCAAAGGTGTAAGGAATAATTAAAGTCTATATCAGGTAAACAAAAATTTTCTAAAATTCTAAGAAAAATTAGCCTCGCTTTGAACCACAGAGGATTGAAGTCATGCAGTGTTTGTAGCCAATCCCATTTCTATGCCAGGCATCACTAGCAGTGATCCCCGAGCACTTTAGATATAATCATTTAGCACCTCTGGCTATGGCCCCAAACCAAACAAATAAGTTGGTCATAGAGAAGCCTAATTTGGAAAGTGTAGCATAAAGAGAGAGGGAGGTGGGGGCATGTCCTTAAAATATGCATGAGTCTGACTTTTCCTTCATTAACCACACTATATCTAATACATAGAAAATTAACAAAGTGATTGAATTGTACAATGAAAAAACAACTAGCTTGGATAAAAAGGTATAGATACCATCAAATTACAGGAAAAAAAACTTTTAGACAGCACCTTCTGAGAAAGCTATTCAATCTTTTTCAATGAAAAGGGGGAGATGGTTTCATCCAACAATACAAAGGATAGAGACTCAGATGACGAATTACAATGCTGTTTCAGAAAGGATAAGAATGTTCAGCAATTTCTTTTATCCAGCAATTCTGAGAGAGCATTATGTTTCCCATTTTATTTTTTTTCTACCCAGTATAACAAACATTATAACTCCACAATATCAAGACTTCTTACCATTCATTACAATTTTGAGTTTTATGAAGTAATTTCTTGACTCCTTTAGGAGGGTGATAAAGTGTCTGATATTACAATTTTCACAGATTACAAAGAGCAGAAAAGCAAGTGACAAAAACAGAATTGAGCACAGTTAATCATATGGGAGATAGCAAGTAGATATACCAATTAGATGACAGCTACTTATCCATCTGTGTCCTACTAATCCTCAACAGAACAATATCTAGAATAAAATTTTGTTACTTAAAGTAGAAGTGTAGGTATATTCATTTGAATCTTGGTCTTATTGAAAATAATTGGCAATATTTCTCATATACTTGTCTTTTCAGATATCATCATCATCATCATCATCATCCCGTTGATCATCGATTTTCTTGAGCGGTCTCAGTAATGTCTTCATTCGTCCTAGCCCTGAGATTTTAGAAGCCTTTCTTTACTCGTCCTTCCCTATGGTGCCACATTGGAAGCTCTTTCAGGGCCAGGAGAATGAGACCCATTATTGTTACTGGTTTTGGCCTATGAATATGCCACAGGGAGTTTGACAGCTCTCCCATGTGGGCAGGAAACTCTCTTGGTAGCTTTACAGGTTCTCTGAGAGGGTGAACTAGGCTATAAGATGTTGCTTCTGGGAGCTTGGTTTTATAGTCTCTGGATGTTTGCCATTGATAGGATTACATAGCACCAAGGAAAGTTCCTGGGTGTGACCAACTAGCTACTGGAAAATGGGAATCTGGGTGGAAGAGGCCCAGTCCCAATCCAAGCAGACTTGGAGATCTCAGCCCTGGGTCCCGCACACCTGGGTTCCTCTGAAAGTTCCTTCATGCGTAAGGCTCTGTCCGAATGTGTGGAGAGTGGCCATCAAAGTTACTTTATTTTCACAACTTTACAGAGGCCCTTTTCAGATATACCTAAATAAAAGACAATCACACACAAATTGAAAAAGATCAAGACATTTTAATTTTGAGGGTTAAGGGATGGTATTTACACCTGGCTCTGTGCTCAGGACCACTTCTGGTGGTACACAGAGCACACTGTAAGTGTTGCTAGAGATTAAACCCAGATCAGTTTTGCACAAGGAAGAGCTCTATCTTACCTGCTGTCTCCAGCACGAACCATGACATTTTATACAAAAAGCCAATACATCCACCGGTTTATATATAGACAAGATACTTATAGCCAGTTCTCAGTTTGTTGGGCTGCTCTCTTGCTTTGTTGGCATTCCTGGCTGACAGGCAATGCTGACAGTACAAAAAACGATTATTTAGCCTAACCACATAACCTCAGATTTTGTTTCTTTGTTGTTGTTTGGTTTTGTCACAGAGATAGGTACCCCAGAGATCTAAAAGATGGTGGGAGAAGGGAGGAAACAGAAAAGGAGGACAGGAAGTAAATGTCTATGGCTAAGCGATTATTACTGCAAAAGACAGAGCAGAACATGGAAGTTTGATTCTGGCAAAAAAAAATCAACAATGTAGGTCAAGAATTAACCCACAGTAATGCCAAGACAATATCTGTTGAAACATGTCTCTAAACTATGTCAAAAACTTCTGTGAATGCTGTGTGAGTATTAAATAATTAAACATAAGTTGCCTATGTATTTTAACTGGATTTGCCTGATTTCTGGTGAAGAAGGTCCTGTGCATAAATGGAGAATTAATAGATATATTCACCATAGACTTAAAAATGCTCTGAACTTAAAAGCAGAATATTACTTTAAAATTTAAGTGTAGAATGATTTGGGGAGCACTTCTAGGTGTTGACATTAAGTAGTTCAGTCAAATCATTAATGTAAGAAAAAATATAACATAAGTATAGCACATATATGTGTAAGTATATATATATAAATATACAACTTGGTAGTTAAGATACTGTGTATGTTTCTGAGCTTCATATTAAATCTGTTATCTAATTTTTAAGAGGTCTTAGAAGATATTCTAATATTCCTCTTGATTTTACTTCAAAAGAACTAGAGGACTAAAAACTGCTTATGGAAGTTAAAGCTTTTAAAATATTTCCAATCGTACATTTGGCTTACTATATGTATGTATATATGTGTATATATTATACGTACACATATATACATAGAGCAAGCCATATATATGTGTATATACATATATATGTGTGTATATACATATATATATATATAAACAATGTAGGTCAAGAATTAACTCAAGGGCTGGAGCAATAGCACAGCGGGTAGGGCGTTTGCCTTGCACGCAGCCAACCCGGGTTTGATTCCCAGCATCCCATATGGTCTCCTGAGCACTGCCAGGAATAATCCCTCAGTGCATGAGCCAGGAATAACCTCTGTGCATTGCCAGGTGTGACCCAAAAAGAAAATAAAAAGAATTAACTCACAGAAATGCCAAAATAACATCTGCTGAAACCTTTCTCTGAACTACATCAAAAACTTCTATGAAGGATGTGTATTAAATAAATAAAATCTTTGTTTATTGTTTAAATAATTGTTTAATTATTGTTTAAATAATTAAACAATATATTAAATATACAATATATGTGCATATCAAATATATGCATATAAACATATATATAATATATGAATGTGGTTCTTTATACTTTCAGAACCCAGTCGCAGCCATACTCATGGTCGGTCTTCACAGGCTTGGGATAAGCCTCATCAATGAAAGAATACGTTGGAAAACTCAGGTATGTTGGTTTTGTAGCAGGTATCTCGGGGGTCTTATGGAGTCAAAGATGGGCAACCAACCCTATCCCTCTGTTCTTCCTGGGACTTGGAAGTCACACTCACAAATTGCCTCTGACACCATATAAGCTCACTAACTACCATGATCCAGAGACTCACAAATAAATCTCAGAAGATATCAACAAGCTGCAGAGATGCTTCCAGACCCCAGAGTCACCACCCAGTTAAAAATTTAACTACAGCTCTATCACACTATTTAATTTTTTAGAATTTGTGGAGCATGACATCTCATACTCTACAGTACTCTACACCACTGATGTACCAGAATTTGCACACCATATTGGATGGGATATAAAGTAGAAAGCAACCAATCTCGTTTTGAAAAGAAATTATCATACAAGGCTCATGCTGTAACAACATGTTAGTAATCTTTTATATAAGGGCTTAGTGGCTCCACAATTAAGAGATAGTGAGATACAACAATCTTCACACATTTTATTCTAAAGAAACTTTTTTTGACCATTTTTATCAAATTATCATAACAAGCAATACAAAACAAATTATTTAGGGCCTTCTATTGTGGCAGTCTTCGGTGGTTGTTGGGAAAATCTGAAATAATGGCAGTGGGAAGTTTAGATTGGTGGTGGAATATTGAATATAATATTGAAAATTCAAAATAATGGTGATGAAAAGGTAAGACTGGTGGAATATTGAATATAATAAATTACTCTGAACAACTTTTTTAAATGATTGTCTCATATTAAGATCACAGAATTTCTTTAAAAAATCATACTATATTTGAATACTAATTTTATATATAAGCAATTGCATTTTCATTTTCATTATTATATTTGCTATTTTATCAAAAGATTTCATAGTAAATCACATAGCAATATAGATACAAATAGATTTAAAATGCTGTGAAAAATACTGTCTGTGGTTTCCTTACATGTTAAAAAATATTCCTGGGTGCCTAGAATATTTCCTTACAACTATAACTTTGGTGTTACAGATTACTAAAATGGAAGTTATTTATGTTAGACTTCTTAAGTAGTTACGAAATTAATCTCAAGGACAATTTATACAACTCAGTGCATTTATTATCTGCTTGTCTTACCAGTAATTATCTTCATTTGATATCATGTCAAATCTTTATCCATAGGGCTGGAGAGATAGCTCAAAATGCCTTAGCACCAAACCAGAAGTAGCCCCTGACACTTCTAAGTATTGCCCAATAACACTTACAAATTTTTTATCTATGTCTGCTACATTAGGAAAATATATATAACCAAACAAGTGCTGAGTTTAAATATTTTTCTTAAGTATTATTCAGCCTGAGGTAGGACAATATGTATTTGTATTAAATTTAAGGGAATCATAAAGCCAATAAATACATGAAGAGATAAGACAAAAAGGTGAAAAAGAACCTTCTTGCTCCCAATTCAGCTAGATCAAGAGGAAGGTCATAGATAAGTATCCCCCTTAGTTAAGTAACGATTCCCCTGATTAAAGCCTGTTACTTAGCAACTTCCTAGCAAAGATCCTATTTGCACAAACAGCCCAAGTAAGCTAAGTCAACTGTGAAAAGATCCCTCTAAAGTCATATTCCTAAAGCAACCGGAACACTCCATTTTGGAGATGCCTGCATTTTCTCTTTGGGCTTACCATTTTATTTTGTGATAATCTCCCTCCTGAAGAAATCTGTACTTTCTTTTGGCTTTTCTTTTCTTTGTTTCTTTTTTGAAAGGCAAGGAGAGGATGGGATGGGCCAGGGGTTTGGACCAACATGGAGCTCAGAGCTTCCTTTCGTCTCTGCACTCAGAAATCACTCCTGGTGTGCTCAGGGGACAATATGGGGAGCCGGAGGTGGAACTCAGGTTGGGCATTTGCAAAGTAAATGTTCTACCCATTGTGAAACTGGGCCCAAATCCAGTATTTTCTTGAACTTGCATCTTCTTTCTTAATACAACTCTTTTCATTATGGGGTTGGGGTCTCCTGACCAACTTTTTCTAGTATGAAAGACAGTGGATCTCTTTCTGGAGAACATATTAGGTCTGACTTATTTTTCTGCAAAGTGCAGAATCTTGCTTCAGTCCAATAACCACGGCTCCTTGATAGTCCAAAGTCAGTGACAGATCAGATTCTAAGTGCAGTTTAGCAGCTGCCTTAGTGAGGCTAGCAGGACCAACATGTCTACTGTGTGCAAAAGCTCATGTACACTTTGACAGTCTAATCTCCTCAGACACTCACCTGACCCATACCATTGTACAAAAGACATGACGTGATAACTCTGTCTTGCAGCTAACCTTCTCCAGCCCTGTAGCTGACCTGTTACTCTCCCTCCACTCCATAGATAACACTGTTTGAAATAATCAATTTCTAGGTTAGAAATTCAAAATCATTGATGCTTTTCCCACAGGAATTTACAGGAGACTAACCAACTCATCATAACTCACAGAGCATTGCTGCTAAGTATTGATTATTTAGCAAAAGTTCTGTATGTAGTGAGTTCCTGAGAGACAATACAGTGTGTAAGTCACTTACGTTGCATGCTGCAGACCCAGGTTAGGTGCTCCGAACTCTATCTGGTCCCCTGAGCACTGCCAGGAGTGATCCTGCAGAGCAGAGCCAGGATTAAGCCCTGAGCACTATCAGATGTGAGCCAACTTCCCCTTCCAATCCAATGGTGGGTGGCCCAGTGCATGCAGTGCTGACTCCTTCACACAAACCAGGTCCTCCAGATTATTGAGATGTCTCTCAAACCCCTGTATTTCTTTTTGAAAAGAACTTTCTAGCTAGCCCATTGAATATAGCAACAATTCTCAGTTCTGTGTCTATCTTAGGTATTTTTCATTTTCTTTCCCAGAGTTGTTTTCCACAGAAAGATGTTTGAAGAGAGTACACCTTTCAGGGTTAGCAAAGCTCCTTTGCAGATCTTTGAAAGTTTCTTGATTTGCAGCTCTCTTTGCTAAGGTAGTCTGTGAAATATGGCCTTCTTGGCCTCCTAAACTCATCTTCTCCACTGAGAGGCAGAAGTTTGGTATTTCTAAGACACCAAAGGAACTTGACTACTTAACCATTTCTTTTATGTAGATAGTGCATAGTCTGCTTATTTGGGAGCAGAGAATGGTTGGACCACAACCAGCGGCACTCAGGGGCTATTATTATCCCTATGCTCAGTCAGGGACCCCTGGTGGTGCCCAGGGAGACATATGTGATGCTAAGGATATATTTTATTTTAAAGAGGCAGATCTGGTAAGAGAGTTGATTTGGATAATTATTTCTTGATGAACTTTCTGTTCTGTCATTTTATTTTGTTATTAACCATAACCCCAGCGTGGTGTAATCCTATTAAAACAGCCAACATCCAGAGACTATAAAACCAAGTTCCCAGAAGAGAGCGATGCAAAGTCTCTTGCCCCTGCACCTGGCTGACTTCACCGGGGCCCCTTAGAGGGGGCGGGTTGAGTTTCCCTCCCCGCCCCAAGCAGAACCCTGGCAGCTGAAGACCTCCAGAACCCAGGCACAGCCATGCTCAAGGCCCCTCTCCACAGGTTCGGATGAACCTCACGCATGAAGGAACCAGCAGAGGAACCCAAGTGTGCGGGACCCGGTGCTGAGATCTCCAAGCCTGTTTGGATAGGGACTGGGCCTCTTCCACCCAGATCCCTCATTTTCAGTAGCTAGGTGGTCACTCCTGAAAACTGCCCATGGGGCCGTGTAATCCCATCAATGGCTAACATCCAGAGACTATAAAACCAAGCTCCACCGCTCAGTGTCTGTGTTACAAGCCATAATGCCCAAAAGTAGAGAGAGAGTATGGGGAATATTTTCTCCATGGAGGCAGGGGAAGGGTGGGAAAGGGGAGTATACCGGGATGTTGGTGGTGGGGAATGTGCACTGATGGAGGGAATGGGTGTTTGATCATTGTGTGATTGTAACCCAAACATGAAAGCTTGTAAATATCTCACAGTGGTTCAACAAAGTTAAAAATAAAATAAAATAAAAACATAAAACAAGCTCCCAGAAGCATGACCGCAAGATATCTTATAGCCTAGTTCTCCCTCTCAGCGAATCTGACATGCTACTGAGAGTTTCCTGTCCACATGGAAGAGCCAGGCAAGCTCCCGGTGGAGTATTCATATGCCAAAAACAGTAACAATGAAAGGTCTCATTCCCCTGACCCTGAAAGAGCCTCCAATGAAGCATCGTTGGGAAGGACAAGAAAAGAGAGGCTTCTAAAATCTCAGGGCTAAGACAATGGAGACATTACTGAGACCGCTCGAGAAAATCAATGATCAAAGGGATGATGATGATGATGACGACGATGATTAACCATAGATATACCACAGTCATGCATAAATGCATCTGCATATATGTATATATGTAAATGTTGGATATCATTGGTTTGTCCTGCTCCCCTTGCCACAAGGAGCTTAGGTTTATCAGTCACGCCCATTAAAGTGCTCCCGAGTCACTCCCATTCCTTTGTTTATCTGTAACCATTTCTACCAGTTTATCTGCTCTTCCTCTAATCAAGCACTGTTAATTTGTAAGGTCAGACCTTGCTAGCACAGTGTAAATTAATATTGTCTTTAAGTTAATATTGTCTTTCTCCTCTTATGTCTTTTGAATAGTTTACCTTAAAACAATATCCTTTTTGTATGGACAAAGAAAGACATTTATTAATTTGTTTTGGTAACATGGGATTTAATTGGCTTCAAATATTATTCATTCCCGAGCATCTGCTTTCTTGACTTAAGCCTCAGCTGGCCTTACTTCCTAGCACCCTCAAAAGCAGGGTCCCAATGGGGGACGGGACGGACCCAGGGCAAGTGGTGAGTTGTGTGCTACCCTGGCATCGAGATGGGCCTGGCCAAAGCGCCTAATGCTTAACTATATGTTAAAAGCTTGGTCATAGGCTTGTCATGTCATGATCCAAAAGCAACGACGAGACTAGGGCCCTGCTAGGGCTAGGAAAGACTAATCTGGCCTGAGCGCTGTAGTCTAAGATCGAGGTGACCCCCGGAGAGCAATTCTATAAGCTTAATGCATCTCTTGCTATGTCCTTACAAAATGATTTATAAGAGAGGAGAAACACACCCATGGAATTCCGCTCTTGGGCAGATGTCCCGCTGAGAGAGATTCTGTCCTAGCGAAAGCATCCCCGAAGGGATAGAACTTTACCCCCTATGGATTGTGACCACACCTATGCATAAGCCCCAGCCTGCCACATCCGGAGCAGATGTGGGGGATTTTAAGGTAGCTGTATGAGGGGGCAGGGGGCTAGTTCCAAGAGGAGCAGAGAGAGAGAATGAAGTAGGATGGGGGAGGAAGAAGCAGGAGGAGAATCAGAGGAGAATGGAGATGAGATTGGAATAAACTGTGTGTGAAACCAACCATCTTGGCTCTGTTCCTTCCTTCGCCTGCCTCACCACCCCTATTGTGTTTTTACACATGTAAATATACTCATGAATATGCTAAATACACAAATACATATATTCCTGGATAACTAATTGCCATAAACCATTGAAAACAAACCCTTAGATTTTAACAACAGAACTGAATTTACCAGAAGAGAGAGGGGGAAGATAGATGAGAAGTGATGTAGGATAGCAGTGGAGAGATAGTAGCACGTTGGTAGTGGGTGTGGGCTATGACATTGAATATCTAAAGCATAAATCTTTACATATGAACTACTTATGAATTCCACCAGTAAATATTGCATTTATACAATACAAATTCTACTTCACAGAGTGGGGAGAAAGCACTGCAAAGTTTAAATTTAAGAAGAGAACTCCCAGAATGACCACCAATGGGGAGCTGTTTGGCACTATTGCAGCAATGTGGGAAGATGCCATCATTGACAACATCGATAAGGAATATAATCGACTGGTTCAGCACCTCCATGACTGCGAGAGGAATGCCAAGAGTGGGAAAGCCACAAACAGACACCTGTCTTGGGAAATTCTCGAGCTCATTCTCCAACGTGGTTTGGCACAAGCCTCAGGCAATCACAAGCTAACGTCTGAGCTCGCAAAGCTGTGCAGAGAAGTGATAAAGGAAGACTTCAAAGAGAGAAGAGCAGCAGGATTGGCCGATGCAGCAGAAGCCAGGAAAAGTATTTGCAATGCTCACCTGTCCTTTGCCAACTACAAGACCAAGATGACTGCCCTCCGATGTCTTAATGGATCTATCACATCTTCCAGGAGGGCAACAGAGAGGATTATTCATGACTTCTATTCGGATCTCTTTGACAGCCATGTCTACCTGCCCACATACCAAATTCCACAGGATGGATATGTCATTCCCAACGTCCTCCCTTCCGAAATTGATATTAGACATGCCATTTCATCGGTAAAGACGCTTACAGCACCCGGTCCAGAAGGGTGTGGCAGGGTGATACCATTTCACTGAAACTCTTCAGTGCCACCTTCAAGGATGTCATGAGACAACTGGAATGGGAAGGAATGGAAGTGAAGATAGATGGTCAGCAACTACACCACCTCCGCTTCACTGATGATATCATTCTAATAACACCAAACATTAGCCAAGCGGCACAAATGCTGGCCAATTTTAACTGTGAGTGTGAAAAGGTTGGACTGCAGCTGAATCTCACCAAGACAATGTTCATGGGAAACAAACTAGTCCCTGACATTCCATTTGCTCTCAATGGAACGAACATCTCCAAATGCAGCAACTATGTGTACCTGGGTCGAAAACTCAATGTGAGGAATGACTTGGCGCCAGAACAGTGCAGGAGGAAGAGAGCAGCGTGGAACGCCTTCAAGAGTGTCGAAGAAGTGGTTAAGAGGATGAATAACCTCCGGCTTCGGGCACATCTTTTTGACTCCACCATTCTCCCTGCACTACCATATGCCTCAGATTTCTGGGCCCTATGAAAACAGGATGAGAACGCTTTTTGGGTATCCCAAAGAGGAATCGAGAGAGCTCTGCTTGGAATATCACATTTCACTCAAGTGAGAGACCTCCATTGACGATCAAAAATCAGGGATGCTGTCTCATTTGCCAAGGCCTTGAAAATCAGATAGGCCAGACACATAATGCTATTTAGATACAATCGCTGGACTAGAGCTGTTACCAACTGGATTCCACAGGACATCAAAAGGCTGCGTGGCCGCCCTTTTGACAACCTATGAGATGGTCAGACTTCTTCGTCAAAACCCTGATTGAATGGTTTGAGGCTCTTAGTATTCCTGGAGCAAGAAAATACTATTGGGCTACACTCGCACACGACAGGGACAAATGGAGATGTTACTGGCACCCACTCGAGCAAATCGAAGAGCAACAGGATGACAAGTGATACAAGTGATACCTTAAGAAATAATAAAACAGATGGGTCCAGAACAATAGTACATCAAGGAAGGCGTTTACCTTACAGGAGAAGCTGACTCAGGTGCTATCTCCAGTATCCCATAGGGTCCTTTGAGCACTGCCAAGAGTAAATCCTGCGTGCAGAGTCAGGAGTAACCCCTGAGCATCACCAGGTGTGATCCAAAAATTATTTTAATAAAAAAATAAAAAGAAAACAATTTAAAAGCAAATTAGCTAAGAGGAAATAACATCTAGAGCAAAAAGTATCAAATAGAAAACCCTAACTCAAAGACTAGATCTGTTCTCTCTCCCCTTTTAACCCAGAGCTGTCTCCTCTCTGGCTCTGTCCTTCCCTTATCATTCTTGTCCTATTCTTAAAGGTGACATCATATCCTTCAGCAACTAAGTAGAGCTGGATGGAAGAGAGGTTAAATTTTTTCTGTCACTGTCACTGTCATCCCATTGCTCATCGATTTGTTCGAGCAGGCACCAGTAACGTCTCTCATTGTGAGACTTATTGTTACTGTGTCTGGCATATCCAATACACCATGGGTAGCTTGCCAGGCTCTGCCCTGTGGGCTAGATACTCTCTCGGTAGCTTACTGGGCTCTCCGAGTGGGTCAGAGGAATCGAACACGGGTTGGCTATATGAAAGGTGAATGCCCTACCGCTATGCTATCGTAAATCACTCATTACAAAATATCAATAAGAAAATGCCACCCTCATAGGTCAATACTCATTTTATTTAACAGCACAGTTTCTTGTTACTTTTTCCCCTCCTATTAGTTATCTTTCTCAAAACGTGCAGGATACTTAGGAACATCATAGTATACTCTGGCAGGTGGAGTTCAAATACATTTTCTTGCTTGTTTTATCCTTCTTTCCTGAAATGTATGTAAATGAAAAAGGAATCTTGAGCAAATCTATCATCATCATCATCATCATCATCATCATTCCGTTGATCGTCAATTTTCTCGAGTGGTCTTAGTACCGTCTCCATTCGTCCTAGCCCTGAGATTTTAGAAGCCTCTCTTTACTCGGCCTTCCCAACGGTGCCTCATGGAGGCTTTTTCAGGGTCAGGGGAATGAGACCCATCATTGTTACTGTTTTTGGCATATGAATACACCATGAGGAGCTTGCCAGGCTCTCCCATGTGGGTAGGAAACTCTAGATTCCTGTCAGGTTCTCCGAGAGGGAGAACTAGGCTATAAGATGTCTTGCAACCGCACTTCCAGGAGCTTGGTCTTATAGTCTCTGGATGTTGGTCATTGGTGGGATTACACAGCACACCGGGGGCAGTTTCTGGGTGTGACCGCCTAGCCACTGGAAAATGGGGGATATGGATGGAAGAAGCCCAGTCCCAATCCGAGCAGGCTTGGAGATCTCAGCCCCGCGTCATGCACACCTGGGTTTCTCAGCTGGTTCCTTCATGCATGAGGCTCATCTGAATGTGTGGAGAGGGGCCTTGAGCATGTTTGTGGCTGGGTTCCAGAGGTCCTCGGCCATGGGGGCCCTGCTTGGGGTGGTGCAAATCTAAGCTAAATTTAATCTTAATTCTAACACTAACCCTATTCTAAACCTGACTTTAACTTACGCAATTCCAAGAACTAGGCTAAAATTAACTATCACCCTATATTTTGCTTTTATTTTAAACTTTAAAATGCAATTTGATACACAAACCTAATCTCTAACTACTATATAATTGTAACCCCCAATTCTATTCTTAATCCTAATTCTATCCCAAGATGTGAAGAGTATGATTCAAGCTTGGGTTTAAAACTACCAAATAGTCAAAATTTAACACTTTCACTATACTTAACTAGCAGTTTTAACTATTAACACAGAAAATATTAACACCTAACCCTACATTAACTTAACCCTACCTTTAGTGCTAAACCTAAAACTAATCCTAACCCTAACCCTATTCTAAACCTAAACCTGGCCTATGCCTAAATCTAATTAGTCTGTTTTACAATCACCCTATATCTTCATTTTTAACTTTAAACACAGTCAAACCTACAAAATCCTAGGCCTTAGCCTACCTCTTACCTTATACTGAGCCTATGAGATGTCTAAATCTAGCTTAGCATAAAACTACTAGTTAGGGGGCCGGAGCGATAGCACACCGGGTAGGGCGTTTGCCTTGCACTTGGCCAAACTGGGTTCAATCCCCGGCATCCCATATGGTCCTCCAAGCACCGCCAGGAGTAATTCCTGAGTGCAAAGCCAGGAGTAACCCCTGAGCATCGCTGGGTGTGACCCAAAAAGCAAAAAAAAAAACCAAACTACTAGTTAGCCCAAATGTGACAATCACACTGTACTTTACACTTTAAACTATAAATATAGAAAAACACTACAACCTAGCCTACAAACAAAGTTGACCCTAGCCCTGATCCTAATTCTAACAGACCTTACACTAACCTGACCCTAGTCTATGTCTAATTCCATCAATAAATACAGATTTAATAATTTACCTATACTTTGCTTTCATTTTAACATTAAACAGAGTCAAATCTAAGACCTAACTCTTATACAATCCTAATACTATACCTAACCCTAATCCTAATCCTAACCCTAATCCTATATTAATACTGATCCTAAACTATGTCTAATTCTATTAATTAGGATAAATTATACTTTAATTTTTTGCTATAAAAAAGCTATACCTAGCACCTAATTTCTACAGAATCTTAATCCTAACCCTGCCACTAACCCTAATTCTATCCATCCAAATTTAACACCTGCCTTATACTTCATAAGCAGTTTTAAGTATGAGCACCAAAAAATATTAATACCTAACCCATACACAAACCTAACCCTAAGCCTAATTCTAATCCTGACTTTAGTTTATGACTAACTCCATCAATTAGGTTACATTTAACTGTTTCCCTATACTTAGCTTTTATTCTTAACTTTAAATACAGCCAAACCTAATACTTGACTCGTACACAATCCTAATCATAACACATGCACAAATTTAAATCTAATTCTAGCCCTAACCTCAATCATAATCTTAACCTTTACACACTTACTTTTACATACTATGCTTACCTTTGCATACCACTATACCTTTACATACTATCATAGCTTTACATACGTACTTACCTTACATTCTATCCTATGCCTAAATCCACCAATTAACCTAAAGTTTACAATTACCTTTACTTGGCTTGTCTTTTTTTGTTTGTTTTAGGTCACATCTGGTTGTTCTCAGAGTTTATTTCTGACTCTGAGCTCAGGGTCACTCCTTGATAGGACTCAAGACATCATAATAGGCACCAGGCTCGTACACATACTCAATTGTTGTGAATGTGTTGTTGAATATTGAACTGAGAACTCAGATTCTTGAGTGGCAGAACAAATCATCCCTGAATAAAGTAATGAAGGATAACAGTGTCATAGCAGGTCCTGCGAGGATTGGAGTTGTAGCAAATAAATAACATATTAAAGAATAACATGAAAATTTCAGAGCCTACGATAAATTCTTGGCAGTAGTGTGATTTCAGTAAAACTCGTTTTAAGATGAACTCTCCAAACACATGAATGGAGAAAAAAAAGTTGAAAATTACTAGAGAAGATGAAGTATAGAGTCTTGAAAGATGATAGAATGGGTGGGAGAGTGTAGGTAAATGATAATTCTCTGCAGTGATAAGTCGGCAGCATTGACCAAATATGCAGTGGAATACTTCTCTGTGTACTGGTCCCAGACCCTGTACTTTCTTGAACTTGCATCTTCTCTTAATACGACTCTTTTTTGCTATGCCTTCTGTAAACGTCAAGATAGTGCCAAGGTATTTTGCAAATTGTTCATCACACGCTGAAAATAAACAATGCATTTGTACATAAAGTACATTCTATACTACCAAGTTCTAGGCAATTCTATTTTCTTTACTTATAATGTGTTCAGTATTTACATTGGAAAGAAGGGCTTCACACAATGCATCAAAAACAAAAGGATGGAATTAAAAACTTCCACAACATCTTTCGTGTTTCATAATTAAATTGAAATGTTCTAAAATTAGAGTTCCACGGTCGTTAATATATATTTTTTTTTTTTGCTTTTTGGGTCACACCCAGCAATGCACAGGGGTCACTCCTGGCTCATGCACTCAGGAATCACCCCTGGCGGTGCTCAGGGGACCATATGGGATTCTGGGATTTGAACCCGGGTCGGCCGCGTGCAAGGCAAACGCCCTACCCGCTGTGCTATCACTCCAGCCCCACGGTCGTTAATATTTTAATCTGAGGACTTGGAAGTCCTAATTTTTGGATGATGCTAAAAAGAAATTCATGCTTTTTTCTCAGTCAACAAGCATTACTTTCTTCGTGTTTTTTCTTCTCCAATTTTTCGTCATGAAAGGAGGATGTCTTGAAGAATCAAGCGAAGAAAAAAGGTAAAGCAAAACAGAAACTCTTTCCCACCAGCAGAGAGCGCTAGTGTCTTCAGCGCCGTCATTGCTGCGCCTTCAGCTTCCAGAATCAAGCTCACTGATTATTGTCCCTGCTGGGAGCCTGTAGTTGACATCCCGGTTGCTGGGCAACCGGCGGGTGGGCGGGACCTGTCATGCGCGCTAGTGCGCGCGACCCTCCGGACGGAAGCGGAAGTAGGAAGTGGTGATTCCTGGAGTAGAGATGGCGGCTCTCGCTCCGCTGCCCCCACTTCCCCCCCAGTTTAAGAGCATACAGCATCATCTGAGGACTGCTCAGGAGCATGACAAGCGGGACCCTGTGGTGGCCTATTACTGTGAGTTTTTCCGAGTCGTCGCGCCCCTCCGTATTTACCTTCGCCGCCACCACACACACACACACACACACACACACACACACACACACACACACACAGCTGGTTCGGGGAGGGCGGGGACGTTAGCCCCGCCCCCTGGCTTCACACCTGGGCTCTGACCTCTGGCCTGCCGGGTGAGCACCTTGGAGCCCCGCTCTTTTTTTCTAGGATCCTGCCCGTCGGCCCCAAGGCAGACAAAACTCCCGGGACCCCGGGGGTGCCCACCCTCTGGCTCTCCGGCCTCGAGCATCAATATTCCAGAAGCTGCCTGCAGGGCTGCAGGGCTCTTGAACTCTGACTCTGACTGCCCCTAAGCTTTGCTTTCTGCGCCCTTTCCAGGGCAGTCTGAAATGGACCAGGGTTGTTGAGATGAGCTTTGAATCCGAAAGAGGTGCGAGGCCCGCCCCCCTCTCCAACCCCCCCACGCCACGCCGGCACCACCTGCAAACCACTGGGCTGTGCGCAAAGGGACAGCAGGTGCTTTTTAAGATTAGCGGGGGGGAAAAACGTGCAGGTTAATTATGACAAAAAAGGAGTTCACGCATAAACCGTGAGTGGCTCAATGAAGAGTGCTCGAAAAGGAGCCCTTGACTGTTTGGCCGTTCCGATTTCTGTATTCAGGCCGCCCGCCCACCGGTGGAAGATGTTTTAAGCCCAAATTCCTGGTGTTGAGATGTTGGCTGGCAACACTCGTGAGTTGGCGTGTCAGTCCTATGGACAGTGGATGGGAACGCGGAGCTGCTCGCACGCTCCTGGCTTTATGCACTTTCCATTCTATTGTCGGGAAAAGGGTGGCTGCGCAGCTACAGCTCTGCAGAGGAGGAGTTCTGGAGACGAGAAGCGTGACACAAAGTGCATAGTGTGTATCTCGCTTGTATGTTTTATGAGGTTCACGTACGCCTGACTCACTGTCAGCCCTTCCGTGCTACAGGTGTTCCCCGCTTTGATTTCTCATGATGTGTCAGGCCCTTTCTAGCCTCCACGCCCTTTATTTTCTTGGAATGTATTACTTTTTTTCCTTATTCCCTTCGGAAGTTCGTGATTCAAGAGCAAATGTGTTCTCTCCCGCAGGCAGAAAGTTGAGTCCTCGCTAGGCTTTACCTACTTTTGTTCCTACTTTGTGATGTGCTTTTCATGGTACTTGGACGCATCCTCACGCAGGGACAGTGGTAATATCCAGCATGCGTTTACCGAACACAGGCCTGTATCCAGCATCCTTGGCACGGTGGCTCCAGTTCCTGCTTTCAGAGAGCAGTGCAGTGAGGAGAGTACATAATAAGCCGCCGTTGTGCAGAATATTGCGAAGAAAACCAAAGCAGGGAGAGAGAAGTGCAATGTCTGAAGGAATAGCACGCCAGGCTTGCGTGGGGGATTTCAGCTTCCAGGTGAATGAGGAATCCCAGGAAAAGCCTCGGAATAAATGAAAGGCTTATTCCCTTTGCATCCCCTGGGAAAACGTGTCCTCCAGGAGAGAGTAACACGTGTGTGTGTGTGTGTGTGTGTGTGTGTGTGTCCGTGTCCTGGAGCAGGGGGGTTGGGGATGCCATGATAACCAGAACAGGTAAAGTGAGAAAACACGTGTTTCGGGCAGAGAAGCAATTTCTTATAAGACTGAACTCCAGTCCTTGTTCCTGTCTACAACTGGCTCGTCATCAGAGGCTGTCATATATGCCTTTGTGACTTCCTTTGTTTCCTGTGCCTTTATCCCGTCT
This sequence comes from Sorex araneus, assembly GCF_027595985.1. Taxonomy (NCBI): domain Eukaryota; kingdom Metazoa; phylum Chordata; class Mammalia; order Eulipotyphla; family Soricidae; genus Sorex; species Sorex araneus. The sequence goes on from NC_073305.1 coordinate 168,555,249, forward strand.
TTTTGCTATTTCTCTCCAAACTGGCCCTGGTGTCCTTTATTCTCTGACTGTGACATCCCCTCAAAGTTCCAGGTCTCTCTCACTACAGAGTCTCATGATTGCCACGGAACCTTTGTGTAGCTTTGTTTCACAAACCGTCTTCAGCCCATTGCCATGTGGTTTTCATGTGCGTTATTTCGCTGAATGTGCACGAATAGGCATGCCTGTCACTAAGGCCAGATGACACTTAAATATTTTTCTTATGAAGCATGTGCTTTTTAAAGAACATACTTGACGACGCGTAGAGTTTGAGGAATAGTAAAATGAACTCTGACATGCTCACCGTAATTGATGGTATTAGACTGTAATTTTTGCTAATCTGGTGGGTGTGAAATGGTGTCTGTTGTGAGTGAAATTTGCAATTCTCTGAGTCTTAATGAGGTTGGGCGTCTTTTCATATGTTAATTAACCATTTGTGATTCTCTTTTTGAAATATTATTGCCTTGGACTGTTTTTCTGTTTTACTGTTTCTTAATGACTTGGATAGTAATCCTTTGTTATATGCTCTGCATTTGTCTTCTCCAAATTCATTTAAAAAAATAGTTTGTGGAATCCTTTGTTTTTCAAAAGTTCATTTTAAAATACAGACATTTATTACATTTTGTTTTACACTCTGATTTTGTGTCTTTTTTTTGTGTATGAACTTTGTAATGTTTAATTTCTTTGAATTTGTAAAATGAATGTCCTTTGTGAATTTTGGAGAACAGTTTGTTCTTAGCTTTTCAAATACTGCTTCTTTCATTATTTCTCTCTGAACTGAAGTTGTGACTAGCCATGTGAGATACTTTCATCCTTTAGCTTCTTTGTCTCCTGAGTCCTTAGGATGATGCTGCTTGTCCCTTTGTCTCTCTATGCTAACTTCTATATCATTTCTTTAAAAAAAATCATTTTTCAAATTTTTCCCTTTTCTTCTCTTTGTTGGGATAGTAAAAATCATTCTCATATCTTTGAATGCTTTGAAAACATTTAGATTTGCTACTTGATAACTCCTCCATGGCTGTGATTGTGGGTCTGTTGTGATTCTGGTGTTTAACAGAAGGCTGCTGTATGGTGACATCTTATAATTTGTGTCTGGAGATACTAAATATACTAAAGCAGTGCTCATTAAATTTCAGTATGCAAGTCATTCTACAAGGAATTAATTTCTCAGTCCTCAATTTCCATATGTTTCTTCCCTGACAGAGGTTCTTTGTCAGGATAGCAAAGTAGTACACTGCTTCTCTTCCCCAGGGGGATTCACAATTGTCCTTATCGTACTTTGAAAAGGAAAACTTTAGTCCTATTTTCAGAGTTTTTATGCTATACTGACCTAAAGATGTACAGTGGAGAATCCTTCAGGACAGCAAGGAAAAAAGGAACAATTGAAATTACTGGTATAAGTGAAATATCCACTAATTAAGGCATTAGGCAAGGCTTCCTGACTTTCTCTTTCTTATCTGCCAAACCAAGGAAAAAAAAAGCCTTTATTCCAAAATTGTAGGCAGGAGAAAGGAAGTTAGAGGAGCATTCTAATTTAGGGTAGAAAGGAACATGGAAGAGGAGTCACTTAGAGAGGGTGCTTCTTTGCAGGAATAATTGGTCAAGTGTAGTCTCATGAGTGGAATGGTTCTAAGATATTAGCTACTAATTCATCATTTTTGACTTTTACTCAGGGTGGGATACAAAGGTATATTTAGGAGCCAAGGTCATGGTAGAAAGGTGTGGGGAACATTCACTGTTCAAAGACATGGAAGGACCAGTTTGGAAAATTCTCTATCATGCAGAATCTTAGATGTTCTGATTAATAAGAGCAGAAGAAATACTGAAAGGGGACGGGTAGTGGGATTTGCCTCTTTCATTCCAGTGATGAGCTTATGTTGCATATCAAAGTGTAGACTTGGAATTAAAAAATGAGATGGGATTTGTGAATATGCGGGTTAACATTCATTAGAAGTGCAAGATTAAGTCATATATTTCTGAAAAAAAAAATGAAGTTCCACTGACTAAATTGGTCCGGCATTACACAACTAACTTTGCCACTTATGTTAAATGGTGTGTGCTCTTACAATAAATGAACTGAGTCTTTAGCTCTGACGGTTGTTCTTGTTTTGTTTTGTTTTGTTTTGTTTTTTTGCCACCAGTAATATATTTAAGACTGATACTGAGATGGAAACATTAAACATTTTATATTTTGTGAAGCAATGCTGAGTATTTTCAGTTTCCCCAATCTCAGCCGTAAGATAAACAAAATGCCTCACTGATAGGGACATTGATGAATCTGTATAAAATTTCTGTATGTTACATTAATTGCTGAAAATGAATGATTCTATTCTTTGTACAAACTCCTTTCTGATTTTTAAACACATTTAAATCATCTGCTGGGAGATTATTAAACAATATAATTTAGCAATTATGGATCTTAGCCTGAGATTCAGATGAATTTAAAGAATTTAGTGATTTTGCTGTTAAATAAAACTTCATTATTTTTGTACTTAATGTGAATTTTCTCCACCTTAAATTTATGAAAGTATGCTGAAGCGATAGCACAGCAGGTAGGGCGTTTGCCTTGCACTCGGCCAACCTGGGTTTGAGAGCCCAGCAAGCTACCAAGAGTATCCCGCCCACACGGAAGAGCCTGGCAAGCTACCCGTGGCGTATTCAATATGCCGAAAACAGTAACAATAAGTCTCACAATGGAGACGTTACTGTTGCCCGCTCGAGCAAATCAATGAGCAAGGGTATGACAGTGATACAGTGATGGTTTGCAATACAGGTGTTGAAAGGTTATGTTTATATGCCTTTACTTACTTGCAGCACTCAGTTCTTGTTCAGAGTGATCATTTCCTACTGTCATTGTCATAGTGGTCCCTTCTCTGTCCTAGCTGCTTACTTCCCACTACCACTTGTGACAAGCTTTGGAAAACAATAAGGGCATTCCTCAAAAAGCTAGAAGTTGATCTCCCATATGACCCGGCAATGCTAATTCTGGAAATATACTCCAGGGCCCCAAAAACACACTGTAGAAGAGCATCTGCACTTCTATGTCCATTGCAGCACTATTCATATTAGCCAGAATGTGGAAATTTGGTTTTTAAAGTCTCCTCTAGGGGGTGACATTGTACAGTTAATTGACTTGAATGAGTGTGCGTGTGTGTGTGTGTGTGTGTGTGTGTGTGTGTGTGTGTGTGTGTGTGTAGAGAGGGAGAGAGAATCATTTGATACTGTTAAATAGAAAAATTAAATACAGTTGCTCCAGGCATTGTAGGTGTATTACTAAATTTTTAAATATGATATGACACAAGGATATAAATTTAATTTGATTAAAGACAGAATAATAATGCATGTTGATGGTGTATCTCAGGGTGATTCAATAAAAAAAAAATTTAAAAAGGATTTGATAGGTTTCAGTGCTTGATTGTTCCTGATTTCATTCAATTTTATCTTTCTGTAGCTTAGTAGTTTCTGTTGTTAATTATTGTTTCTTAGGAAGCACTTTGGATTTCATTGAATCTCTCTTATAAACTTACTAGATTCCCTTCTTTGTCTTACTTTTTAATTTCTCTCACATTTGCAATTCTCACACTATGCTGCATATTATATGCTACCTCACATATAAGGTAAGAACATTTTTCCCTGCCTCTTCTGTTCTTTGACCATAGTTTTATACATTTTACTTAAACATATAATCATAAGTGTGGGCTGGAATGATAGCACAGCGGGTAGGGCGTTTGCCTTGCATGCAGCCGACCCAGGCTTGATTCCTCCGCCCCTCTCGGAGAGCCCGGCAAACTGCCAAGAGTATCTCACCTGCACGGCAGAGCCTGACAAGCTACCCGTGGTGTATTGAATATGCCAAAAACAGTAACAAGTCTCACAATGGAGACATTACTGGTGCCTGCTCAAGCAAATCGATAAGCAACGGAATGGCAGTAATACAGTGATATTTTAAGTGTATAATTTAAAATTTTTTGACCATTTTAAAATTTTAATTATTTTAGTGGGTAGGGCGTTTGCCTTGCATGTGGCCAACCCGGGTTCGATTCCTCCATCCCTCTCGGAGAGCCTGGCGAGCTACCAAGAATATCCCGCCTGCACAGCAGAGCCTGGCAAGCTACCCGTGGCATATTCAATATACCAAAAACAGTAACAATAAGTCTCACAATGGAGATGTTACTGGTGCCCGCTCGAGCAAATCAGTGAACAACAGGACTACAGTGCTACAGTGGAAATTAACTATTTTTTAAAGAACAAGTATAGAGGCTGGAGAGACAGTACAGGCCTTAAGGTCTTGCTGTTCTGATGTGGCTGACCTTGATTTGATCTCTGGCACTCCATGTTACCCAGAGAGCTCACAGAGCCAAGGACTACGAAGTCACCTTCAGCACCATCATGTGTCACCCAAGCACTCTCTCCCCAATATAAGAATAGAATTAGAACATTTTAAAATATTTTCTCATATAACTACCATTTTCATTAATGTAGATCCAAGTTCTAAATGTTTTATGTTTTCTTTTCTCAAACCACCTTTATTGAGATTCTGTGATTTACAGTAATGTTAATGATAGTTTCATGAGTGCTTCAATCCAACACCACAGGTAACACAGTTTGGAATCTTCTTTAAAAACTTACGAATCTAGCTTCCTTACATATGACCTTGTCAGTCCTACTTCCCCAATTCTTGGCGTTCTGTTCCAAGAACACAACTGCATTCATTTTACAACATAATACATTCTGTGTCACTGTAACACTGAGTATAATATGGAAATAACCCAAATGTCCACAACGGATAATTGGATAAAGAAGTTTAGAATATTGGGCAGTTCCAAGAGGAGATGAACTCTTGCAGTTTGCTTCAATGTGGTTGGAACTAGAAAGATATCCTGCTAAGTAAAATGAGTCAGAGGGCAAATGAATAGTGGATGATTTCACTCATCTGTGAAATATGAGAGTCTCTTGCCTGCACGCCTGGCTGTCTTCCCAGGGGCCCCTCTAAGGGGATAGGCTCCAGCTTCCCTCCCCGCCCCAAGCAGAGCTCCCAGCAGCCGAAGACCACCGGAACCTAGCTACAGCCATGCTCAAGGCCCCTCTCCAAACATTCGACAAGTCTCACGCATGAAGGTACAGGCAGAAGAACGCAGGTGTGTGTGATCCCATCAACGGCCAACATCCAGATACTTAAAAGCAAGCTTCCAGAAGCGATATCTTATAACCTACTGCTACTGAGAGTTTCCTGCCCACATGGGACAGCCTTGCAAGCTTCCCATGGTGTATTCATATGCTAAAGCCAGTAACAAGCTGGGTCTCATTCCCCTGACCCTGAAAGAGCCTCCAATGCGGCATTGTTGGGAAGGCCGAGTGGAGAGAGGCTTCTAAAATCTCAGGGATAGGACGAATGGAGAGGTTACTGAGCCCGCTCGAGAAATCGACGATCAACGGGGATTTCGTGATTCATGATATATGAAGAAACAAAATAAAGGAAGGGGCAGTATTGAATGAAGACAAATTCTTGGTCTTTGACTGCAAAACTGAGATTATGGAGAGGAAGACAAAAGGCAGACTAGGAATGAAACAGAGACAGGGGAGGGTCCTGGGCACTTTGGTGGTAAAGATGCAGTAACTTTGTTCATCAGAACTGAGAGTTATGGGCCGGAGGGATAGTGCAGTAGGTAAGGTAAGGTTTGCCATGTAAAGCACTGCCAGAAGTTCCTGCACAAGAGCCAGAAATAAACCCTGTGCACAGCTGGGAGCACCCCAAAACCAAACCGAAAATACCCCCCCCCAAAATAAACCTTTATTGACAACATTAAAGTGTTCTTTAAAAAAATTAAAAATCGGGCATTAAAATGTTTATTTTAGTCTCAGTTTTGTACCATTTTCTCAACTGAGAACTATTATTGTTATGCTGTCTTGCCACTAATGAATTCTTTGAATATCCAGTATGTGAAATAAGTAACCAAGTAAGAGTTCAGTTACACCTTTTTTTGAACTCTTATTTTCTCATACCTCCCTGAAACACTCTGGTTTCATTTTTGTTTTTATTGATTTTTTTATGCTCCTTTATTTTGAGTAGCTTTTAACTGCTTTATTCTGAAGTTCACGTACCTTTTTCTGGCCCTGGTTCCTAAACTGTTAATCCTGCAGAGTCAAATTTTGATTTCAGATTTGCGTTTTTCATCTCTAAAGTTGCATTGTGTTCTTGTGTGTGTGTTTTATTTCTCTTCTCATTTTATTCATGGTGTCTTTTAAATACTTAATATTGTTTTCCTTCTGTTTCCATCAAATCCTATATTATGATGTCACTGTTTTTTTCCATTGCTTTGTTATTATGGGGCTTTTCATTCTTTTTCTTAGCACTTTATGGGTGGCATTCTCCTGCCTCTGATGCCTGACAACATGAATTTTATGTACTTGACAGAAACTTGAGATCTCACTATAAGGGATTTGATTTGACCGGCAATTAAGTTGTCTTTCAATTTGGTTCTTTTGTGCCTGTTTATTTGGTTTGCTTTGTAATTTATTGGGACAGATAGCTGTGGCTTTAGGGATAGGTTCACCCTGCCCCTGAAACATACCTATTCTTTTGGGGTTTCTACTGAATATCCCAAGTAAATGTCTAGGACTCTCCACTCCTTGTTGGCACCTGGTCCTGTGTATGCTTTGGGAACAACTCAGACCTGTCTTCTTACTCTTTGACCTTCGGAGTTTTCCCCCGTACATTCACTTGATGTTCATAGTATCCTCAGTGTTACCTCTGTTATGTTTTCTGGGTTTCTTTTCTGCATAGCTCCCCTCCTTCAGAATTCTGCCTTTCATCTTACTGCAGTCTCTGTCTTCCTTATCTCTAGTCTCATTGCTTGGTTTTACTCAAGAACTGTGCTCTGCTTAGAAGTTCCTCCTGATTCTTCATTTGGGGTGTGCCTCCAGGCAGAATACTGGTTCTGTCACTGTTCAGGCCTGATTTGTTTTTCCAGTTGTCATGGCTTTTCACATTCTGAAAGCATGCACTTTGTTCACAGTGCTATGGTAAATATGCTGTGCCCACAACTAGAATCTGTGCTATTAATTTTAAAATGAGATATCTCCTAGTGTTTTCTGTGCACCAAGTAGATCAGTCCTTTACTAGGAATTAAGAAGCAGTTAAGTTTTTCTTAAAGCTACTGTATTATGACAAAAACTCCAAAAATTTGTAGTTGATGAGCAAAGTAATGAGTGAAATAAATACTCTATTGTAGTATGCTATAATTCAAATTTTCTTTTTAAACTTTGATTCAAGAGCCCCTTCACAAGGTAATTCTAACCATATAGCAGGTATTTGCAATATACTCACAAATATTTTCTAGGCTATTACCTATACCAATCACTAGAATCCAATGTTCATAAACACCAGTGTATGTCATAACAACTACTATTTGAATGTTTATTTAATCTATTAAAACATGAATCCTCTCAATTGCTTTTATATGTATTTTATGTTTCATATCTATGCTGCATTTTATACATTTTTACTTCTTAATAAGTAAGGATATGGTAAACTATTAATGTTTAGATTTGTTTGGAACTTTGAATAACACATACCTTCAGGCTTAATAAACATTTGTCTTTTAAATGTCTCCTCACATTAACTAAAGTTGGGTTGGAAAATATTTAATCCTTTTGCGAATACACCTCATTAGTCATCATCAAATAATATTTATTCATAAAAATAAACATTTTCTTGATGAAATAAATCAAATACATTTTCTTGTAAATCACTTTAGCTACGTATTTATTTGTTCTATTTTAATAGGTAATTTTTCATGCAAGACATAAATTTTCATCACATCACTGCTGCTCGAATGAATTATTTGTCTTGAACAGAGGTCTATATGAAAGTGATCTTTTTATTCCTCTCCTATGGCAACAGCAAAAATACTAAAGCTCAGAAACAGATTTAATGTTTTCTTAAAACATGAAAATGTTTCTTCTATTTTCTGTGTTTAAGATTTGGTATCTTTAATATTTTCAAAAATGGACAAACCAGGGCAGTGTATATCTTATTTATTTCCATTCCCAAGATGATCTAGTTCTTTAATTAAAAGTGGTATTAAATAATAATATCCTTGTAATTACAAAACTATGTAAAACAAGAAAAAATATACATTGTTGTTACACTGTATTTTAAGTATCAGCCCATATGTGTTTTGGGACTAACTTTTAAGGAGCAGGAAGCTGAGGGTTTTTTTTTTTTTTTATATCAGTGAGGGAAGATGATGATGCTTATGGCTAAATCGGGATAATTTGATTTTTGTTTCAAAGTATTTATGTCTGTGTATTCATTCTCATGTTTATTGTAATCTACAGAAGTAGTTATGAATAATGAATTAGAAACAATTATACATTTTAACATGAGAAATTTTTTTTGCTTGGTAACAAAGTGCTGCATTACTTTTCTGCGTATCTATTTTGCGGTTCATTCCTGAGATGACAACCTCTGAAGTCATGGTGAATGTAGGAATCAACTTCATTTCTTAATTGTATGCACTATTATCCATGGCAAATAACAATTTACCCCCAAAGTTTATCTACCCAGTAGCTCAGTGAGCTATGTATTGTATAGAATTCATGTAATGTTCACTGCAGTAGTAAAATTATAAAAGACCTAGTGAAGTGAAATGGTCTGCTGTATTTTCTCACCTTATCGTGCCATTGCATGATAGCACAGCGACAGCACAGTGGGTAGGTTCGATTCCTCCGTCCCTCTCAGAGAGCCCAGCAAGCTACCGAGAGTATCCCGCGCGCACAGCAGGGCCTGGCAAGTTACCCGTGGCATATTTGATATGCCAAAACCAGTAACAACAAGTCTTACAATGGGAATGTTACTGGTGCCCACTCGAGCAAATTGATGAACAATGGGATGACAGTGCTACAGTCCATCATGCCATTGCATTGATCAGTAACATGATATTGTGTGTATATGTGTGTATGTATATATATATATAAATAGATATAAAATGCATATATAAGTACTAAATAATGTCTGCTAAAAATTTTATATGTGTGTTTTGGTAAGTTTGTTGTTTTTAAAAAGATTGATGTGTGGTAAAATAATTATTCAGTTTGAGCTGATAACCCTATTTATAATGACATTGATCTGCAAAGTAGCCTCTGCTAATTTTGTGTACATGTAGAGAAAGGGGATGATTCGATTTATATATGAGAGTATATTTCAAAGGGAGGTAATAAAAGATCCAGGAGAAGACAGATAGAGGACAGTAATATGCTTGAAAAATATACATTAAGTGCTGAATAACATTGTTTCATTCAGCATAATTTTTATTATTAGATTTCTGGGGATCAAATTTTAAATTTTTCAACTGAGGGTATGAATTGTGTGGAGTTTGCTCATTCTTCCCATCTCTGCATGATTTTATCCAGGGGCTCTGGGTTTCTCCACACTTGAACGATGGGCGCATTGGTTTCGTTGGTGCCTCTAAATTATCCCATTCTGAGTGTGGCGATATGTTTGTGGGTGCACTCTGGCTGCAGAAGGTGGCTTGTCGAGGGCCAGTTCCGCTTTGCACCCTATGCTCCTGAGATAGGCTCCAGCTATCCATTACCACAAACTGGAATCAACATAGTGGCAAATGAGTAAATGGCCGATTGAACAAATGAATAAATAAGTTGTTTTTGAACGTTGAATTTTTTTTTTTTATCTAGGTCTCACTTGATTTAGCAGTTTGGCAATATTTTTATGGCCAGAAATGTAAGATCTTTTATGTTAATTTGCCTATAGCGAAATTGATTTTATGATGCATTCATTTAAGTGGAAGTCAGTTTCTAGGGACTTCTCCAGTAAACTGAGTTACTGTATTGTAAACAAGTTGCAAGGGCGAGTTAAAGAATGGTCATGCTGGATAAAAACTGAGCATTGAAAGTAGAAAGTAGCTAAAATGACATGGTCTGGAGCGATAGCACAGCCGGTAGGGTGTTCGCCTAGCACGTGGCCGACCTGGGTTCGATTCCTCTGCCCCTCTCTTGGAGAGCCTGGCAAGCTACCGAGAGTATCTCGCCCACACGGCAGAGCCTGGCAAGCTACCGTGGTGTATCCAATATGCCAAAAACAGTAACAAGTCTCACATGGAGACGTTATGTGACGATATGCCTGCTCGAGCAAATCAATAAGCATCAGGATGACAGTGATACAGTGATAACCTTTCATTATCTGTATTGCAAATCATAATGGCCAGAAGGAGAGAGAGGGAGAGGGAGAGAGGGGGTGGGAAGGGAAAGAATGTGGGGGAAGGGAGAGAGAGAGGCAGCCTGAGAGGGGAGTTGGGGAGTTGGGAGAGAAACTGGGGATACTGGTGCTGGGAAATGTACACTGGTAGAGGGATGGTTGCTGGCACACTGTATGACTGAAATTCAATCACAAGCATCTTTGTAATGGACTGTTTCACAGTGATTCAATTAAAAAAATAAATAAATGTTTTTTAAAAAAAGGAGAGAAAAGGGTAGAGGACTAGGAATTGGAAATTAGTTGTAATAGGCACAGTTGAATGGAAGAAAAGAAAATTGTGTTTAGAGTGGTTGCTTCATAATAATGATTTTTGAGTACAGATGTTTGAAATGGAAATTTAACTTTGGAATGACAGGCATGTAAAGAACTGAATTGTTGGAGGTTAGCTGTCAGTAAGCTTGCAGATAAGGTGCTATGTGTAAGCATTAGAATTTTTCAATTGAAAAAAAACAATTGAAATAGCAGTGGCTAAGTAAATTACGGCTCCACATCTCCTTTTAAAAGAAAGACGGATGTGCCCAATCCAGTATGCCAATTCCATAAAGTCACCAGGGACCCAGGCTTTCCAGTTTGAAATCTACAAATGAACACAATTACCAATACATTCAAGTGCCTTATTCCAAGCTTGTCCTCTTTGTGGTCCAAGATAAATTTCAGTTCTCCAGTTTTGATTCTAGGTAGAAAGAGGGAGGAAAGGAAGAAATTAGATCTTTCTCCTACTGTCTTTTTAATTTTCTTCTTTCTTTTCCGTTTTTCCCTCTTTTCCTTTTTCCTCCTTTCCTTTTCTTTAGGTGACTAACTAGGATTCTCTCCCAACAATTTCTGGTTGCGTATTAATATGTTACATGACCATATTGTGCTTTGAGAAATACTTGACAGCTCTCTAATGATGAAAGGATCTTGTTAATAAAGAAGATAGGAAGAATGAATGGATATTTATAGATATTTTTAGGCAACTAGTAATCTGACACAGATGTCGATTATGCTGCAAAAATTACAAGATGCTGAAAGTATAGTGAAGGACCCTCAAACTCCACTGACAGTGAACTGCTTTTTTCTGGCCGTTAACAGCCTAACAGGGTCAAGTGAAAGAGGGCTGCAGGAAGCATTTTAATGGCCATTCAGAGGGTGCCCGAGTGATAGTACAGTGGGTAAGGCACTTGACTTACATACTGTCAACCCGGGTTTGATCCTTAGCATCCCATATGGTCCCCTGAGCACCACCAAGAATGATTTCTGAGTGCAGAGCCAGGAGAAACTCCCGAGCATTGCCTGTGTCCCCCACCCCCCCACACACACACAGAAAAAGACATTGAAGAGAACCAGAACCCTGGTATGTAAGTATCAGTGGTATGCAGGGGAAACCAGTCATACTTGTCAACCTTGAGATAAGAAGGTATGTAAGAGAATTTTAAAAATCACTCCTCCTCAGTACTGTAAATTATTTCTTCAAGTGACATCAGATTATACTTATACCCTTACACAGAGATTGAGAAGGAATATGAGGATATTTTGAGGAGTTTGCTACTTAAAGAATGAGATTAGGAAGATGATTTTTACCCTTTTGATCATGTGTCTAAAATACACAACTCCAGTATATTATGTAGGTATAAATGTGTCGATGTACTAATATGACATATAATATTAAAAGTAGAAACCTTTAAAGCAATGAAATAAAAATATCAGTAGATTTAATATTTTCTACTCTATACTCCTGTTTAATGTCTTGTCAACCCTTTGGCCATATGAATATCAATTTCAGTGCAGCTGGGGATAGTGGTTGAATTATGGGAAATCTGAGCAATGTGGCCTGTACTTGATTCTATTAAACTTATTAAACAAGAAGCGCTCTAAACTGCAATACCTTGACTGACTGCACAGCTATAAGCACTTCACAGTTACAATATCAAAGAGAGAATCGGTCACATAGGGCCAGCTGAGCTTTAGGTCACATGCAACCAAATAAATTCCTCTCTACACTTTTCCTTATGTCAGTTTTACCTGGCTTCTGGGGGTGGTTGCTCCTGACCTCCTCTGATTTGGTCCTCCTCAGTTTGAATCTGCTTTTCTCAAGGAAATTATTAAAAGTCCTTCTTTTAAAAATAAGAGTTAGATTATGTAAAATACTTCAGATAATTTTGATAATACTGAAAAACAAAGTAGGATTAAATTTAGGGGCAGAAACGCTTATTATTATTATTACTTAGGAAGATGATACTTGAGGAAATAGAAAAAGTTAACATTTATTAAAGTAGAACCCCTGATAATTTTTTGAAAGTTTTCTTACTGGGCCAGAGAGAGAGTATAGTGGGTTGGGTGCTTGCCTTTTCATGGCCAGTTCTGGTTTGATCCCCAACACCCACATAGGATCCCTGATCACTCCAGGAGTAAGCCCTGAGTACAGCCAAGTGTGGCACAAAAACTGGTGGTGGGGGAAGATTACTTATTATGTGATTTTTATTTTGATACAAGTGTAAGTAAATGGGAGAGGAGATATGCTGTTTAGAATTTAATTGAAAAAATTAAACTGTAAGAAAAACTAGAACAATTATGGAACTATCAAACCCCTGTAAAATGAACTTTTTGAGCTTAAAGTTGACAAAAATAAATCACAAGTAATAGTTTGGGGTAGTAGTACCTCAGTACTTCTGCCTCTGGTTTAAAACAATATTCAAAACATTTTTAAAGGGCATACTATTTGCAATCATATATCTATCTTAAAACACCCATATGATGCACTTTATTTATTTATTTATTTTGTGTGTGTGTGTGTGTGTGTGTGTGTGTGTGTGTGTGTGTGTGTGTGGTGGCTACACATGGTAGTGCTCTTCCTTGTGGCTCTGCACTAAGGGATCACTCCTGATGGGGCCTGGTGCACTATATGGGGCTCCAGGGATTAAACCTGGGTTGGTCCCATTCAATGCAAGTCCACTACCCCAAGATACTATCTTTCCACACCCTTTGATTAACTTAAGAAGAAAGGGAAGGGGATAGAGAAAGGCTACAAAGACCTGAACATCTCAAAGCGGAGGTCTTGGTGGGGAGATAATTCAGGGGTGCAACCACATTGCTGGGCATTGAACCATACAGCCCTCGCTGTCAGGCACTTACCCCATGGATCTTGGGCCTCCTGAGCAATGCTCGACACCTGTCTAACCCTCAGCCCCCAAAGGAGCAGGAATGTGTTGGAGTCTTTCACCCTAGTTTTAAGACACAAAATGTGTAAAGCAGGCATAGCACTTGAATAACTCAAAAGAAATATGACTGGTTCAAAAATGGGAAAGTGTTTAGCCATATGTGGAGACTATATGGAGAGGGGGTGGCATTAAGGGAATGAGAACTTGTACTTGTCACTGAAGAAATACAGTTGGAGAGTAAGAGAGGGAAAAGGAGAGGGCAGAGGGCAAAGAGGTCTATTTTCGGATTAAGTGAATGATACTCAGCTATGTGTGGTGAAAGTATTAACGAGAGAGAGAGAGAGAGAGAGAGAGAGAGAGAGAGAGAGAGAGAGAGAGAGAGAGAGAGAGAGAGAGAGAAGCAGAGGTTTTTACGTCTTGTGCTAGTGTAAATACATATAGTAATTTTAGAACATCATTCTTTCCCCCTCATTAATACCTATGTGAATCAAACCCTTATATTTGTTATGCAGTAACATACTAAGTTAAACTTGAAACTCTAAGATAACTTTTAAAGAGCTAAGTATTAAAATAGTTGCTTAAGGGTCAGGGAGATAGTTCAGAGAGCTGAACTGCATGCTTTGCGTGGTGGAGAGCGTGGTTCCCTGACACTCCTGGGGAGTGACCTAAACCCAGGTTCTGCCAGGTATGGCCCAACAAAACAAAATCAAAAGTAGTTCCTTCAAGTAAAGCCATTTAAACTATAAACATAAATAGAATAAAACTATGTAAGTACCTTTTTACTTACTCCTTATTTTCTTATGTATTTTTGGTTTTGGGGCCACACTGGGTGGTGCTTAGGAATTACTCCTGGTTCTTATTCAGGGATCAGTCCTGGTGGTGCTTGGGCAACCATATGGCATGCTGGGGATTAAATTTACGTCTGCTGTATAAACAGCAAATGCCCTACGTGTTGTACTGTTTCACCAGCCCTTATAGCTATATTTTAATATCAGGTAGACATAATTAAATTGGAAATCCTAAAAATAAAAGGTTCTAAATCATGTTACAAAGTTCTAATAGATAAAGAAGCCCTAACTTAGCAAAGTAACAAAGCAAGGTAGAAAGCATGCAGACATGAGGCCTTTCATCCCTTGGAAATGTAAAATATGATAATAAATGATAAAAGTGGCATTTGAATCAGTGGGACAACATGACCTACTCTTTTATTTATGTATTTATTCAGAAAATGTTTATTGAAAGCCAAATCCTTGCCTAGATGCCAGGAATATATCAGCAAACCAAATAGACTAACAGCATTATTGTCATGGAGTTTAAATTTGAGCTGTAGAGAATGAATAAGACACTGTATGTCAACGAAAATAGTAAAGTAGGGAAGAGGAATAGTATTTATAGAATTCCAGTTTTGGAAAAAAGGTATCTTGGCTGATCCTGTATCCCCACCCCACCCCCCCAAAAAAAAACACGTGTGTGCAACAATCTTTTTTTTTAAATTATCAATGCAAAAAATTCTCAACAAAATCTTTGCAAACCAAATTGACCAGTATACCATGAAATCATACACCATGATCAAGTAGGATTCATCCCAGGGACGCAAGGATTATTCAATATATGCAAATCAATGAGCATAATGTACCACATCATTAAAAGAAAAGATAAAAACCTTATAATCATATCAGTTGATGCAGAGAAACTCCAACACCCATTTATGATAACACACTCAATACTTAAAGTTAGTAATAGCTATCTATAAAAAAGCCATAGCTGGCTCTCTCCGTCCTTGGAGAAGCCTGCGTTCTCTCTTCAGTGCGTTAATCTGTCTGTCTTACTCTCCACTCTCTCCCACTTTCCTCCTCCTTCCCTTCAAAAACCCTCCAAATAAAATCTGTTTACTTAAAAAAAGAACCCCATAGCCAGTATTAGTATTAAGGGTGAAAAACTGAAAGCATTCTGCTACGATGAGGCACAAGTCAAGATGTCCACTGTCCCCACTCTTATTTTAATCTAGAAGTCTTGGCAGCAGCAATCAGGCAAGAAAAGGAAATCAAAGGGGATACAAATTGGAAAAGAGGAAGTCAAGTCATCTCTGTCTGCAGATAATACAGATTATACGATAATATATATACATTGACGGCCCTAAAGTACAGAAATGCTCATAGAAACAGTACCAATACAGCAAAGTGGCCAGCTACAAAATCAATACATGAAAATCAGTTGCATTCCTATATACAAATAATCACAGGAGGAAGAGATCAAAGCATCTATTACATTTAAAATAGTGTCCAAAACATCACGTACTTAGGGATCAACTTAACAAAAGAGAGACCTATACTGTGAAAACTTCAAAACACTCAAGAAAGAAATTGAAGAAAGTCTTAAGAAATGGAAAAACGTTCCATGCTCATGGATTAGAATATTGTCAAAATGACTATATTACCTCAAGAGAGTCGGTGTAATCCTGTCCAAATTCAGACAACATTCTTCTAGGACTTAGAGCAGCTTGTGTGGAATCATTAAAGACCCTGCAGAGCCAAAACCATACTGAAAAACTAGAAACGTGGAAGCGTCTCACTACCTAACTTGAATTTATACTATAAAGCCATAGTGATCAAAACAGCATGGTACTGTAATAAAGGAAGTCAAAATTGGTCAGAATAGAATATCTAAGAATAAATATCCAAGAATTTCCATATATGTAGTTAGCTAATTATTGACAAAGTGCTAGGAGGAATAAAGACAACAAATGGTCCTGGGAGAATTGGATAACCACATGCAAAATGTAAAGCTGGATCCGTATTTCACATCTTACACAAAACTCAAAGTAGATAAAAGATTTTGAGATCAGACCTGAATCTATAAACTGCACTGAGGAAATACAGCGAGAGCTGTCCAAGACTTAGGCCTCAAGGGAGTCTCCAATGATATGATGCCATTGGCAGAGGCTACAGAATCAAAACTAAACAAATGGGACAGCAACAAACGTAAAAGTTTCTGTATGACAAAAGAAACATGGGCTAAAACTATAGAACAGCTAATTGAGCGGGAGAAAATATTTGCACTCAATGCATCATATAAAGGGTTGATATCCATGATCTATAAAATATTCATAAAGATCAACAGCAACAACAAAATCTAAAAGTGGGGAGAGGAAATGAACAGACAATTCTCCGAGGAAGACCTACAGATGGCCAACAGGTACATGAAAACATGCTCAACATCACTTACTATTAGAGAAACCCTCTTTGGTGTACTATTTTACACCTGTGAGAATGACACTTAGCAAAAATACTGGGAACAGCCTTTGTTGGCAAGAATTTGGTGAAAAAGGAATCCTCATTTACCCTCATCCACTCTGGTGGCAATGTTGTTTGGTCCACCCCCCCAGGGAAAACAGTATGGAGTGTAGTCAATAAACTTAGAATTTAGTTCCCATATGACCTACCTGTGAATATATATCCCCAAGACAGAAAAAAAACGTTCATTCAAAAGGATATATGCACATCATTATTCACTGCAGCACTGAGTACAATAGCCAAGATTGGAAATCAACCTTGATGTCCAACAACAGCTAAGCAGGTCAAGAAGATATGCAATTTTCGCCAACGTGGATGGAACTGGAAGACATAATGTTAAATGAAACAAGCCAGAAGAAGGATAAACCTAGGATGATGTCACTGATAAAATAATTGGATGCAGTGTTTTACAGGAGGATGCGCAGATCAACCTGACCCCAGAGACTAGGAAGGAAAAGGAAAGAGAGTGGAAGGGAGGCAGAGAAGAGACAGCACGTTCAGCTTCAAATATATAGTTTAGGGGAATGGGCACCTCGAGAAGGGGGTCAGGTCATAGTTTAGGGGCCAGGTCAGGGGAGTCAGGTACAAAGGTGATGTTAAGGAATGATAGAGCCAAGTAGCCAAACTGCAGAGTCAACAGAACTGAAATCAAGAGACACTTTAACAACCAAACTCAAAAAGGTGCCGTCAAGAGGACAGGCTGGACACAGCAAGTTGAACAGGACATGGGAGGGAACCTGCCAACATTAGTGGAGGGAAGGGACAGTGATGGTAGGACCTGGACTGCAAAATTGAATGTCTAAGACTCAACTATGAATTTATGAATCACCATATCACTGTCATCCCATTGCTCATTGATTTGCTCGAGTGGGCACCAATAACGTCTCCATTATGAGACATGTTGTTACTGTTTTTGGCATACCGAATATGCCATGGGTAGCTTGCCATGGTCTGCCATGCAGGCGAGAGCGATAGCACAGTGGGTAGAACATTTGATTGCATGCGGCTGACCTGGGTTCACTTCCTCCATCCCTCTCGGAGAGCCTGGCAAGCTACCGAGAGTATAAATCACTATGCTTTACTTAAAAAAAAAAAAAGTGGAAAGAGAAAAATAAATAAATGAAAACCTAAAATAATATTACCTGAAATTCATTTAGATAAAACATATAACTTACATGTATTCAGTCATAGAAAAGAAAAAATATTTTTTTCATATTGTCTTTAATGCTAGTTTTAACTATCACAATAGACAATACCATAAACAATACATTATACAATCTAGGCTATATATATGACAAAGATCATAAGTCTTACATATCAGAAATCTGAAGAGAAACATCATCCTTGCATCTGAGTAGGCTAAAGAGAAAACTATCAACTTTATAACCATTAATATAAGTGAAGTTCATTTTTCTATTTTATGAACATTTATTTTCTATTTAAAATAATGTTAAATTTTTTAAAAACTACAAATTTTTTTTTCTTGATGCTTTGAACTTCACGTTTTTCCCAAGTGTTTTTTAACTCTGACAGAAAAATGAGACAAATCTTTAAACAAATCTTTCTTTGGGCAATTTAGAAAAACAGAATTGGCAAGTTAGTTCAGAGCAGCCAGAACATAGTAAAATAGGATATTCTACAGAAAGTGATTCATAAGAAACCATTCTTAAAATTCTTTTTTTAAAAAAATTTTATTTTATTATATTGAATCACTGTGAAAAAAATACAATGCTTTCAGGTTTAAGTCTCAGTCATATGATGATTGAACCCCCATCCCTTCACCAGTGCACATGTTCCACCACCAAGAACCCCAATATACCCCCCTCCCACCAAGCCCCCACCTAAGTAGCTAATGATCTTCGTTTTATTCTCTCTATACTTTGAATACATTCAATATTTCAATAGAGAACTCACTATTATTGTTTGGAATTTTCCCCCAAGATCAGGCCTGCTGAAAAGGCATCATTTAGTAATTTATTTTCATCGCTGAGAATGAAGATTCTATAAGGTTTTGGATTTCTGTTATTTTAGTTCAGTTCACAGTCTAGATGCATCTCTGTAAGAAGCTGCTCTGGGTGCCAAAATGGGTTAGAAGACCTCTTGGATCATAGTCTTTAGGAGCAGAGGGTCTGTTTCGAGAGCAGCAGCTCTGGATCTTATCTGGGCCGAGGGCGTGCTGGTACCGCCCCCTTCCCATGATCCTCTATGAGCCACAATATTGTAAAATTCATACATCTGGGTGGAAGTTCTAGGGGGTGGTTCTCGCCACTTGGATGATGCCACTGCCACCATTTTCCGAGCAGAAAAACAGGGTGGAGAGGGAAAATCCCTTCCCGGGCGGCACATAGTCGTAGTACAGCTCACAGTATAGATGCAAAGAAAAATAATATTTTTTCTCTCCTTTTTTTTTGGTAGGCCGCTTATATGCTATGCAAACTGGAATGAAGATTGATAGTAAAACTCCTGAATGTCGTAAATTTTTATCAAAGCTAATGGATCAGTTAGAAGCTGTAAGTTCAACACTGATTATTTGTTTTCTGTTTAATATGTAAAATGCCATTATAATGCCATTATTGTACATGTATATACTGTCAGTTCTTCCTTAGGAGTCCACCATGTATTGAATCTGAAGAGAAAATTGACATAGTTGTTTTTATTTGTATCATACTTTTGAGTTGTAAGCATAAATGAAACTTTATACATACCACATGCATATCTTGTTTCATGTTATTGTAGTTCAAATTGACTGTAAAAATTGAAATTAAGACAAATTAAAACTTGTTAATTAATTTTTGAAAACAAAAAAAGAAGAAAAATAGTCAATTGGTTAAGAAAGAATTCCCCAATTCTTCTTTTAGGATACCTGAACATACATAGATACTTGAACATCTTATTATTGGTATTTTGGGCTTTAGAGAAACTAAGGTTTGAGGGCTATCAGGAATGTGTTTCTCCAAAATTTTGTCATTGTTGAATTTCATTTCAAATAAAAAATGAGGCAGAAAAAAGATTTTTCTCACACTATATTGTTGACATCTTTTAAAGCAATTAGTGTAAATTTATTTAAAATGACTACTCAGCATATACTTTAGTGATCACAACTAATACTCTTTTCATCTGATTTTGTTTTAGCTTAAGAAACAGTTGGGTGATAATGAAGCTATTACTCAAGAAATAGTAGGTTGTGCCCATTTGGAAAATTATGCTTTGAAAATGTTTTTGTATGCAGACAATGAAGATCGTGCTGGGCATTTTCACAAGTAAGTAAAGGCTTTTTTAAAAAAAAAATAAATAATTACTCTATACCAGAATTTTCCATTTTCTCTTGAACACTTTCTGACTTCCTGATTAATGACAGATTTCTTTTTTAATTACTTATAGAAACTGTGAATGATTTTGGGTTACAAGTGAGATCCTGTCATTTTAGAAAAATATGACTGAAAGAAGAACTCCCAGGGCAGATTCGTTTTCTCAGTAAATATTTCCTAATTAGCCATTCTTTAACATTTAGTCAAATCTAAGTTGATTTTAGCCAAAAATAGCCTGGTTCAATAATGTTGATTTAAAAGATTGCCAATCCTGCTAATTCAAATAATTTGCTATTTTATGATAGTTAAATGCAAAGAAAAAACATCTGGGTTGATATGGATTTCGATTATATCATGATTATATTTTCTAAGAATCAGAACTATGCCAATCAAAAACTTTGCTATCACCTGGAATTTGAATGTTTCCTTCTAACACATTACAAAAGGAGTTTTGGGTTTTCTTAAAATCTGGTTTTATTTAAGGCAGCTATTTGAGTATTTATTCCTACTTAGCTAATGATGTATATTAATGCTTTTCATTTAAACTGCACCAACTCTTCTTTTCCAGAAACATGATCAAGTCCTTCTATACTGCGAGTCTTTTAATAGATGTCATCACAGTGTTTGGCGAGCTCACTGATGAAGTGAGTATACATTCTTTATTGTTTCGCTAGCCAGTGATCTGTATTGGATTTTTTGTTATTGCGTTATTTGTTCAGAACAGCTTGTACATCAAAAAGGTAAAGTGGTCCACTATGTAATGTAGATGTCTGTCAACCACTTTTTAAAATGTTTTTGAAAACAGCCTTTGATATGGTTCAGTGGTAGAAACTGTTTCTTGTATAGATGAAGCCCTGACTTCAACCCCCAACACTGCAGCAAAAAAAAAAAAAAAGGATGAAATTATTTTTTAAATTATGTCTTTGGTAATACTTAAAATCTTGAGTATATCTTGCACTGTAATAAAGGTAATTTGCATCATAGCAAATGCTCATCAACAGTATTAATGTAGATTTAGAATTTCATTTAATTGTATTTAAATATTAAGTCTTATATTTAATATAAAGTTTAAGTATATGTAGGCATATATACTAATATAGTTCGCATTTAATATATACTTATGTAGACATATACTATTCTCATATTTCTATAGTGATTGATAAGCATACTACTAGAGACAGAATTTTTTGAATTTTTGATTTTTTCCCTCATCAGATGTATTGTCATTTATGTCTGTCTACTGTAGGATAAATATAGAACCTGATATTCTACAAGATACTTCATATCCATGTTCCCAATTTGTTTCTCATAACCACTCTTAGATAAGTAGAACATATAATCCATCTTCTAAATGAGCAAATTGAAACTAAGTGAGAAACTTGGTGCTATAAATTCATTGTTTTCACTATATCAGAACTTTACCCTTGGCGTGGAAAACTTGGTTTCTGGGAGGGGAGATAATAGCCAAGAAAAACTAAGGGAAAATGAGAGCGCTACAGATAGGACTAATCAAGGCATATTACATTGATGAGTTGAGTACTGTAAAGAACATTTATTTCTGTGATAGCGTTTTTACAGAATCATGACTAACCACTATTTCCAAAAAACAAATTGACACCGATTTACAAGGTACTTGCTTATTTGTGAAAATATACATCAAAACTTCAAAAAGTTCTGTAAAAATGTTTACATATAGAATGAAGTTAATTTCTAGATTTAATTATTTTAGGTTTGGGCATTAGCACTTTGACAGCACATCAGGGATCCCTACCATTTATCTTCACCTAACATTCCAATCTTTTAGATAACCAGATACACACCCAAGTATTTCTGAACCATCCTCTGGGGCATTGTTTCGCAATCTTTATCCAGCTATGCCCCGTTCTTACCTTGTTTCAAACTTCCTGTGCCCTGCTCCCACTTTGCTCCCTAGTTTTGAGTTTTGGCTCCTTTGGACTATCCTGCATGGCCCCAGGATGAGACATTACTCTGGTATGAAGCAATGCCATTGTCAAGTCTTCTTGAGACAGCAATATCAGAGAATACTGAAACCTGGAGTGTAGAAACTTCTCCTCTGTATCACCTTTGTATACTCTGAAAGTTTTAGTGGATCAACTCTGTTAGCACCATCTTTACACACGTCTCTTCTTACTACTTATCTGAATTTTTTTTTCTATTTTACTAGTTTGGGGGCTCTGTGTTAGATATTTGAGACTAGAGATGTGATTGTAACTTGGTATGACAAAAAGCTTTTTTAAATTTTTTATTTATTTACTTATTTTGGTTTTAGAGCCATACCCAGCAGTGTTCAGGGCTTACTTCTCGATCTCTGTTCAGGGATTACTCCAGGTGGGTTTTGGGAGACCATATAGTGTACCCTGGGCCACTCCTGGGTGGGGAGGAACCATAACGGGTGCCAGGGATTAAGCCTGGGTCAACCACATGCAAGGTAAATGCCCTATCTGTTGTGCTATCTGGCCCTGGAAAACTCATTCTTGGATGAGGAAACTTATCCTCATCCAAGTCATTAAATCTTGTTTGACATTCAAGGTAAATTTTCATACTGAGTAAAAATCTCAGATTAAAAAGTATCAGATTGTTTTGTATTTTGTTTTGTTTTTTGATTTTAATGTAGGTGTGCTATTTATTTAGCCATTGATTAAGCTGATTGAATTGGGTGTGAATTCCACATTACTTTTTTCTTTTTATTCAGAAAAAGAATAAAATTTTTTATTTATCTTTTTTAATCACTGTGAGATACAGTCACAAAGCTTTCCTGTTTGAGTTTCAGTCATACAATGATCAACCACCCAGCTCTCCACCAGTGCACATCTTCCACCACTAAGGTCCCCAGTATCCCCCCATCCCGTTCTTCCTCCTATCTCTATGGCAGACAATCTCCCCCATACTCTCTATTGTATTGCTTGTTATGAATAGCAAAAGATGTTGTGTAGCCACAAGAGCGGCCGTGCACTACCAAAACTCTAAAATTCCAGATAATTAGGGTCTGGAGCAATTTTTATAGTGAGCTGTTCAGTTCTGAGATTCTTTTGTGTGTCTCTGGATCATGGCCCTTAAGGAGTTTATGTAGCATCTGGGGGACAGTTTGTGGGTGTGACCTCCAGGGTCCCGTGGGGACAGGGGGTGAAAGGGACCGGCCCATCCCCTATCCCTTGAGACCTGGAGTTTGCTATCACTTAACCCAAGTACCTGCACTTCTCATTGGCTTCTGTGAGTTGGCGGCCACTGGGGTTTTTAGGGACAGGTTGGAGGGACAACCCCTACCGCCGTCTGAGGCACCTGGTGAAGTTGGCCTGACTAAAAATCCAGAGACATCTCTGCAGCGAGCTGCTTGGTTCGAAGATTCTTTTGTGTGTCTCTGGATCATGGACCTTGTTTCCGTCTTTTAAAGAGAAATAAACTATTGGCATATGCCCTGCAGGGCACACCCGTTCACCTGTAGCGTGCCACACCGCTGGCCCTAATTGCGGTTTTTGATCTCTTTTGAGATTTATGGTTCTCTGAAATAAGACCAATAAATGAACTTGTATAGCTGAGCAAGAGGTGGTTTGTGGGTGTGGCTCCCGCATACTAAATTTTGGCCATTTAATTTTTTTTTTTTTTTTTTTAGTAAACTTGGCCCCAAGTTGTTGGCCCAAAGGCACAACGGCAATTTGGGGATATCAGGAAGTATGAAGGCACCATCAGGCTGCTGATACACTCACCCTGCAGGTACACGTTGACCTGCTGGTGGCACCATACTCCCAGATTGTTTTTTATTTCAAAAGTTGTAGGTTTTTAAATTTTGTTTACTGGGTTTTTTGTTTGTTTGCTTTTTTATATTTTGTTTGTTTAGGAGGCCTCACCTAGCAGTTCTCGGTGCTTGCTTTGCTCAGGGCTGACTTCTGACAGTGCGCCAGGCACCATATGTAGTGCCAGAAATGCACTTGGGTTGGCCATGAACAAGAACTTACCTCCTGTACTATCTTTCTGCCTGTGCTATATTTCAAATTTTCTTCTTCTTGTAGGTTAAAGTAATGTGAGCTTACTTATACAGAACTTATAACTCATTTTATCACATTGTCTATAGTTTTATTTGATATTTTTCCCTATAATTTCATTTCATAAATTCATAGCTGAACAAAATTTATTAAAAATCTTTTCTGGGATCAGAAGAAATAGTATAGAAGCCAAGGCTCTGGCCTTGCACAAGGCTGACTGTGATTTAATTCCTGGTACCCCATATGGTCCTCAGGCCCGAAGTCCCTAGACATCACGGAGAATGATCTCTGATCACAGATCAAGAGTAAGCCCCTTTACTTAATGATCACAGTCCCAGAGACACACAAAGGAATCTCAGAACCCAGCGGCTTTTGGCAGAAATGCCTCTGGACTTTGCATTAGGTTACCGGTCCCGGGCTACCCCAGATGGGAAAACGATGTTGACCCTCCGCCTATTCCGCCTGGCAGCTCGGTGGTCACCATCTCCCAGAGGTCATTGGACAGTCAGGTATAGCCCAGCAGTGATGAGACACGCAGGGCCTCACAGGATGCAGGTGAAGCCGGCCCTTGTCCTCCCCTTCGCCCACCCCAGCGAAACCCCGAGTCGCTGCCCACGAACGGCCCCTCCGGCTACTGATTAAGCTGCTTAACCGCCATGATCCTAGAGATACACAAACGAATCTCGAAACCCAGCGGCGTTTGGCAGAAATCCCTCTAGATTTAATTATTAAAATTTCAGAATTTCAATATCACGCAGCCGCCTTTGCAGCCACGCAACATCATATGCTATTCATAATCAGCAATAGAAAACAAATTGTCTAATGTTGCCTTTTTTGGCAGGTCTGAGTGTTGGGGAAAATCCCGAACAATAATGGTGGGTCTGATGTCAAAATTTTGAGTGTAATCAAAGTAGAGAAAAAGTAATATGAAAATAATCTGCCACACGGGTAGGGGGAGGCTGTGGGAGGGGGGGGGCGCGTATACAGGGGGTTTTGGTGGTGGAAAATGTGCACTGGTGATCTGTCTATATGAAATAAGAATTGATAAAAGTAAAAGAAAATATTAGGAAAATCCAGAACCATAATCGGAAATTTTTAACAAATTAGTTATCAGTAGGACAAGGAGACTTTTTTAAAAAAATGAATCAAGACAAGCCACATCAAATATTGACTAGAATATAAAACAATAAGTGCTTTCATACATAGCTTGGTGGAGATCGTAGATGTTATAACCACTTTGGGGAAAGTTTTGGCAGATTTTTATAAAGCTAAACATACACCTACCCTTCTACCCAGAAATTCCTCCTTGATATTTATCCAAGAGAAATAAAAACATATGTCCAGAAAAAAGATTTGTTTAAGAGTGCTCATAAGAACTTTATTCATAATAGCCTGAAGTTGAAAACAACCCTGATGTTTGTCAGTGGAGAAACTGATAAAACAAATTGTGGGGGTATTTAGATATAAAAAGGAACTGATATGCTGTGTAGAATATCATAATATCTTATAGACATTATGCTGAGCAAATGAAGACTTATATTGTTATAAACTTATGATTCCCTTCATGTATTATACTACAGTAGGGAAATTCATTCCAGTGAAGGAAATGGGGTAAAAGCTTTTTTGTGGCAAAGGGAAATTGATCTGGAAAGGAATTTTCTGCAGAACTAGAAATGTTTTATTTTGATTGTATGTTTTTATAGATAGTATGTGTTTTTTAAAACTCATCAGATTATACTTTTAGGATTTATTCATCTCAAGGTATGCCAGTTTACCAACCAGTATAAAATACTGTTTTGTAGTATTTTTTTTTCTTTTCTTGGTAAATTAGTTTAGCAGTTCCAAAACTGCTTACATTGTTTCCTAAGGAATAAACACATCAAACAATACACCAAGAAAGCCAGTTTTCTTCTAGAGAAAATAGTTGTAATATAAAATGGCATACAATTAGATTGTATTATAGGATTTTATTGAAATAGAGATTTCCAGATTAATAATTCATGCTCTTAAATTCAGTAAGTAGATATACATATGAATGCTTGACCTTAGATACCCACTTAAGTTGCATTGCTCTGCTTGCAGTAAATAAGTTAGGTACACATAACACCTACAGCTCTTTTACCAGAAAACAATATTGATGCAGATACTGATTTAATAGCAATTTATTTTCTTTAGCATTATTGCAATATCATGTGTAATAACATACAAAACATTTGATAATGAACTGTGTTAGTGATAAGACTCCCAGTCAACAGTACATAATTGGTAATTAATTTTGGGCGTAGTCAGAGGTTATATTCAGACTTTCAGTTGTGTGGGGTGATGGCGCACCTAATTTCTGCATTCTTTAATAGTCAACATATGTAAGTAGGATTTTTATATAGAGATATTTGTATAATATATGAATATATTTGTGTAAATACAGCATATCTACATGGACTTAAGTTTATGCCACATAAACATAGTTTCTGTATGTACTGGAATGCGTTCGGGGAGCAGTGTGGCTCCTCAAGCCTGATTTTGGATTCTCAGTACCAGTCACCCTTAAAAATAAATCTACATGTAGGAAGAAGTGACTCTAGGGCTGGATTATCGAAAATCCTAGATGAAATAGGACCTCCTTATGGCAGAAAGTAAAGTAATGTTTATGTGATAATAGCACTCAACTTGCTGAGAATTTGAACATCAAAATAAGGATATTAATAGAGAATTTGAACATCAAAATAAGGATATTAATAGTTGGTTAACCCATTAAATAAAATTACCTGTGCATGGGTCCTCTGTGGTCTGTACAATTAAATAAACTAATGAACAGAGACAGTACTTTCTGGCAGTAATATAATTAGTACAGAAATGATGAAGTCAGAAAATCATTCATGAATTTTAAGGTTGGTAGGAAGTTTGATAAAGAATAGTAATTTATATTAATCGCTTATATCTCTTCTCAGCTTTTTGCTGATTTTTGTTTTGGGATCACAACAAGTAGTGTTTGGGTTACTCCCATCTCTGTGCTCAGGGGTTGTCCCAGCAGTGCCCAGGGGACTATGTCCAGACAGAACAAGTATATAGTGCTTTAAGCTTATTTAATTTTATTTGGTGTTCTGTCCATACTCAGCTGTGCTCAAAGTTGACTCCTAACTCTGTGCCCATAGATGAGTCCTACAGTGTTAAGGGACTCTGTGCTGGTGGGAATTGAACTGGGTTCCCCTGCCTAACATCTTACACTCTCTGTACAGCCCTTGGCTATTATTTTTACAGGGAGAATAGTAAATCTGTATGGGGAAATTTACCTGACAAGTCTGCAACCAGTCAACAGACATGTCAATATTGAGACCATTTGATGGATAAGCCTCATACTATGACTAAATGCCTGAACTTAATCATGAGAAAAATCAGACAAATCCAAACTCATAGACTTCACTGGACTGGACTAAATTATTTTTAATGTTAAGATCGAGAAATACTAGCAAAGATTTTCCAGATTAAATAGCATGACAGATTTTGTACACTTTTAAATTTGAACTAGGTAGAAAGGACTGTGGATCAAGAGAGAATATATTCGCATGTATTAAATTTCCTGATTTGGGCAATCATTTTGTATGAGATTCTTATCTCAGAAGATTCACAATAGGAAGATAAAGACATAATCATTTTCTACTTGGTAGTTCAGGAAAAATTCATTTAATAAATATATTGTGTATTAGTATTGATATATTAAGCAGTGTGCACAAAATGTTTATGTAATAAATGAAAAATTAATTCAGGCAGTTGGAGAATCTGAAAGGTATGTGAGATTATCTTTTTTTAGCAAAATGAATCTCTAAATTTAATGAAATGATATAATTATTTCATAGGACTGTATATACATTTTTCATATATACATCTAGAAGAAGATACCAGGTTTTTTCCTTACTGTAGGTTTAGTATCAGACAGTTAATATCCATATTGTAATTTTATTTTGGAAGGTAATTTGAATGTATAATCCAAATATTGCTATAAAAATAATTAAATTTAAATATTAAGGTATTGTTACAGTTAAGAGTTTTGTTGTATTGCCAGAGAGAGTACACCAGGTAGGGAACCCCAGCATGCCCTATGGTCTGCCGAGCACCACCAGGAGTGATTTCTGTCTGAGTGCAAGCAAGGAGTAATGCCGGAGCATCACTGGGTGTGAGCTCCTCTGCAAAAAGAACAAAAAAAAAAAAGATTTTCAGTATATTTTACTTATTCTTTAAAACTTGTTTCATGCAATTATAGTTGCTATGAAAATATACAATTATTCACTAAATATTACAAATGCATGTATCTTTAAAATACTTATATTCAAATCATAGTGATAATATATTTGTTAAATATATTTACTAAGATTATTGTAGATTTTATCTGTAAGTTACATATAGATTTTGGATTTTTGCATAATATTCATGGGGAAATTTAAGTAATAAGTATTATATATGTGGTTAATTTATGCAGTGTTACCACAGAGATTATTAATCTGTTTTGGGTCACTATTTTATAAAGTTAGAAATAAATGCTGTAAATTGTCTTCCATGTTCACTCAATCCTTTCCTACAAACCCAAGTCAAACTGTGTATTCAAGTTTCACTGTCACTGTATCACTGTCATCCTTTGTCATTGATTTGTTCGAGTGTGCACCAGTAACGTCTCCATTGTGAGACTTGTTACTGTTTTTGGCATATTGGATACACCACAGGTAGCTTGCAAGGCTCTGCCATGCGGGCGAGATCCTCTCGGTAGCTTGCCGGGCTCTCTGAAAGGGGCAGAGGAATCGATCCCAGGTCAGCCTTGTGCAAAGCAAATCCCCTACCCACTGTGCACATGAATGTCATACCACTTGGAATCTAAGTACCCAGTGGTATTTTACAATTTCATCCCAGGGGATGACAAGTGTTCAAGTTTAATACAGTTTAATTGTTAGTGCAGTGCAGGACATCTAGTTTCAGAATTCTTTAAAGTACCAAGAAAGGAGCGAGTGAGGGTTCCAGAACCTACCATCTGTTCATTTATTCACCAGATATTTGTTAACCTCTCATGTCCAAATACTGTTCTAAGCATTGAATACATGTCACTGTTCTAAGCATTGGATACACAACAATGGATTCAAATCTTCCCATTTGTGAGAATTCCATTCCACCAGTGGAGACAGACAGTGTGGTTTTATGTGTTAGATCACAAACATCATAGAGAAGTTTAAAGTATAGATACAACAATTTATTTATTTATTTGCTTTTTTTGGGGTCACACCCAGTGATGTACAGGGGTTACTCCTGGCTTTGCACTCAGGAATTACTCCTGGCAGTGCTCAGGGGACCGTATGGGATGCCGGGAATTGAACCCGGGTCGGCCACATGCAAGGCAAACGCCCTACCCACTGTACTATAGCTCCACCCCCATAGATACAACAATTTAAATGACATGGTTGAAGAAGATCTCACTGAAACCGCACCATATTAATGAGGTCTTGAAAAGCAGGGAATAAATCCTGCAGATTTCGAGAGAAGAGGTGAGAGAAGTCACATAGGATTTGACATCATAAATCTTTGTACTCAGATTTTAGAATAGTAAGACTAGCTGAATTCCAGAGTGGGTGAGCAAAGTGACAAAAGGTGAGAGCTGGAAGGAAAATGTCAAGCAGAATTGATAGAATATCACTGATATATATATATATATATATATATATATATACATACATACATACATATATATTAAAATATTAATAGTTTTACTCTAATGGGTAATGATGGAATTGGAGAAATCCATTAATACATTATTAGTCAAAATGAGAAGTACTCTTGGTACAGAGCAGATTGTTATATCAGATGTAGAGAGAAGTGGTTTGACTCGATATATTTTGAATGTAGAACTGACAACTTAGTTGATTCATTGGTAGGGTGTAACAAAAATAAGCAGACTTAGAATAGGCTCCAAGGGTATGGGTTTTAAACAGCTACAAGAATGTGGTTACTTTTGCTGCAAAGTAGAGAGAAAAATCTATTGAAGTAAGATGAGTTAATTTTGAACTTAGTGTATTTTGAACTGTCAAATGTAAAAGTGAGCTGTTGCTGAGGATATATGCAGTTGCTCAGAGGCCTGAGACAAGGAAAGTTGGCTGAGGGAGTGGTATTTAAAGACCACGTGAGTAGCTGATATCATCAAGCTAAGGTATTGAAAGAGAACATGAGAAGTCCAAGAACTCAAGTCTGGCAGCCCCTACTCAGGAGATATGAATAAATACATATTTATTCTTACTGGCTTGAGAGACAGTACGGCGTGTAGGATGCATAACCTTGCATGCTGCTGACTTGAGGTCAGTCCCTGGCACCCGTTATGATGCCCGGAGATCCCTGAGCACAGAGCCAAGAGTAAGCCCTGAACACCGTCAGGTCTGGCCCCAAACCCAAAACAAGAATGAATACGAGTAAAGGACAGAAAAGAAGCCCCATGGAGCCCCAGAAACCAAATCTTTATAAGCAGGACACTAAAAGAGCGTGACCATTGCAAGTGTAGGAAGGGTTCAGTTTTTTATGCTCATTGAGTCATTTTAGGACTGGAGCAATAGCACAGCAGTAGGGTGTTTGCCTTGCATGCAGCCGACCTGGATTTGATTCCTCCGTCCCTCTCGGAGAGCCTGGCAAGCTACCGAGAGTATCCCGCCCACACGGCAGAGTCTGGCAAGCTACCCGTGGCGTATTCGATATGCCAAAAACAGTAACAAGTCTCACAGTGGAGACATTACTGGTGCCCGCTCGAGCAAATCGATGAACAACCAACGGGACTACAGTGCTACAGAGTCATTTAAGATGACATCTAAAACTTTGCCCTTAACCAAAAAGAAGTCTTTTAGCAACTGCAGACTTGCTGGTGGCAAACTTTTGACTAGGAAGGGTTCAAGAGAAAACCCAAGAGGAAGAATTAGAAACAAGTAATATAGTATCTTTCTAGCTAGCTAGCGTCCCGATATGCCATTAGGAAATAATTTACATCA
Source organism: Sorex araneus (assembly GCF_027595985.1). Lineage (NCBI taxonomy): Eukaryota > Metazoa > Chordata > Mammalia > Eulipotyphla > Soricidae > Sorex > Sorex araneus. The sequence goes on from NC_073305.1 coordinate 168,586,289, forward strand.
CATTTTCCATAGTTTGGGGAAGCATTCTTGTTTTGTTTTGTTTTGTTTTTAATATCTCCTTTGTTTTGTGTTATTCGGGGGCTCAGGATCTTTGTTTAGTGCTCAGGGACCATTTGGTGCTAGGGATCTTTCATGCAAAGGAGACAGTCTAGCCCCTGATTTATTTCTCTGACCCCTCTTTTGTTACATCCTCTTTTGATTTTTACGTGCACTCAGTATGAGAACCCTGGTTCAGGTCTAGCTTATGGAGTGATGTTTTTTTAACCAGTCATTCTTCAGTGTTAGCAAATACAAAAGGATTTAAAACTGGCTCTAGTGGCCAAAATTTGCAGGAGTCAGTGATTCTCAGCCATTGAGTTACAAAACAGGAACTTAGAGGCCAGGGACAAAAGTAAAAGTTCTTATTTATAATTCCTGTTTCCCAGAAAGGATGTCTAATCAGCCAAAAGAAAAGATCTCAAAAATATTGACATCTTGAAATTTTCCTTCAAAAGTAATACTTAACAGCTAGCATTCTTTATTTTAAAGAAAACAAGCAAATTCATTTTAAGTGAAAACTGCCAACAGTTTCTTCTAAATATTCCTTGTGCCTATCTGCTGAGTTGCTTTGGAAATAGTGTGGAATAAAATCACATGTTGTGTGATTTATTTTGCTTTTTGGAAAAAAAAAATTAAGTGTCTTTGTTATAATGAACCCAGTTCAGGTTAAAGTGTTTTTTAAACTTTATATACGAGTTCAAAGTAGTTTTGAAAGTCTACACTGTTTATTCTATGATAATGGAAATGGAAGAGCCCTCTAAAATTATTTTGATGCAAATTACCCAGTAAAGTCTTTGCATACAATTAAATTATTGCAAACCAATGAAAATCTGTTCTGTTTTTTAAAAATTACAAAAGGAGGCAAATTAAGTTTTCCAAAGCAATTTATTCATTTACTTTCAAAATGTTCCTCTTTGTACCTATCTACCAGAGTATATCCTGTCTTTAATACACATTAAGTAGCTGACCTTTTAAAGCCCCATTTTCTCTTATTTCATATATTCTCATATAAGTCGCAAATTATGTCTGCTAATTGAGTTACATGTACTAATTGAAGCTTACCAAGGAAGCCCTGAATTGAGTGGCAGAGTTTACTACTACACAGCATGACCCTGAATGAATCATTTTATGTTTTTAATGCTATTAACTAATCTTTACAAAGCTAGAATTTTAAAATCCGAAGCAGGATGAAGAAAACATTATGAACTTCAAATAATTTTATCACATTTAATGAGGGAAATTATTACCAAGTTTTCACTTTGGACTCCAAAATTCACATCTACCTTTTTTTGTGTTGTTATTCCTAGCATTGTTACCATAGTGCCTGACTTGAATAACTGTTAAATAACTTACAGAACTGTTGCATTGCCTGGGAGAGTATAAGGAGTAAACTTTTGAAACTGGATCTGAAGAGGGAAAAATGTTGGTGAAAGAAGACACCATGTGAAATTAGGACAAAAGCATGAAAAAAAAAATTGGGGGAGATAGAGTGTCATCTGGATTGAAAGCCAAAATGAGAACTAATGTTAGGGAAACTGCTGAAGCACTGGCTTTGCATCTGGGGACCTCAGATTCAGTCTCCTGCAATGCTTGGTCCCCGAGCACTGCCATTGGTTAGACCCCAGAAAAGATCAAACTGAACAGTGTCCACGGTATTTACATTGACCCAATCTTACTATCTGAGTTTTAGCATGAATAAAACATGATGTGCCTAAATTAAAGGTTTTTGGAAGGACCAAGTAAGCACAAAATGTTTGGAAGTATTTTATAACCTGTTAAAAGAGTGTTTCCAAAGTGGGTGTTAGCACTCCCAGGATGGGGTAGGGGGTTCAGTTATTTATCATCCAGAGGACAGTAAGTCCTCTGAAGTCCTCAGATACCACTGTGCGGTGCTTTCTGTTTGTTAATTCGGGATTCCCAGTGGTGTGCTGGGTGTTTGTTTTTTTGTTTTTTGTTTTCCCTGAAAAGAGGGCAGTAAACCAAGTCAGTTTAGGAAGCTCTGCAATGTAGAGTATTCCAATAAAGATGTTTGTCTATGATTTTACTCATGTCTTGGATTTATCTTATTGAACCAGCTATTCCTTAGTAATATGTCTTCTGCCCATGGTGGGGAAGAGCTCTTTTTCGGTCTATCTAATTTTCATTATTCTTTTCCTTCTCAAACTAGTCTTACTACAACACTTCATTTACATATGTCATGCCCATCCTGCAAGATTATACTAAAGTATTATTTATTTGATTAGTTATTGTTTACTGTTTTTTTCTTTCTCCTGTTGCATGTACTTACTATAAAAAGCAATTCACCACTTTCTATCTGCCATATTTTCATAGTACTCTTTTTCAGTAGGTGCATTTTAAGGTGTACATCACAATGTACACCTTACAATGTACATAATACTCTTTTTCAGTAGGTGCATTTTAAGGTGTACATCACAGTGAGTGACTTGTTCTTTGTGTATGTTGCAAAATGATGACCACAGTCAATTTAGTAGCATCTGTGTCTGTGCAGCATTACTGACAGTATCTTTAGTTATCATGAAAATGTCTAATGCCAGTAAAGGAAAAGGCAGTGGCTAAGAGAACCTACTTTCTGAATGTCCAGCCATAAGGTCAAATTTCCAGTGCCCCCATGTGCCAAGGCAGGCCCAGTGGCTCTCCCATTTGACCTCTGCTGTCTGAAATCTTCTGTGCTCACAGATGATTTCTGTCCAAACCACATCTAGAAAGGGTGTGTGTGTGTGTGTGTGTGTGTGTGTGTGTGTGTGCATGCGCATGTGTGCATCACACAAAGGGATGCAGACCTTTCAAGCACTGAAACAAAATATACAGTTGTACTTACCACAGACAGTTGTTGTGTCACAACCAAAAGTCTGACTCCAAGAGTGCAGGAGTGTGACCCCTGCCAAGCTCCTGTGCGGGCATCACAACCAGAAGAGCCCAGACCTCAGTGAGCATGGTGACTGTGTAGGCACTGCAGTCTGGCGTGTGACTCCCCACCTACAACCCCCACAGAGAGAAGTGTGTGAGTGCCACAACCAAGCTCTAGTGCACTCTCTGGCCAACACAACTGCAACAATGAAGAGAGGCAGTTAAAAAAAAAAAACAAAACCTCTAATATCTATCATCTCAGCAACTTCCAAATATGCAGCATATCATATTGTATGTAAAGGTCATTGATGTCCTTTGCATTGTTGTGGCTTATCTGTAACTATAATTTTATAATGGGAAGCTTGTAATTTTTTATGTCCTTTACCATAATAGTAAGATTTTGTATTTTAGTGCCCATGCCAAGATAATCAGCTCTCTAATTGCAAAAAGAAAAAAGGGTCTTATATCTCCCTTATAATAGCAAGAATTTATTAAGACAAAAAAAAATGTTGAGGTTAATTGTGTCTCTGGTTTCTCTCAAAAGAGGGAAATTTGAGATAATCACTTGTTTTATTGGTTTACATTACTGGAATATAGGCTAACAGTGAACATTTGTGAGTATCATATTACAAATGGTGAACTCAAGTGGACATGCACACCTAAGTGAGGTAATACTCTAATGTTTGTAGACCTTCAATTCCAGTTGTCCAGATTTTGGAAAAAGGTTAAACTATTCTGGAAAACTTAGTGACTAAGTTCATGGTTTTGTTCCCAAATAATGTAGAGGAAGGAAGGAAGAAGGTTGACGTTGCAGTTTTTATTGTTCAAAAAACAGCCAAATACTAGAATTTTAATCATTTTATTTTACCTTATAGTAAAATTAGTTGTTCTCTATATATTCAGCCATCATTATATTACCACAGGAGTAAAATATTTATTGAGCAGAATGATTTGCATTAGAATCAATAAAGCTAAAAGACATTGGAGATACATATATTTATTGAACTATGCTACTATCGATCGCAAAATGTATTGATATAATATAAACTAGACAGATCTTACCATTATTGAACTTAGAGTTAGGGTATGTATATGTTGCAGGGGGGAGGATTTCATATACATTTAATTATGATTACAAGACTAGAGGGCTACTGAAAGCCCCTGCCTAACATTGGAAATTCAGAAAAAGGATTTTCTGAGGAAGTTAATTCTCATCTGAACTATGAGGAATTGACGCTGAACTCGGAGAAAGAGTGAATTACCTAGGCTGGGAAAAGGCCGTGGGAACCAAATTGTGTTGACTTTCACCTGTTTAAAAGATGCCAGCATCACTAGTTGATAATGACTGATATGGGAATATGAGAAGTTAGACAATTGAACCAGATAGGATAAAATCTCATAGCTGTTTTGTGTTGTGGTTTGTTTTTTTTAAAAACAAGTTTTGTTTTCCCTTTCTAATGCCGTGATGCCAGAGGTTGCACCCTTGGTTGTGGTGCTCGCATGCACCGCGTGAGGTTCCTGGAGATCACGGCTATTATTGCCATGATTGCATGCACAGGTACAGCTTGGTGCTGAGACCCAACTCAGAGCCTCAGTCCTGCAGTGCGGGCCCTGTTGCTGAGGCAGTCCTCCAGGCCCAAGCCACTGACAGGCATGACATGACAGGGGCTTTTTTTAAAAAAGGTTACTCTAACTACCAGATGAGAAAGCTGGGGGGGAGGGGGATGCAAGGAGGGAGGGAGTCAAGGCTCTAAGGAGATAAGGAGCCATTGTTGGTGAGAAAATGAGAGATGAACATCAGTTCATAATGTTTCAAAAGTACAATCAAGTAGTTTCCTAGAAATTAGGGACGGGAATTGGGCTAGAAGCTAAGAAAGAAGGGCTGAAAATGATGCCCTCAAATATCTAATATGGGGAAATGAAATATCCTTGGGAGATTGCTGGGACAGGCAAGAAATTGGGATGAATGATTTTAACTATATTAAAACATAGATGACTTTTGGACTGTGGGAGCAAGCACAGAGAAAGAACCTGTGACAGGAATCCTTATGCTTGTAGGAGTCTGGTAGATGGCGCTGTGAATTGAGACACACAAGGGATGTGTTACCTGAAGGGGGAGCCCCTCTTCTGAGGGCAGATCATTGGCAAATTGGACAAGGTTTATTCAGATGAGGGGGGGCGGGGAAGAGAGAGAGAGGGGGGGGGAGGGAAAGGGAGGGGAGGGGAGGGGAGGGGAGGGGAGGGGAGAGGAGAGGAGAGGAGAGGAGAGGAGAGGAGAGGAGAGGAGAGGAGAGGAGAGGAGAGGAGAGGAGAGGAGAGGAGAGGAGAGGAGAGAGAAGGTTTATTCAGATGGGGACAGGGGACAGAGAGAGAGAGAGAGAGATTGATTTTTCTGCTAGTTATGAGGGAAACAATTCAGATATAAAATTCTATAGACATTAGTGTTAATGGTGCCCACCAGTTTGCAGTGTCCCATCTAGAGAGTATATGAAAGAGTATTTCAAACTGGAAATTTCACCCCCAGTCTGCAGTTCTGGCCTGCAGATATTAAATGGTCCCATTTGTGTAGTGGACTAAATATTTTCAGCCAGGGGCCTTATGTCCCCAGGATATTCCAAGGGCTCCAGATGCAAATTGCAAAGGGAACAAGGTCAGAAGGAAGGTACAGTCAACAAAGCGTTGAGAAGCCCTGCATTAGAGATTTTTTTCAGTATTGTTATTTTTTTTTTTTACTTTATGGAATCAGCACATGATAGAGCATTATAAAGCTGCTCATGATTGGGTTTCAGTCATACAGCGTTCCAACATCCATCCCTCCTCCAGTGTAATTTCCCAGCACCAGTGTCCCCTGTTTCCCTCCCACCCCTCCTGACCACCCACTACCCCAGTCTGCCTCTATGGCAGGCACCTCTCTCCTCTCTCCTCTCTCTCTCTCTCTCCCCTTCTCCCTTTGTCTTTCTCTCATTTTAGGCATTCTGGTTTGCAATACAGATGCTGAAAGGTTATCATGTATATTCATTTACCTATGTTCAATACTGAGTTCTTGTCCCAAGTGATCATTTCCAACCTGCATTAGAGATTTCGAAAGGATCCCAAGTAGGAAACTAGAAGGTAGACCAGCATATAAACCCAGGAGTCAGAATGTTTCACAAAGGTCAGTGTGGTCCTGTGCACAGCAGTGTTCTAAGTGACTTGGTAAGATGATGCCCGAAAAATGTCAGCTGAATTTTCCACTGTGGACTAGGCCAGTGATTTACAGCTTTCTTACACATGTGGCACAGTTCAAAACCACTCTGCTAAGCAGCAGAACCATTTTCATGGGCCAGCACGAAATCCCTGTAGACTGTAGACAGGCACCACTCACACACTAACCAGTGGTTTCCACGGAATATGCTGTTGGTGTCATTAATAAAAGCAGTTCCTCTAGTGAGCTGATGACATAAGTGAGAAAGAGACTGGCAGCCCAGAGGGTCTCTTTAGAAAGGGCAGGAACACGTTCGCTTCCTCTGCTAACTTTGACATATAAGCGAGAATAAGCAAGACAGTATTGCTTATTGAGAATTGAAGTGATGAATTGGAAAACATGGATATTTGTTTTGAAATTTGGGGGTAGAATTTAGTGCAATGAATTATACCTGAAAAAAAATAGAAATTTGTGTGTAGGATATTTGTTTTAAGGTACAGTATATTAGAGGATTACTAAGTAAAGGGGAATGAAAGATGATACGAACTCAGTAATTTGAGGGTTGCATTTATTTAAGGTGTTTTACATGCCACTTGTAAAAGTATTCACATAGTCTCATAAAATGAGCAAGTATCAACTTCGATAGTGAATTGGTATTTAATGGTACTTAACAGTTCTCTCAGAATAAGTTACACTTGTTCTCCGGATTATAAAATCCTGTGTTCTCTTACACTCTTAATGTGCATAAAAAATCACTTGGTGCTTGTTATAAGGAAATAATGAAATTGTTATAGTGAAGTAATAAATTTAGTGGTTTCTGATTGGGCTTAAAGGTTCTACATTTCAACAAGTTCGCAATTGATACCAATGCCACTGGTTTAGCTTGAAGGTCAATTGAAAATAGAAACAGAAAACCACTAGCCACCCCAAGATATTAACAGATTGAATTCATATTTTTAAATTAAGGTTTTTTTATTTGATTTTATAGACTGGTGTAAATGCTTAAGAGAAAAGGAGAAAATAGCCAGTTCTTCACCTATTTTCAGTTCTGCTTTCAATGGCCCATTTAATGTTTTTTCCTTTTATGAACTGAAGTTACTTAGCCCCACAGCTTTTAAATTGCATAGCACAGATAAAAAGGTAAAGTTTGCCTATCAGCTAGCATTTGTTTTTACTATTACATTTTTTCTTCCTTTTGGTTTCATAGGTTCAAATAGGTGCTACTTTTTTTTCTTTTTAGAAATAGTTCAGTGTGTTGATAGTTTATTATGATTTTAAAATTCCGTTTAGCGTAGTTCTCCCCTTCCCATGACCTTTAAGGTTTGCTGAGGAGACATTCCCATATTTCCTTTACTACAATAGAAAACCATAAATGAGAACTGGGCTTGTATTTTGAGGAAGACAATTTGTAATGAGCCAGTTGTTAGCCACAGAGATGTTTGAAACCAGTGGTAGTGGGATACATGCAAAGACAGGTGTTAGCTCCTAAATATATTGTAATCTCTATTGTCATAAATACAATTTTATTTGGCCACTACAGTCTGTAATTGATAATACTTTTTTTTTTAGAATGTAAAACACAGGAAATATGCAAGGTGGAAGGCTACATATATCCATAATTGTTTAAAGAATGGAGAAACCCCTCAATCAGGACCTGTTGGAATTGACGATGACAATGGTATGTATTATTCATGTATATTGAAATATATTGGGGAAGGAATCATATATCTTGTTTTCCCCATCAAGTTCAAGTTCTCTGAAAATTAGGTGCATAGTGGTGGAGTTTGATCATTGTGTCATTGTAACCCAAACATGAAAGCTTGTACCTATCTCACAGTGATTCAATAAAATTTTTAAGAATAAAAATTAAAAAAAAAGAAAATTAGGTTCATAGTTAAAAACTTAGTGATGTTGCAAAATAACTATATGTTATTTTAATAACTATATGTCACAAAATATCCTGTTTCTACCTCTAATAAGATTTTATTCCTACCTAGAATAAGTAATCTATACTTTATAAAATATTTCCAAACCACAAAGAATGCATTTTATATATTTGACGATCTCCCTTTTTTGTTTCTGAGTGGTTTGACATAGTAGCTAATACACTGACATAGTTTATAGTATTTAGAGTATATTAAAAATACGAAGTGGATTCCACATCCCAATTTTCTGAGATTCTATCAAGACCCTGTTATTTAAAATGGATTTTTTTTTTCTTTCTGAGTCACACCCGGCAATGCACAGGGATTACTCCTGGCTCTGCACTCAGGAATTACTCCTGGTGGTGCTTAGGGGACCATATGGGATGCTGGGAATCTAATCCAGGTTGGCCACGTGCAAGGCAAACACCCTACCCGCTGTGCTATCACTTCAGCCCCTATAATGGATTTTTAATAAATAGTTATATCCCTCTTTGCACACAGTTTATAACAGACACTGTTCTGTACTTGGAATTAATAATTGTTTTTCTTAATATATATAGGAAATTTGAAATTAAATCATAAAAATGTAAGTCTCATTCCTTTACTTGACCTTTTAGTTTATGATGAAAAAGTAAAGGAAAAATAATTTTCACGTACATCGTTTTTATTGATTAGCCACATAGGAAATCGACTTTACAGATTCTCTAGATAAGGAAACACCAGAGGCCAGAGAGATCGTACATGGCTTAAGGTGCTCACCGTACATATGGTCATCCTCGGCTGATCCCTGATGCTGCATATGGTCCTCTGAGCCCACAGACAGACACATACACACACAGAGATACACACAGAGTAACACACACACACACACACACACACACACATACCTAATACCTAACAACCTTCCTCTTCTCCTAAGACTGCACTTCTGTTGGATTAGGACCCCACCTACATGACCTCATTTAAACTTAGTAGCTTTCTAAAAATCTTACATTGAAATATAGTCACTTTGAAGATCTAGAACTTCATGATATGATATTGGGGCCAGTGGACAGTTCTACCTGTAGCAACTGTACAAACTCTTTGTTACACTTATAGAAGTAAGTACCGTTGTGTCTTTTTAAAGTTAGAACTATTCCTCCCTCCTAGAATGCTTGTCTGTATCTGTCTGAATAATGCCTGTCTTTGATGATACCTCTGAAATTTCAACAGTTCATGTGTTTGTGTGTGTGTGTGTGTGTGTGTGTGTGTGTGTGTATTTTATGAGTATATATTACAGCGGGTAGGGTGTTTGCCTTGCACTCCGCTGACCTGGGGTCGATTCCTCCACCCCTCTCAGAGAGCCCAGCAAGCTACCAAGAGTATCCCGCCCACACGGCAGAGCCTGGCAAGCTACCCGTGGCATATTTGATATGCCAAAAACAGTAAGAACAAGTCTCACAATGGAGACATTACTGGTGCCCACTCGAACAAATCGATGAACAATGGGACTACAGTGCTACAGTGCATATTTATTCTCATATATGTGTTACATAATATTATTTGATACAGTCTCTTGTCTTGTGGTAATATTTGTAATTTACGTAACACTTGTTAGGTGTGAGACAAATACGCATTTTATAAACCCTGCCTAATTTAGTCAGTACGACTTAGAAATGATTGGGCATCCCTCCCAAGCTCCACTCAGTTAGCAGAACCAAGGATTTGAACCCAAATCTTTCTGGTTCTAAACACTTTGCTCTTATTCTAAATTTAAGTAAAAGGTTTTTTCTCAGTCTGACATGAGATAACAAGACTTCCTCCTCATTGAACTTTTTAAGAAAGTGTCAACCAGTTCACTTGATAATGCACCCTTATCTCGAGAGTACAATATCAGTATTATGAGGAACAGTGCTGCACTTCAGATGCCCTGTAAAGCCTTAAGTTTCCCGTGACCTCTCCTGGGACTTTTGTGCTCTGCTTTTTTTTTTGGTTGTGTGTTTAAGACATTGTTTCTCCTTTATTAGGATGATTTTTTTTTTTTCTCGCATGATCCTGGTACCAAGGTTGAAAAATAGGACACCTTTATAAGGGCTCACACTCATAGTCAGGGCATGAATACCTGATACAGGCAACACTAACCTGTATCAGGTCTACATGGCAGTGGGAGATCGTTCCTGAGATGTCTCTTTTGGAGGGTTCATGGGTCCTGCTGTTCAGGGTCCCCGCGAGGCCAGCCTAGCGGGCAGTTCAATGTGAGGCTGAAGATGATGTACTCCCAGGACCCTGCAGTGCCAAGGATTATCTAGCCCCGCACCCCCTCCACCCTGCAGTGCTCAGGGACCTTCATGGCCATTCCTGGCGACCACAGAGCACACCAGGCAGCGCCTCAGTGAGGTCCTCAAAGAGAAATTGAACTGGGCTCAGGGATGTGTGTGGCTCAGTGGTAGACCACATGCCTTGCATATATGAGGCTCTGGGAATTTGATCCTTATCACCATAGAAAAAAAGAGAAATTTATCAAGTTAAAAAACAAAAACCAGGAACTGATTTTATGACTTAAACACTTAAGTGTCTTCAGGGACAGAGACATGGAGATGGCTCAGTGGCAGCAGCCGCTGCCTTTGCAGGGGCCTGAGGCACGTGTTCAAAGATAGAAGACACCCCACAGACCAGGAGAGAAGGCTTGCCCACCACTCGCTGAGAAGGGGAGAAGATGGGCGGGAAGGGCGGAGTGGGGAGATGAACAGAAACTTCCTCAATGAAGACATACAGTTGTCCAAAAACATGTAAGAAAAAATGCTCTGTGTCGGAGGGAAACTCAAAACAACAATGAGATATTACCCACCCCAGCGAGACAGGCACACATCACAGAACAAAGACAACTTGTGTTGGTGTCAATCTGGGGGAAAATTCACTGCAAATTCACTTCATTCAACTGCCGGTGGAAACATTGACTACTTCAGCCTTTTGGGAAAACCATATGGACACTTCTCAAAAGACGGAATTTAGCTTTAGGCAGAATCGATGCTATTTATTTGTAATTATATTCACATGTATGCTTATAACCAAACAAAAACATTGATCTAAAATTGATGTGTAATGTTTTGGGGTGGGAGTCACCCAGTAGACACCTCTGGGTAGGTGTCTACACCTCAGTAGGGCATATTCATCACTACTGACAGGGTGTTCAGGGAACCATCCAGCATGCTGGCATCAAACCCAGGTCAGCCAGTATAAGTCTGTCTCTGTCTCTGTCTCAGTCTCTGCCTCTCTCTCTCTCTCTCTCTCTCTTGCTCTCACTCTCTCTCTCTCTTTCCTCTCTCTCCTCTCTCTTCTTTCTTTTCTTCTCTTTTTAAATTAAGATTCCCAAATGGGTAGCTGTCATTTTAAATAGACTTTTAAATAGACTGTCACTGTCATCCCGTTGTTCATCGATTTGTTCGAGCGGGCACCAGTAATGTCTCTCATTGAGAGACTTATTGTTACTGTTTTTGGCATACCCAATATGCACAGGTAGCTTGCCAGGCTCTGCTGAGTGGGCTTGATACTCTCGGTAGCTTGCTGGGCTCTCTGAGAGGTGTGGAGGAATCAAACTCGGGTCGGCCTCGTGAAAGGCGAAAGCCCAACCGCCGTGCTATCACTCCAGCCCTCTAAATAGACTATCAAAATTTAATTTCTCAGAGTTGTTTTCAAATTCGTTCAATGATACAATATGATTTCTTTCTGCAGAGCTAAATGTGGAGATCCGTTCTTTTGTTTTTCTTGATTAGCTTGATGGTCTGAGCCTCAATTACTTCATAGCCAGTAAAAAATACATAATGAGTAAAATGTGGCTGTCAGAAATTTCATTATTTTTGGATAGCATAAATGTAGTGTGTTTTACAAATAAATAAATAAATAGATAGATAAATAAATAAGTAAATAAATAAATGAATAAAAAGTCTTAAGCGGATCTGAAGTCTAAAGAGGTTTTGGTAAGTTTTTGTTTCCCCTCCTCCCACTCCCAGCCGTAAAAAAAGTACTTTCTGAGAAACACAATATTCAAAGATTTTACAGAAGTCGGAAGTGTAAACTTAGAAGAAGTGCTCTTTACATTGTCAGGCATGGAGTTAGCGTAAGGAAAGGAGAAATAAAACCCAGCCTTCCTCTTTAAGTGCTGGGGCCTGCTTATCAGCTGCATTGCATAGAATTGCCTTTTAATATCTGAATAGCCATGTTATGGAGCAAAATAATCTGGGGCATCTTTATTCAAAATTACCTCGTTTAACACTGCATAAACCTGTGTAACAGATCTCAACGAGAGCGAAGATGCTGCGGGAGCCGCCTCTCTGCCCACGCAGCCCCCTCAGGCCTCGGCCTCGGCGTACGACCCAGGCAGCTTACCTTCCAGCAGCTTCACGGGCATCCAGATCCCGCCCGGCGCACACGCGCCTGCCAACACGCCCGCAGAAGTGCCTCACAGCACAGGTAGGGAATGGGAGTGACCCGGGTTCTCGGCCCACTCACAAACAACCCTCCTGCCTGTCATATTGCTGCCTCGATGGAAGGGTCAGGTGATGGTCATGGAGTGCCAGAAGACCTGGGAGTTCAATTTCAACTCTGCAGAAAATTGAGTCTTTCCATGCAACCCACCCAGATTTAATCTCGGGTGCTGGGGAGCACCCCATACACTTCTCGAATTCGCCAGGCATGATTAGCCTGAGCACGGAGTCAGGAGCAAGACCTGAGTACTGCTGATTGTGGCCCAGAAAGCAAAAGAAAGAAAGTTGAGCCTTTTCCATTGGGGTTTTATTTGTATGTGGATTTGTTTGGGGTTTTTTTTTTTTGGTGCTTTTTTTTTGGTGGGGGGAGCAGGGGGCGACTAAGGGGGACACACCAAGTGGTGCTCAGGGCTCAGTCTAGGTGGTACCTGGAGGACCATGTGTGGTGCTGAGATTGGAACCAGAGTTGGCCTTGTGCATGGCAAGCGCCTTAACCCCTAGACTATCTCTCTGTCCCCTATTTCATTGACATTTTAATATTAGGAATATTCTTTTTTAAAATAAATGGTTCCATATATACTTTTTACTAGCCTGAAGTTTTATTACTGGCTCTTGTATGCTTTCCGTGTGCATTGCTGCTTCCATCCCTCCCTGTGTCTCCCTTATTGTTGAGAGTAGCACTGAGACGAGAAGGGCTTATTACAGGCATGTCACGCAGGCTCTAACTATGCTGGCAGGGTTTCATTTTTGGTTTCCGGTGTTGGAGGCCGCCTAACAGTCTTCAGAGGGCCCAGGGCTCACTTCCATCATCGCTCGGCCAGCACTGCCAGTGCTGGGGGTCCCTGCAACTCCACCTAACTGCTCTGAGCTCTGTGCAGTGCCGAGGATCAAATTCAGGGCCTCGCATGTGCAGACATGTACCAGTGGCCCTCGGCTATGACTCTGGCCCCAAGACACAGTTTTTCTACCAACTGCCAGTATTATCGACTGCCTTTAAGTAAAATTCTGATAAAACTAGTATGTATTAATAAGTCAGTCTCTGGTATATAAAAATGTTTTTAATTCTTTATTTTTTTCAAACAATTTTGAAAAGTTTTCTTTGCTTTTTTTTTTGTCATCGTTTTTGTTTTGAGGAGGGCCACACTCAGCAGTGCTCAGGACTTACTTTTGGCTCCTCACTCAGGGATCACTCCGCCAGTGCTCTGTGGTGCTGGCGATCATGCATAAGTTGGCTGTGTGCAAGGTAAGTGCCCTGTCTGCTGGTCTAGCTCTCCAGCCTCCTACTTGAGTCCTAGTGTAAGGATAATTAATGGTAGTAGCACTGTCCTCCCGTTGTTCATCGAATTGCTCGAGCGGGCACCAGTAACGTCTCCATTGTGAGACTTGTTATTACTGCTTTTGGCTCTGTAACTCTTTCAAATCCTTTAAATGATGAAGCACAGCTCTCTGAGCCCTGTTTTCTACTACACTTGTTACTAGGTAACACAGTTATTTTATTGTTCAATTTTTACCTCTATTTACTTACACAAGCTAGGTAGGTTATTTCTTGAGGAAGCTCCCAAGAGGGGCTCTCAGCAGGCTCAGGGATCCTTGGCAGGGGCAGGGCCAGCGCATTGCTCGAATCTGCCCATGTGGCTCTCAAACCCCGCCATGCTCAGGCACCTCCAAGGTCACATCCTCAGATGTTGCCAGATGTTGCGGGTAGAGAGGTATCACCTGGGCTACTACCTCCAGCGATGCTGGGAGACCATCTGTTTCCAGGTAGGATAAGGTCCTACCCTCGCCCTAGTACTATTTCCCTGGCCAGATTAATAATATCCAAAGCCTTCCTATTACCAGGGCTGGGGAGGTATCTCAAGAATTTGATCCTTTGCACTGACTTGCTCCCCAGTCATCTCCTGGGGTCCCTGAGCATTGCATGGGAGACCCCCAAAATTAAATAATGAACAAAAGGCTTTCTATTCTTGGTCTCGGGAGATAGAGTGTCAGTAGGGCTTTGGAGGTTCCTGTTTTAATTCCTGGCACTGCCTGACCCTTTGAACACCATCACTTGAGCCCTGGTGGGTCCAAGCACTGCTGGGAACCCCCCACCCCCACCCCACAGTCTACCACCAGGCCCCACCAAGAGAAGTTTCCTCAACATGTGGTAGTACTTAGGATCAAATGATCAGTATCTTTCCTTATATTTTAAAACTTCAAACTGTAAATTACCTGCAAATGTGGCTAACATTTTTGGTCTGCAGAGCTTAGATGAGCGCCCTTTTTTATGTTGATATCCTCTAATTTTACCCTGAATTTATTATTTTACGGTCTGTGTGATGATGTTAACAGGCAAAATGAGTCTCTAAGTAAAATTTTGTTATGTACTTTAAAAATATTTTCTAACTTTTTTTTGAGGGGGCAGGGGCAACCCCTGATGCTCAGAGGTTACTCCTTGCTCTGTCCTCAGGAATGACTTCTAGCGGTGCTTGAAGGACCATATGGGATGCTGGGGATCAAACCCTGGTCAGCCGTGTGTAAGGCAAAATGTCCTACCCGCTGTACTCTCACCCCAACCCTCCCCAGTATTGTCTAACTTTTTAATATTTAATATTTGTAGTATAGAATAAGAAAAGGAATGCAAATATGTTCGCCTTAAATGAATATTGTTTTAATTATTTTAAACACTGATCAAGAATTCCATACACAAGCACTTGTATTAGCATGCAGAGTCAGGATAACATGTATTTTGTAGTCAGATATATTAATCATTAGTTTTCACTCTTTGTCAGCCACAAACTCAGCTGTTATTCAGTGTCTCTCAGTCTAGGTTTTTTTCCTCATTCTAAAATGAATTTTATCAGCTTCACTTCCTCTTGTGGTGACTTTTTTTCATTTTTAGTTTAGTCGCCTCGATATGCACAGTTAGAAGTTATTCATGATTACGTTTAGTCATACAATGTTCAACACCTGTCCCTTCATCAGTGCCCATTTCCCACCACCAGTGTTCTCCCCTCTCTCTTCCTCTCCCTCCATCTCCCTCTCACTCTCTACCTCCTTCTCCCCTTTCCTCCCCCTCTTCCCCCCTCTTTCTCCATCCCTCTGTTCTCTCTCTCCCCTCTCTCCCTCCTTTCTTCTCCCCTCCCCTCTTATGATTTACAACACAGGTACTGAGAGATTATCACTTTTGTCCCTTTGCCTACTTTCAGCACTCAGTTCTTGTCCATCGTGATGATTTTCAACTATAATTCTTCACCTCTTCTTCCCATTATTTGATGGGGTTGGATGTTTTTTCTTGTAAAATTCTACCAGTGCTTCTATGTCTTGGATATTAACCCCTTAGCAGATGAGTGTTGGGTAAATAATTTTTCTCAATCCATTCTTTGTATCTTGGTCATCATTTACTTTGAAGAGCAGATTCTTCTTAGTTTAACAGAGCCCCTTTGCTTATCTTTCCTTCCATTTGCTTGGTCAGTGTTATTTCATCCTTGAAGATACCTTTAGCTTCTGCATCAAGGAGAGTTCTGCCTACTTTTCCCTCTATCTACATTACAAATTCAAGTCTGATATCTAAGTCTTGAATCCATTTTGTTTTGATTTTCAGGCATAGCATCAGAAAGAGGTATGAGTTTATTTTTTGGTTACAGCTTATCAGTTTTTCCACCACCACATCAAGTTGAAAAGGCTTTCCTTGCTCCATTTCATATTTGTGCTTCTTTTTCAAAGATTAATTGATTGTGTATCATGGTCATTTGTAATTATTAATGAAGGAAAAAATGAACATTAACTGGTTCCTTTCCTAACATAAAATCAGTGCTCAGCAAATTTCCTTCCTTTTTGGCTTTTTTTTTCCCTATTTTTGTGCCACAGAAAGACATTGTATACATTAAGCTCAACCATGTGAAGTTGTTGTGTTTGTTAGAAATAAAGTGATAAAATATTGGTATTCGATGTTGAAGAAACACATTTTCTGCTGAAAAGCTATCCATGACAATAAATCTTAGCGACATAGACTTCTGTCTGGATGGAACTTTCTGTTGTGAGTAGTTCATTCTCATCCAGTTGTTCTGTAGTGTAAGCCCTTTCCTTTTGCTCTTTTGTTTTTCAGAGTAAAGGCATAAAATGTAAGACCTTGCATTTCTTTTAGGATATAATTCTACTTTTTATTTATAGGTTCTTGTGAACTTAACATTTAAGTAATTAGATTTTTTCTATCATATTACTACTTTCAATGCTTTAATAGTTTCTGCTACTTAAAAAAAAAAAAAACTACATTTGCCCTTTGGAAGTAATGTGAAAACATACCTAGAAGTGGCTAAACCAGAGTTTGAACCCATGCCTTACCGATGTCAAGCTTTCAGCACCTCCCTTCTTCATCCCTTCCTCTGGGGAGTTCAGAGTCTCTCAAATCAAAATCTGCTTGCCTGCCGTTTGCTTTTCCCTTTAAGATTGTTCGAAGATATTAGAATCTCCTCTTAGCGGGCAGATTATTTTTTTCTATTATATTTAAAACAGTTTTTTCTTAAGCCTAGTAGAAAAAGAAATAACATTTTAACATTTTCAGTTTATAAATATAACAGATGTTTCCCCTGTTACTCACTTAAGAATGATTTACTTTCCCTCATATAAAGCTCCAGGATACATTTTTATCAAAGGGAAATCCTTACGATAGCTGAAAAGAATAGTAAGTACTAATAGTCAGTTTCAGTTCTTTCACAAAAAGGCAGAAAGCGTATGGGGGTACAAAGAGGGCCAGGATAACAGTTGTTTGTGTTTGCCTCTTGTGTAACCACTGATATTTACCACTGTTTGCTATCAGATATTGATGATACAATGTGCAGGGTTTGGTTTTGTTTTGTTTCATTCAAGGTTTTTCCCAGTAAATACTGAGGAAGGTGGCCTCAGGAATTCATCTCTAATGACAGAGAATAGTAGGATTCTTTTATAATTAATGCTAGCCTTTTAATTATAAATGCAGTGATCACATAAGTAGACTTTTAAAAACTTTGCCGTTTTATATATAATTGTGTGTCAAAAGTACTGCATTTGAGCTCTTTAATGGTTTTCCAAATTCTTCATATTCTGCCCTAAACATGATTCCCCCGCCACCCCAACACACTTATTTTTATTTTTTGGTTACTTTCCCTCTTTGAATGCATTGCTTTTTATTAATGTGTTTCTTTATACTTTTTTGGAGAGTCTTCTAACCAAGATCCGTTTTTCGCTTTTCAGAATCCCCACACAGTGCAGTCAATGGAATAATTTAATATTTAATTCAAATTTTATCATGTTCAACTCTTATGTTAATTTGTTATAATCATATTTAACCGGGCTGTGTAAATATATACATTAAAATTGACCAGAAGTTTCTTAGCACTCCTGTTTTGATCTAAACTAGAAAAAAAGAAAGGAATTTCCAATCCAGTTCTGCTTCCCACAAGAATGTTTTTATTGTTACACCTTGTCAACTTATTACAGCATAGGGTCTGTAACTCGTTTGCGAATTGACAACAAAGATTTTTCAACAAAACAAAAGTGAAGATTGGCTGCGTGTTAACATCTCAAAGAACAAATAACATAAAGTCAATACCATTTTTACTAACTTAACAGGTATTTATGAGTTTGTGTTGGTTTGTCAGGCCCCACGGCAGCGTGCCCTGAAGGTTGCCAAGAAAACAACCCAGAAGCAGCATCTTTTGACTGCTGCAGGCAGCATACTGAGCAGCCTGTGTGATCTTTTCAGGCTTAGTTGAAAGATTGATCAGTTCTTAATAAAATGCAGACCCGTGGTGACTGCTTCTTGCTGGGCCTCGGGATGGCTGCATAAGTCAAAGAACCTAGACTACAAAATTTGTGCCTCTTATTGGAGTGGAGCACAGAGGGTAGGGCGTTGGCCTTACACTCGGGTGACCTGAGATCGATCCCTCCATCCCTCTTGGAGAGCCCAGCAAGCTACCGAGAGTATCCCACCCGCACAGCAGAGCCTGGTAAGCTACCCATGGCGTATTCGATATGCCAAAAAACAGTAACAACAAGTCTCACAATGGAGACATTACTCGTGCCCACTCAAGCAAATCGATGAACAACGGGATGACAGTGCTACAGTGCTACAATATTGAAATCATGATAGGTCCAGAAGCTGATGCCCAGTTTCAGTTCACTGGAATTAGAAAGCATTTCAACTTTTATATTCTCACAGGCAAATTGAATTTTGGGCTGGCCAAACTGAGCAATTACTTTCATGATATTGTAGTTCAAATGAAGGTCTTTAAAAAAAAAAGAAGAAGAAAGAAGAGAAAAACAAAAACAAAAAATACAGCTGTGAACACAACATAAAACAGATCCTAAACGGTACCTCATCTGTTCAGTTCCCATGCGTGGAGAAGCAAATATACTGGGACAAAATAATGCATGCCACCTATTTTAAAAATAACGTTCAAATTTTTGCTGAATGTATTTTTCCTATAAATTGTTTTCTTCCTGTTAAATTAATCCTAGTAGATGCGAATAGAATTTAAAAAGTGGGCCAGAGAGATAATGCATTGGCTAGGTGCTTGCCTTGTATGTGGCCGACCCAGGTTCCATCCCAGTCACTGCATACAGTCCCCTGAGCCAAGCTAGGAGTAAGCTCAAGCACCACTGGGTGTGGCCTCAAATGCAAAACAATAAAAACACAAAAATTAAGAATTGTTAGGAATGTAATATAGATCTATGAGAGCATTCACTGGATACAGCTCTGAAGGTTCCCAGTCGCTATGCTGGGGTGTCCCAGGTACCCCTAGTATTTCAGGGCCTGAGATTCTGGGGACCTATGCATTCTTGCATCCTTGCATTGAACCCACAGTCCGTTTGGCTAAGAATCTCTGTTGGTATACCTGGACCTCCAGAATGCACCCCCCACCCAACAACAACAACAAAAATGTAGTTTGCCATGAAACAAAATTAAATGAAATAAAATCATAAAAATGTAATCCCTTTTCTTTTAGGCTGATTTGAGTCCTTCAAACTCAAAATTTTTTTCCCTACAAATTCTATGTAGCATTTCGGTCTTTACAAAATCAAATAATACGTGCGTCTGGAAAACTTGTTGGTTTACTTTCTCCCTTTCCTCTCTCATCCTTCTTATCTCAGTGTCTTTCTCACTATTCTTTCTACAAAATTGCCCATTTGAATCTAACTTAGTAGCTTGGGCAAAAGAATTTGGTTTTTGAGACTGAGTTTATTGATTCAGAGTAATCAGTTTTTCATTCTTTGCTTTCCTACTGATTAAACCACTTAAGTCTCTGGTGAAGTTTCAGCATATTGTGTTAATTTTTTAGGTTGATTAATATTCTTTAATTCTAGCATTCTACTTATTATTAATCAAGAATGTTAGTTATTCTTTAAATATAACAGTCATAACAAGTTGTAACAGGATGTTAAAATTAATTGCTTATTGTATATTTTTTAAAAATCTAAAACATAAGCTGGAAAATTTGTAATGTATGATTTGTAATTTTATGCAAAATGATAAAATGAGATTCACTCCCTAAGTTAAATTAATTTATAATTGTATTGTTTTACTCTTATTTAATTTTTGAAGAAATTGAAATAACAGGAATCTGATATTTCTGCATATATTTGCTAATCTTTAATTGAGGAACAAGTTGTATGTTACTCATTATAAAGTACATAATAAGAACTATATTACCAATACATATATGCAAAAACTCAAAATATGTTTTTCTAGATATCCCTACTCTAACCTGAAACATTGAATTAGAATTTTTAAAGATTTCAAGCAAAGAATTCAGTGAAGCAATGAAGCTGCTTCATTATCCTGTGTTTTCTAAGAAAAATTAATCAAGAGGTGTAATACTGTCATATCCATTTGTGGTTTTCTGATTCACAGGTGTGGCAAGTAATACCATCCAACCCACTCCACAGACTATTCCTGCCATCGATCCTGCAATTTTCAGTACGTTTTCCCAGGGTAAGTCACCTGTTTTATGAATTATAGCATGTCTCCTGTTGTAGGGTATCCTTTTGTCACTTAACCTTAGAAATTCCGTACATCTGAACTCCTGGGTCATTGGAAACACATCGCTCAGAGCGCTTGTGTTCACGAGGTACCTCAGGGAGCCAGTGTTCTCTCATGATATAAAAAATAACATAAATTCAATTCATTCCCTTCCCCCCTTTTTTCCCTCTACTCTTTCTTTTGCACTGGCTGTAGTGGCATAAACAGTAGGACGTTATTGTGGAAGGTTATGCTAGATGAGTTTAATTAAAGATTATGATCTTCCTTTTCTGCTCTAGATTATTGCATTGTCTAAGAGATTTTTCAAGAGCTGACCATACTTGAATACAAGATCATCTGAGTATAATAAGTATTTCCATATTGATACAGGCGAGGTTATTGATTTTTCCATTTTAATCTTTCCTGCTATGTTTTTCTTTTCCTTTTGGTTTCTGACCCACAACCAGGTGTTCTCAGGGCTTACTCCTGGCTTTGTGTTCAGGGTTCACTCCTGGTGATCCTTGGAAGATCATACCAGTGCCAGGGATCAAATCTGGGTCGGCTGTAAGCTCCTTACTTTCCATACTATCTCACTGACCCCTTTCCTACTTTTCTGAACTATCTCTTGTTTTTTCCTCATATACTTGGCTCATTTTGATCTTTTTCATTTAGAATTTTCTTCATGTGTCTAATGAGATTTAGCCCTTCAATATTTAAAACGAAGACAATGATTTTAGTAACTTTTACAGGGTTTCTACTGGTATTAATGTCTGCAGATTTGTTTCCAGCTTCATTTTTCTGTTTTCTCGGGGACTAATCTTTATACTAGTTCATCTCAGTCATGAATAAGGAGATCCTTTTATGGAGGAACTTGAAATAGCATATATATATGTATATATAAATATATATACATATACATATATATATATATTGGTGGGGGGATCCGCTCTCGCTCTGTATAGGATGCTCATTCCACAATTTTCTAAAAAATACATTCTGTTGTCATTTTTGCCTGGGGGGGGAATATGAGAAAGGGACTCTTTTAGAGCCAAGGAGGTAATTCTGAGATAAAGGGCATCAAACCAGTGTGATGTTTCGTTTGGTTTTTGCATGACCCTACTCCCGCCCCGTGTGTTTAGATTCCCTGAAGTTTGGGGCTGTGGATCAGATGCCATAGCCGCCTCCAGGGGCCAAGAGCGGAGCTGAGGTTTCATCTGCTATTTTTCTCTAATACACAGTGTCTACTCAATTACCTCTTTCTGCTTTGCCTTTGCAGTTTTATGAGTCATTTACTTTTCGCTTTACCTTATCATTTTGTGTGGTTTCAAGAAGAACAAAAGTCAGCCATGTGTGCTTAGGTGCTTGGTGCATATAGAACTAGAAGCCTTCGTTGCTGGTGGTGGTGGTTTGGGGAGGAGGGGGATCACACAGCACGGCCCTGGGGATTGAGGGTGTGCTACTACCCACTCCGTGTTTGCTCCCTGCAGTACTCAGGGGACTTCGGAGTGCTGGGCATGGATCCTGGGCTGCGACTCGCAAAGCATGTGCTCCAGCCTGTTCCCTCGAGCTGTTCCCTGACCCGGTCCTAGGGCTGATCCCTGTCCTGGAATTCTTCATTCCCAATAAACTGTCTGGAGGTTAGGAAAACTGTAAATATGCTAGGATTCTTGAGATTTTTGCCTAACATTAGCCAATTCTAAGGAATTTAATAGATAATATGCCCCACTAAGAAAAGGATACTAACCCCATCCAAAAATATATATATATATAAATTAGATGGGTTCTGTGCACTATAGAGACTGTAAAATATGAATGACGTAAAAACATGGTGTAAGATATTTGACAGTAGACAGAGACCTTGCTCAATAAATACACATTGACCTGCTTTCTACATTCCCCTCTATAATCATGGCCTCTTGTAATAGCTCTGAGGGACTCACGGCCCCCTGGGCAGCCCAGTATCCCCTTGTGCTGAATCAACAGGCCATTTGGCCAAGAATCATGGTCAGCACCATCCCAGCCTCCTGAGCACCATTGTGAGCATCCCTCACCCCCCGAAAGAAAGTCTGCCTAAGATCTGAGGTGAAATGTCTGTTAAAAAAAAAAAAAAAACAGGAAAATCAGTGAGTCCATTGAGGCATTGAGAAATTGTGTCATGTCATCCATTAAGAGCATTAAGCAAGTTGGATAAGAATCAAATTAGTAATACAGGTGCTATTTGGATCAGTTTGGCAAGAAAAATATTCAAAAGTTGATGTTAGAAGAGTTGATTACCAGTGATAAAGAAGATGCTATCTCACAAATTGTGTGTCTCATTTGGTTGCATTTAACAAGTTTGACTAATGAAAAGCAATTATTTCCATGTGGCACAAGACTCCCTCTCACACATTATATTACTCAGTGCAACTAATGGGCAAGAAAGAAATTGATTCTTAAATAGTAAAGAATTTATGTCCAGAACATATACAAAGAGCTTTGCAGTGTATTAGATAAACATCAATTTAGTAGAAAAATGTGGGCAAAGAATATAAACTGAAAATATACATATGCAATGATAATCAGTCAGGGGAATCAAGAATAACTGAGTTTAGCTTTTCTAAAAGATGCAAAAGTTTTTTGAAAGATTAACAACTTACTCTGCTAAAGAAGACATAACACATGATATTTGCATGCTGTTAGTGGGAATGTAGATTAGTAATATTTCTTAGTAATATGTTAGTATTAGAATTAGCACTGTAGTACTGTTGTCCCGTTGTTCATTGATTTGCTCAAGCGGGCACCAGTAACATCTCCATTGTGAGATTTGTTGTTACTGTTTTTGGCATATCAGATATGCCACGGGTAGCTTGCCAGGTTCTGCAGTGCGGGCGGGATACTCCATAGCTTGCCGGGCTCTCTGAGAGGGACAAAGGAATCGTACGGGGTCGGCTGTATGCAAGGCAAATGCCCTACCTGCTGTGCTATTGCTCCATTCCATATTAACGAATGTAAATATGGCAGATATCCACTTTTATAAACTTATCTTAAAGAAAAACTTAGACATGAATGAAGACATATATTTGATTTAGCGTCATTTGTAGAAATTATGGAAATAATAGAAAATCATCTTTTTTATTTTTTTATTTTATAAAGTAGTTCACAATATTTGATTGTATTTAATATTCAAACTCCAACCCTACCACCATTACACCTTCTCCCCACCATATTTCAGATATTTCCATCCCGAATCCCAACCCTTGCCCCAAAGCAGAACCGAAATAATACATTTTATATTGTTTGTTATGAAATACCACTGAAAATGCTACAAAAAGTTTCTTAGAGCCTGAAGACTGTTATATTTCACCATGGGGCCATTAATCCTTTCTATAAGAGATCTGTAACATGTTGTTAAAGGTTGAGCCTTGTGTGCTTCCATATATACACACAAACACAAATATATGTCATCATCATCATCAATCATCATCCTGTTGACCGTTGATTTTCTCAAGCAATCTCAGTAACGTCTCCATTTGTCCTAGCCCTGAAGTTTTAGAAGCCTCTCTACTCGCCCATATACATATACATATATACATATGTAAAAAATACATATTTCCCTCTAAGATTGCTTGTGTCCTACTTTGAACCCTATCAAATGTGGTATGATAATCTAGGAGTATGGGTAAGGTGTGTGGTATGAAGAGTTGCTCAAGGCAGGAATAGGTTCACTTGTGAGTGAGGTTCAGCCCCAGTGTGTGGAGAGCGGCCATGAGCAGGGCGGCAGTTAAGTCCTGGAGGTTTTTGGCTGCCAGGGCTGGCTCCCTTGGGACGGGGAGGGATTTCACCCTCCTAAGGTCTCCAGAACTCAACCGCTGCCCTGCTCACGGCTGCTCTCCAACACACTTGGGCTGAGCTTCAGCCACGAGTAAATCCCCAGAAAACCCAGGTATGTGGGACTTTGTGACTGAGAACTCTGGGTTCAACTGGATTTGGAACGGGGATCCTTCTCCCATCTCCCCGTCTCCAGCAACGCAGCAGTCACACCCATAAGCCACCTCTGGCTGGTTCCAGATAATCTTGTCATCCGCCACCATCCAGAGTCACATGTCCTTCTCTCCCAGAAGGGAGCATAACATAACCCTGCCACCACACCCTGCACCCGGCTTTTTCATTAGAAAATCATCTTAAATGCTATTTTATGGGGAAATGTTAAATTATAAATGTTTCACCTACACTGTGGAATACTGTGAACAAATTTTAAAAGAACATGTTTGCTTGTATGATACAGTTTGGCTATTAAAACATCTAAAACTGTATTCCCGAGTTTGTAAGTATATGTGTGTGTGTAAATATATAGAAGTCTAAAGTAGATGCAAATTCAAAATTGTGATGCAGGCCAGAGAGATAAACAGACAGGTAAGGTTCTTGCTTTGCATGGAGCAGACCCAAGTTCAATATCTGGCACCATATATTGTCCCTTGTGGTCCAAAAAATAAATGAGAGAGGAAGGGAGGGAAGGAGGGGTTACATAATCACCTTCACCACCCCTCTGGTGCTTCTATTTTTCTTTTACATTTTCTCCTTATTACTTGGTGCTTACCGTCTTTTAATATACAAATATGTGTGTTTTCATGAATACTAGTATGTGTTAAATATTTCCTAATGAATTTATGGGTACCAGTTGTTCAGTCCAGGAGGTTCAGTATTGTTGGAAGTAGTCCCTGGTCTCCAAAAAATGAAAAAGAAGTATCATGTTTTATCTGACTCCCAACAGTAAAGACCAACTCTTTGTAATTATTAGTAATATTGCACAGCTGTTTGAGGGCTTGTATAATGTAACACACTGGACTAGATACTGTTATGTAGATATATCTTCTCTCAGTACCTAAAATGTAATTCTTATTCTATATAGATGTTATGTATCTTTAAATACAGGAAATAATTTAAATAGCACCTTTTAATATTTATTAGTTAATGTTGTTAAGTACTTGCAGGTGCCTAACAGGGTACTGAAAACTTCTTCCAGACACTTTCAGTACTTTTTTAAAAATCCTAGATCATAATAAATTGGATAAGAATTTAGAATCAAAGTGCTCAGAGTTGCTACTTATATTTTAATATCCATAACTAGGTAATGTCAAAGTAGTTTTATGCTACATATCAATGGCAGAATCAAAAG
The DNA here is from genome assembly GCF_027595985.1 of Sorex araneus. Lineage (NCBI taxonomy): Eukaryota > Metazoa > Chordata > Mammalia > Eulipotyphla > Soricidae > Sorex > Sorex araneus. The sequence continues at coordinate 168,611,901 of NC_073305.1, forward strand.
CAACTGAGCAAAATCATTTTCCTCTAAGTGGAGTCAAACTATATATGTTACATGCTATATAGTTCTCTATAGAATCATAATAAAAATGACTAGAGAATATAATTTCTTGCAAAAGAGAAGACATATAAAATCTGTGGTTTATTTTTTTCATCTTTATATACGTATATTTGAATACAGATTAAATTACTTGTTTTAGTTATTAACCTAGATTATTTTAACATAATTATGCAACTGAAAACATGGTGAATATAAATTTTAGAAAAAACAGTTTGGGTTTTTTTTAGAGAAATAATTTTTAAGAATTGTCTACATGTTATAGCTTAATGATAAAAATCTTGGCTTAATCTTGGAGTTTTTAATATAGGCCCCAAAATACAAACTCTTCATGCATAAGAAAAAATTCATTTTTTTCTTATGAAATTTTTTGTGTAATTTTTACATGACATTTTGATTTTGTTGTTGATGATGATGATGATGATTGTATTTATATTAAATCACACTAGGATCAAATGGTTTACTCTGTGTTTAGTATTCCTTGGAGAGAGACTGGGAGATCCTAGCATAAACACCAAAGCTGTTGTGTCCTTGTATTACATAGGATATAATATTCTTGAAATTAATTTGCCAGAATACAAATTAATTATTCTCTTGGGGGGGAAAGTCTTGCTCAAACAAGATTTTTGAAATCTTGTTTCATTTTCACAATGAATTTATATTATGAAAAATTATATTCATTCAATTCATAACCAATAAACTTGTATTGGTTCATGTATAGTTTATATTAGTAATAAGTAATATATTAGTATATTAGTAATAAGGAAGTTAGAAAATAAGAAAAAGTAAAGAAAAAGAAGAAAATAAAAAGTATCCCAAAACCTATTTAAATATAACTGGGTTGATAAACTATAAGCTGGATTTTATAGCCTTTTTTGTATAATTTTGTATGTATTTACCTAAGCTCATCAGAGCATGTTTTACATATTATATCTTAATTTATTTCTCTTTAGGGGATATTCATTTAACACCAGAAGACTTTGCTAGAGCCCAGAAATACTGCAAATACGCTGGCAGTGCTTTGCAGTATGAAGATGTGAGCACAGCAGTGCAAAATCTGCAGAAGGCCCTCAAGTTACTGACGACTGGCAGAGAATGACGGCTTTGTGCAACAGATCCATGCATTTTTAAAGAACTAACAGTCCGTTACTCCATCTTCAGCCTATCAAGAGCACAGTTTTCAAAGACTTCAGTTCCATTGAATATAACAATGAAATCTGTGTCTGTGTATCAGATTCTTGTTGAAGCATTCATCTGCCTCAATCAGTTTTCATTGTCCACTTAATGGATCATTTATTTCCTGAGGATATAGGGCTGATGTTAGTAAGATTCTAAAAATGTACATTGAATCCTGCTTTAAAAAGTGAAACACACTTCTATGAACTGTTTGGGAATAAGCTTTGTATGTTAATTTACATTATTAAGGAATTTATTACTGTGTTATTTGGACAAACACCATATTACTTCACTCTAAAATTCTGAACTTAAATTTTAATAAAGTTTGCCAGAACATTCTAGATTAGAAATCAGTTTTGTTTTCTTCAGGATTTGTTAATTATTGAACATAATAAACTGTTAACATGAATCTGAGAGAAATTATGTTCAAGATTAAATTTTTGAGTTAAACCCGCCTACATTTAAATTTCAATTTTCATTGAAAGAAATATAAGATGAACAGAGAGAACCACATATCAACCTATAAATAATGTTGGTTGCCATTGAAGCGTAGGGCAAATTGACACATGCTTCATAAGCAGTTTTACTGCATGTACTAGAGAATGAAAAAAGACATTTGTAGTAATGCCTGGGAACTTGGTGCTTTGAGTTAATGCTGCTGTGGAGAAGACTCCATAGAGTGTATAGCAATGAGTGATGCAGAAGATTATAAGAATTTAAAATCTTAGTTGTTAAATTTATAATTTGCTGTGGGGTGGGTGGGTATGGGCTTATTATGTCACCTGCATTTGTGCTGTGTTGAAAAATAAATGCAAGGAATTCTTTTAACTAGTTCAATTCCTTATAGAGCTAAATGTCTGATTTGCGTGTTATAATTTTATAAATTTTTAGTTCTAGGAATTTTGATATGTCTATAGTAAGAGGCTTTTTCTTTAAGAGATATATTTGGATGATATACCTGAAATTTATCTGCTCCATTTTTTTTAATTGGATCACTGTGAGATAGTTACAAAGTTTCTGTGTTTGAGTTCATTCATATAATGATTGAACACCCATCCCTCCACCATTGTACATTTTCCACCATCAATGTCCCCAGTATCCACCACCCCCATCCCACTCCGCCCCCTGCCTTTATGGCAGACAATTTTCCTCTAACTCTTTACTTTGGGGCATTATGGTTTGCAATACAGATATTGAAAAGCCATCATGTTTGGTCCTGTATGGTCCGTTTTTTTTTTTTAATTCATTCCACTAAATTTAATTTTTGTTTGTTTGGTTTTTACAATTGGGGGCCAGCAATTTATGGGCTAGACACCTATTATTGAGACAAAATTATATCCATTCATGTATTTTTTCTGTGGTTGCTTTCCATGACTCTCAAATTACATGGTCTGCAAGTCTACAATATGTATTATTTGTTACTTTTAGAAAGTTTGCTAACCCATTACAACACTCTGAAAGAAAACCATTAACTCATAATGGTCTGTCTTTTGCGTAAGTGTAATTATTTATAGGGTTTAATAGAATATTCAGACAGAATAAGCTATTCTAAATTTTTGCAAGAAACAAACCCCCAGAGCATGTCCTTCGGAAATGACTGTCATCCTTTCACAAGTAATTCTCTACAACGTTTATAAGTCAGCGTTTACATCAACTAATACAGTATTTTAATGCAGTTTTCTAGAACTTCATCCTAATAGGACTGGAGCGATAGCACAGCGTTTGCTTTGCTCTTAACCGACCTGGGTTCGATTCCTCTGTCCCTTTCGGAGAGCCCGGCAAGCTACCGAGAGTATCCCACCTGCACGGCAGAGACTGGTAAGCTACCAGTGGCGTATTAGATATGTTTAAAACAGTAACAACAAGGCTAACAATGGAGACGTTATTTTTGCCCGCTCAAGCAAACCAATGAACAGTGGAACGACAGTGCTACAGTGCTACATTCTAATAGAACAGTAATAGGGATGATCTTTAATGTTATCTGAGGTAAATATTTATTTATTCACCCAGTCTTGCAAAAGTCTGTGAACTAGAAGAAAAGTATTTCCCAGGCTACCTATTGTTTCCAGGAAGGAGATCACAAGGAGGGAACAAAGTGTGGAAGCATGGGGTGCACCAAGAAACGGCTCCGGGCACCTGCCCTGTCTGAGAAATGGAAGCAATCCACTAACTGCCTCCCCTTTGTTTGGAGAACTAAGATTCTGTACATTAAATATACATTAAATGCAGATCTGTACACCACGTGCTCAGCACACTGGCATTCAGTGCATGTTTATTGTTAACACTGTTATCAATACAATGTAAGCTGTTGAAGATGACTTACTGGCAGGCAATTATTAGCCAATCTCAGTTGTCTCTGCCCCATTGCTTAAAAATGTGTTTGGAGGGAAGGAAGTGAGCTTTATAATTATTTTTTTTATTAGCTCTGGATTTCTTTGCATGAAATGGGAGAACACAAACTTAGAAAATTGCTGGTGTAACATTAGGGTAAGTAGTTTCCCTCTAGTCATATTTCTTGAGGGGTTCCTATACTGTCTTTTGAAAGAGAAAACAGATGAGGAGTATGGAAAACCCCTACCTCAGAGAGTTTATGTTTTAGTGGAGTAGAAGCACAATCAAACCTATCATATACTGTATTCAAATAGTTTTTGAAAAGTATTATTAGAAATGCAACTCACAGGCCCTACCACAGTCCTACCCAATCCGAATCTAAGATACGGGCCCGGGACTGCTGGGTTGAAGTAGCTCCATGGGGCTCTGGGACTCCCTAAAGTCTGAGTAGTTCAGCTTAGCGGAGAGCAGAAATACTGCAAATCTAGGAGAATTCTCCTGGGTTTTGTTTCAGGTCAGTTTGGTTTTTCAGCATACCCGGCAGTGTTCAGGGATCACTCCCGGCTGGCTCAGGGGATCCCGTGGGGTGCCAAGTGGAACCCGGCTCAACCATGTGCAAGGCAAGCACCTACCTGCTATACAATCTCTCTGGCCCCAAGCAGGATTCTGAAGCAGCAGCTCCTCTGTGATACCTGGAATGGTGTAGGATAACATGGGGTTTGTCGTTTCAGCCTTGCTGCAGGTAACTTAGTTTACCTTAAAGCAATGTCCTTTCTGTACAAACACAGGAAGACAGTTAATATTATGCTTTGTAACTTGGGAGCTGGTTGGCTCCAATAATATTTACTCCCGGGCATCTGCTTTCTCAACTCAGTTGCCCTTAGTTCCTAGAACCCCAAAAGCAGGGTCCCGACGAGGGACGGAATGGACCCAGGGCAAGCTGTGAGCTACCCTGGCATTGAAATGGGCCAGGCCAAAGCGCCACAGTACTCAACTGTAAATTGAGAGCATGGTCATAGACAAATGCTGTCATGATCCAATAGTAACGTCGAGACTAGGACCCTGCTGAGCTTAGGAAGACCAACCTGGCCTGAAGACTGGTCTGGAATATATAGTGAATGTCCTCAGGAAGAATGTCTGATATATCTCTTACTGTGCTCATACAGAATGACATTGCTAGAAATATTAGAAGTAGATTTACTACAACCATTTAAGTGGATTATTAGCTGAAGAAAGAAGAAAGTGACTCACCCTGATGGGATCCTGCCCTTAAAAGGATCTCCTAGTAATCTGGAGTAATCTCTTTAGATGAGATTTTGTTAATCTGGAGGAGTGGTCTTACCCCTCTTTGTTGATTTGTTCATACCACCTTTGTGTCACCACCCTATGTGATTGCCTATGTGATTACAGTATAAACTAAGTCTGCAGGAGAAGTAGGAGGGAAAGACACAGAAGACAGAGAAGAGAGAGAAGACACAGAAGCAAGAGAGAAGACACAGAAATGAGAGAGAAGACACAAGCAAGGGAGAAGACAGAAGCAAGGGGAGAAGACACAGAGGCAAGACAGAAGACACAGGAGAAGACACAGAGGCAGAGAGAAGACGCTGAAGCAGAGACAGAGAGAGGTCGGAAGAGACCAGAGGAGAGACTACAGAGACAGAGATAGAGAGACAGATAGAAGAGAGCACAGCGGCACACACAGAAGCAGAGCCATCCTGATTCAGTCCATACACAGCAGCTCGAGAGCATCGAACGCGAGCGGGGGTGGGGGGGGGGAGAGAGAGAGATGCCCTGAAAGCCTGCAAACAACACACACACACACACACACACACACACATCACCCTTTCCGCCCACGCGCGCCTTTGAATTTTTACAGAACCATAGCAGCAGAGTCTCCTCAGGCTCCCGAGAAAGTGCAGGATGTTCTGAATGGGCGATCAGTGCTGTGGAGAATAACCAGTACAGCTGGGAAAGGTGTGTGCGCTGTCTTGTGATATTTAGAATGAGAGGCCACAAGTGGCCTCACTGAAGTATTTGTTTTGGTTTGGGAGCCATCGGTCACCACGCTAGGTCACATCCCTGACAGTGTGATGGAAGCGGAGTGCATCATGCAATATTAGAGAGAAGCTGGGGTCCCATGGGCAAAAGCATCTGCTTCAGGCCATGGAGCCATGTCCCTATTCCCTAGGGCTGCCCTTTGAGGGAGAGCATTCCTGGAGAAGGAAGGAGACAGGGAAACGCAAGAAGGGACCGAGGAAGGCTAGTGAATGAGCAAGACGGTTTCGTTTTTTTATTATTTGCAAAAATTAAGACTTTTTTCATCTGAAGTGCCATGATTGACAGCACTATTGGTGATAGTGTTGCATACAATTTTTCAGTACCACAATCTCCACCAGTGGCTTTTGCACCCATTCTCCAATCCTTTGAACACTCAGTTCCATAGATCAGTTTTTACATTCTGTTGCCTTTGGCTATTTTATTTCTTTAGTATGTTTTATAATACCCCACAAATGAGAGAGATCATTCTGTGTCTGTCCCTTTACTTCACTTAGTGTAATACTCTATAATTAAATCCACATATCAGCAAGCTGCATGATTTGTCTTTTCTTTTTCTGTTTTGTTGGGGGGTGCATCACACCCAGAGATGCCCAGGGGTTACTCCTGGCTCTGCACTCAGGAATCACTCCTGGAGGTACAGGATTGAACCTGAGTGGGCCCCGTGCAAGGCAAACACCCTACCGACTGTGCTATCACTCCAGCCCCTGGTTGTCTTGTTGCTGTTGTTTTGTTTTATGGGCCACGTGCAATAGTGCTTAGGGCTTACTAGTGGTTTTGTACTCAGATCATTCTTCACAAGGGATGGTAGACCATTTATGGGGATCCTGGGTTCAAACACTGATCAGCCACCAAGGCAAGCACCCTGCTTGCTGTACTATTTCTGACCTGATTTTTCTCTTTAAAATTTTACAGCCAACTTGAATATCTCCATCTACTGTGAATGATAAATTTAGTGGTTCATCCTCACTGGAAAGCAATATGAGCTCTTCTCAAAAAACTAAGAAATGAGCTTCCATACAACCCAGCAATTCCACTTCTTGGTGTCCACCCCAAAGACCCAAGAACAGTACTGTGAAAAGACATTTGCACTACTTTGTTTACTGCAGTACTAAACACAATAAGCAAAATAACAAAACTACCTGGATGACCAAGAACAGAAGAATGGTTAACAAAATGGCATGTGTACACAGTGGAATACTACTCAACTATAAGAAAAGTTGAAATCTTTGGGCCGGAGTGATAATACCATGGTTAGGGTGTTTGCCTTACACATCGCTGATCTGAGTTCAATCCCTGGTGCTCCATCTGCTCCCCTGAGCACTGCCACAAGTGATATCTGCACAGAGCCAGAAGTAAGCCCACAACTGTGACTGGCCCCCCACCAAAAAAAAAAAAAACCACATGAAATCTTGTAAGAAAATTTACTTTTATTCTGAGCAAGAGAGAGGTCCTGATATTTTTTTTCTTTTTGGGTCACACCCAGCGATGCTCAGGGGTTACTCCTGGCTCTGCACTCAGGAATTACTCTTGGTGGTGCTTGGGAGACCATATGGGATGCCAGGGCTTGAACCCGGGTCGGCTGCATGCAAGGCAAACGCCCCTCCCCGTTGTACTACCACTCTGGCCCCACTATTTTGTAAGAATATTTTTAATATTTTGAAGTATATGTATTCTTGTGACTTAATTCTGTGAAAGGTCAAGTTGAATCGTATATTGCGACTGTACTACTTCAGTGAGCAAAGATAAAAGCTAGACCAGTTTTTAAAAAATGATAGTAATTAAAGTGAGGTGTGATGACTTTGGTCAAGGCAGAAGTGGAGGTGATGAGAGTTAATTGGTATCTGTTTGTAATACTATAATGGCATTTTTGTTAAACTAGATTAAGAGGAATACAGTTTGTTAACCTATATGCCTGGAAGGAATGAGTATGTGCATTGCAATGAAAGTTGCCAAATTCTACTGATGTGTACATTGAAATACACTATTCCCAAGTTCTTGTGACTATCCCAAGTAAAACTACTTGATAACATTGTTTTGTCAGTGCAGGCAGAAAAGGAAGAAAAAATAAGATAAAAATGTCTGTCACAGTCATCTCACCAAATCTCTGAAAAACTGGAGCTAGAAGCCAGGAAGAGTTCCCATGGTTAGCAAGGCCAGGCAAGTTTGCAGGTTTCAAGATTGTGTTCCAAAAAATGATCCCAGTTACAGATCTTGGAAATAACACTCTCAGATGTTCATAGAATTTAGATTGGAACTACTTCTAGAAATAGTATTGCTGTGTGTGCATTAAGAAAAGGTTATGCAGTGTTTTTTTTCTCAAGTATAATAGCAATTGTCACAAAGGAACAGTGACTGAGGGGTAAGGTTTGGGTTATCTTCACAATTTCCTTCCAACCCATTCCTTTTGTTTTTAAATTTCATATTCATTTTATGTGCCTAAAGAAATCAGATTAGTATCGAGGCCTCCACTGATAGAAAAGTGCTGTTTTTTTTTAAATGTTAAGACATGCCTCATACAAAGGTATGCTTACCTGGTTAGTTGAAATCTTTTACTTCTCTGTGGAGTCTGAGATTGAAAGTGCATTCACTGGAGGACTTAAGTGTGACGATTTTGAGTAAGAAGGACTTTAAATATTTTATTAATATAAAAATATTCTCTTTAGATTTTAATGTATCATGCCAGGCATTACTGAATATTTTACCTGTGTGAAAAACAGTGCTGAGAGGTAGACCCCATTCTCCTTGTTTTACAGATGAGGAAATTGAGCCCCAGAGTAAAACATTTTCCAAGGCTGCACAGTTAATACTGTAAGCTTTAAGACCATACTGCCTGTTTCAGTTATCTGACATGATGTAAGTCCAATTTAGCAAGGGTATCAGACTATTGCTGTAAGTGGAGCGTTTAGCAGATAGAGGTTTTTCTATAATCTGGACAATGTTTTCCAATAAACTATGGTACTAGGCAGTGAGTTCAGGGCAAGAATACACACCAGAATGTAAGCAAATGGTGAGAAATAAGATTTGGTTAATGATATCATGGACTGGTGAGTCATATCCTTGGGGTGTTCTCCATCACTACCTTCCCCAGACATGTCTGCATTGTTTATTTCAATTATTTTTCCTAATTTTATAGTCTTTGCATTCAGGAAGTCAGATTGGAATGCTAGCTTAAGTATTAAGTTAATCATTATTTGCTCCATGAAACTTTTCTCAGATACTCTGATAAGAGACAGACTATCAGCATCAGTCATTCAGAAACCATTAATGTGTACTGAGCACCTCTCTAATGTGCATTAAACACAGTAATTCTTCCCAGGAAAACCAGGGAATGCTTTAGAAGAGGTTGAATTGAAGGTTTGTCAAAGAAGGTAGCAAAAATGAAAGCTTGAGCAGAAGCAGCAGGGAGGGGGAAAGTAGGAAACTCGGGGATTCTACTCATTTAGGGTCATTGTGATAGACATGGCCTTAGGCAAGGACTTGTAAATATGAGATTGCACAGGGCAGAATGTTTTTCAGATTAAACTGTCTTTCCAAACTTCCTATTTTAATACCTTGCCTTCCAGGGCCAGAGCAATAGTAGAGAGGTTGTCTTGCATGCGACTGATCCGAGTTTGTTTGATCCCTGTCATCCCATGTGGTCCCCGGAGCCTGTCTGGAATAATTCCTGAATACAGAGCCAGACGTAACCATTGAGCAGTAAACAAAATAAAACATGCACAAAACACGCGCATACACACAGATATATATATAAAACACATATATATGTATGTATATATATACATATATATATATAACATATAGCACAGCAGATAGGGCATTTGCCTTGCATGCAGAAGACCCGGGTTCAATTCCTCCATCCCTCTCAGAGAGCCAGGCAAGCTACCGAGAGTACCTAGAGTATCCCACCCGCACAGCAGAGCCTGGCAAGCTACCCGTGGCATATTTGATATGCCAAAAACAGTTACAAGTCTCACAATGGAAATGTTACTGGTGCCCACTCTAGCAAATCGATGAACAAGAGGAGGACAGTGCTACTACAACTGTATTGATTTCAATAACTCTTTAATATATATATATATATATATACATACATATATATATGTATATATAAAACCTTGCTTCCCAATTGACTCTTTTTGGATATAGTACCTTTAGGGAGGTCTTTCATATAAGCTATTAGAGCAAGGCTCTAATCCCATTGGAAGAAGTTTCTAGAAGTTTCTTCTTCCCTTAAAAGAAGCTGAAGAGACCCCAGATATCTATCCACAAGCTCACAAAGGCTATCTATAGGCCAGGAAATGGGATATCACTCAAGTCCTACATTGTCTGCACTATTAATCTATGACATCCAGAACTGTGACAAAATTAATTTTTGTTGTTTTAGCCAATCAATTTATGATATTTAATAACACCCCAAGGAAATCAGGAGTCAGAGGATGGAGGTATTGATCATCCTGACAAAGAATTGACATTTTCACTTGGAAAGTAATGGACAGTGTGAATTAATATTAATTATAAGTTTTCCCTAAAGTCAATTTCACTTTTAAGAATAATCTGTGTTAGCTCCATGAGATATTGCTTAATAGACTGGAAGCAAGAGGCCCGAATTTGACCCCTGTACCATATTGTTCTCCAAGTACCATCAGGAACAACTTTTAAATACTAGACAGTGTGTTGTACAAAAATCAGGAAAATTATCTTTGTTAATTTGGAGATGTAACTTGATGGAAGTCCACCTCTTCCACCACCACCTTTGCTCCACCACCACCCTTTACTCCTCCCAATGCGCGTGCGCATGCATACACACACACACACACACACACACACACACATGCACACACATGCACGCACATGCACATGCATGTTCACTAAGATCTGTAAATCTCAAAAGACTCTGAGCACTTCCAACTTGCACTTAATCGTATTGGTTGTCTATTTGTAGACCATGAGAATTGCTTTTGTCCTTTAGACCCACTGTTCTGTTACTTATATTAGGAGACAGGAGATGCAGGATGGTGTCTAGACTTATAGTGCCATGCTTCTACTCTTTGTATAAAATCAATACTTCTCTAACAACAAGAATGTGGCAAATTTTATTATTAGCACTTTACATGCCATATGAATTAAACTAACATCCATATGTATTTATATTTATGTGTTGTATATTTGTATGTATTTCCTTTCTATTTGCTTAGATGCCAATGTTCCTGATGGTACAAGTTAGTTATCTGTTTATAAAGCCCAAGAACTATATATTCAGCATCCCTAATAGGTGAAATTAATATCAATGAGAAAAGAATAAAGATACCATACTTAACTCACAGGTAAATAATACATTTAGGAATCTCTGCTTTCTAATATTGTAACATGAGATAAATTTATGTCAACTGCATCCAAAATCTCTGCGAACATTTGTTAATCACTCTTTTCTAAGAAAACTTCATTCCATAATATTGGAATGTTGAGATATTGTGTGGAGAAACCATTGGCTCCATTTAACTCTTAATTCAAATGCATAGTTCTTTGATATGGATAATACCCGTGAATTAGACATGCTGAGAACATTCTCACCATATATACAGGTGTTTCATATCAATGTAATTGTTTTTAGCTGGCAGCTTATATGTTCTTGGTTTTTTCATACTTTGACAGATTAATATGATCAAACTCTTTGGAGTTATTTTATTTAAAAAAAAGTTCTCTGTCTTAAAAACAAAAAAAAAACTTTTTGTCAGACTACACTGAAAATTGTCATTGAAAATTCATTTTACATGTAAATGAGAGGATGGAAGTTTGAAATTACGCTACTGCTCAGGCCTTGAACACTTGGGCATGTCAGAACTTTGCTGCTGCCTCCTCCTCTTTCTCTTCCTCTCCCTCCTCCTCCTCTTCTCTCTCCTCCTCATCCTATCCCTCTTTCTCCTCCTCTCCCTCCCCCTTCTCCTTCTCTCTTTCCTCCTTTTCTCCCCCCACCCTCCTCCTCCCTAAATAAAAGATGGGAACATTCTAAAGTTCTGGACACAGAGCAATATAATGCAAAAGTACCCTACTATGGTACTATGGGTTGAATCATTCTTTATTTTAGTCACGTAAATTACTTTGGTTTCAAAACTTAAATTCTGGTAATCATCTTATGGCTCACATAGTGAGTAAATAGCCCCACTAACATGTCAAGCATTCCTTAAATAAATCCTATTAAAGATGGAATTGAAATCCTTTTGAAACAAAGGACCAGTACAGAGAAATAATTGTCATTTCTTAGGGCCAAAGATTTACTTTGGCAAAAGTGAAGATTGCTCAGTGAACAGAAATCTGTTGAGGTTTCAGAACAAAAATAATTACTGAGAATGGAGTTGTTTTATAATAATATCACAATTCACTATCACTATCATCCCGTTGATCGTTAATTTGCTTGAGCAGGCCCAGTAACATCTCCATTCATCCCAGCCCTGAGATTTTAGCAGCCTCTCTTTACTCGTCCTTCCCAATGGTGCCTCATTAGAGGCTCTTTCAGGATCAGGGAGAATGAGACCCAACATTGTTACTGTATTTGGCATATACATACACCACAAAGAGCTTGCCAGGCTCTCCCATGTGGGCAGAAAGCTCTAGGTAGGTTTCCAGGTTCACTGAGAGAGAGAACTAGGCTGTAAGATGAATAATAAATTCAAAATTTCCAGTACAAAGGCACTGGAGATACAGTAAAGTGGATGAGGTGTTCGACTCAGGTTTCATTACCGGTATCCCAAAAGGTTCCTGAGCACTGCAAGGACTGATGCCTGAGTCCAGAGCAAGAGTGAACCCACCCTATGCATCCCCCCACCTCCTCTCTGTGTTCTCTAAAAGCTCTGCATCTCCCGGCCCCCCACAATCTACTGAATATGTTAAAACATGTGAAAATTATAAGGCACAGCCAGATGCTTTTGAGTCCCAAGCATATGAAAAATAGGCCTCCATCCCCCACCACCCAAGGGCAAGGAGGCTTGTACACTGGGATGGTGTTTGCCTTTCACGCATATGACCTGGATTGCACCCCAGTATCCATAGTATCCCCTACCAACAGGAGAGATCCCTGAGTTCAGAGTCAGGAGTGACCCCAGAACAGTACTAGCCCTGGCTCAAAAAAAATCGAGTTCTTTTTAAGAAAAGAAAGTGCTCCCAGGTCCCTTTGATGAGAAAAATTGACACTTTAGCCCTGACTCTGTAATCAGCCTAAGGAATGAAAGGCAGCCAGCAAATGGCCCCCTGGGGACACTCCAGAAGGACCCCCAACCCACCCCTATGACCAACATGGGTGCTGCAAGTGTCGCAGCAATGGCACTAACACAGCGGTGACTTCACATGGCCCCTGGCTTGCGGGAATTATGGCAGAGATCAACCACAATGCTGCGGTGGATTCTTTGAAAGTGGAAAAATGGGCAAACCTTTATTTTCCATGGCTTCCTGTGTTAGGCTTTGGGGAGCCACGCCCCACGGGCTCAGGCCTTACTATTGGCCCTGGGCTCAGGTACCCATACCTGGTGGTCACAGGTATCCTTACGGGCGCTTGTGTTTATTCAGAACCCAACAGTCCTAAATGCTTACAGGCCTACCCGGAGTTTCAAAATATGTGAAGCAAAATCTGATGCAATTGAAAGATGGAAAATATTGGGACTGGAGCGCTAGTTCAAAGAATAAGGCATTTTTTGCCTTGTGTGTAACTGAACCTGACTCCATCCCTTGCCTCCCAGTAAGAGCAATCCCTGAGCACAGAGCCACGAGGAAGCCTGGAATTCTGCTGGGTAGACCCCCTCAATGAAGACAAAGATAAATGTATAATTATCCTTGGATGTTTTCAACATTTATCTCAAAGTTGATAGAATAGAAAACCTGACTAAAATACTAAATCCTTAAAATTGCTCCATATGGTTCTGAATAAAACCAATTTTTTTGGAAGTATTGTTTCAGTCAGTATAAGAAAATTGTTTCAGTTAAAGCACGAAAAAATATTCAGACCGCATTGAAAATTGAAAGTAATTTTGTTATCTGAGGAAAATGGAACAGCTAACTTTTACAAACAAGCGAATGGCACATCACCATTCATGATGACCTTTGGGAAAGTCACAACCTCATTTGTTTTACTTTTTTAAAATATTACAATTTTATTTTGTTTTGGTTCACATCCAAAAGTGCTCAGGGCTTACTCCTGGCTGTGCACTCAGACATGTATCCTGATGGGGCCCAGGGACCCGATGGGGTGCTAGGGATCAAACCCAGGTCACCTACATGCAAGGCAAGTGTCCTGCCCTTTATAATACCTCGGACCCTCTTATTTATTTTTCTTGATGTATATTCTCCTGTGACCCTACTTCAAAGACAACTGTGTGTTTTTCCTTTTCTTCTTTTGTAGTGTAAGGCTATAAAAATAATCTTCTGAACCTGTCCTTTCTCATGATTGAAGATTTTACTTCTGCACATGTGAAGAATATATAAACCACGTGGTTACCTTTTAGATGATGAATTTCAGGGAAAAAAATGCCTGTTTCTAGTATGTATAAGTCAGTATAAGTATGTATGCAGATATCTTTATTGAGTATGGGAAACTATAGATTCTATTTCAAGCCCATGTTGAAATGCTATTTATAAGTATTCCTTCATATTCTAAGTGTTTCCAAACCATCTAAGCAGTTTACAAGTGGGGGAATTTTATTCCAAGTAGTATCGTGTAAACTCACAGATTAAATCATTATTTATTAGTGCCACTTTTGAGAAGAAATCCCATAGTTTCAGATAAAATATAATCTTTTAAAATATACATTGTATATATGTATCTTTATAGTTAACATGTATTGGGAATATTTGATTATATAGGAACCAGACAGCCCTTTTGAAGTAAGATTTTTGGATTATGTAAAAAAAATCAAACAAAATCAGAAAATGACATATTTTGTATTAGTGCCTACTCTACTGATTTCAGAAGTGAAAATTTTTTGTTCTCACCATGATGGATGGCATCTAGTATAGCCCAATGGCGTCTGCTTGCTGCAGGAACATGCCATTTAGCGACACTAGCACGTGGCAGGTACAAATGGAGACGTTACTGGCACCTGCCTGAGCAAATCGATGAGCAATGGGATGAGAAGTGATATAAGTGATACTATGATGGATGGTTAGTTTCCCTCAAGATACACTGCAGAACACGATCAGAACATTTCTAATCTATGATATTTAGAATGATAAAAGATTCCACTAGGATGGCAGCCGTTAGCTTCAATTTCCAGTAGAGAAAGTGAGGTAAGTAATTAAGATGAAAAGGAAGCAGCAGGAGAATATAATTGCAGAAAACATAACTTTTTTAAAACAGAAAAATACTCATATGTACTCTAAAAAAAAGCTAGCAAACAGATTGGAGTAATTGCATTGCCCCTTTGAGTGGACAACAATCTTTTAAAGATGGATTTTAAAGAGGCCCCAGGGATAACTGTGTGACTTAGATCACCTACTTTGCGAGCATCAGGCCACTAGTTTTATTTCGATGTCCAGTGTCACTATGTGCCAAATGAGTTCTACACTCTGCTGACTGAATCCTGGTTCATAAGCAGTTTCCAGCCAAACTGTGCGTAAACACAAGTAAAATGATGAGACCCCACCAAGCACCATACTAAAAAGATGTGCAGTCACCGTGGCTTGAACATGCAACCTCTGGTGAACTTCTGTGTGAGCACTTCAGCCAGTATATGCATGAGCATCACAATTAAATACAGACCCACAAGCTCTGTGCATCAACTAAAGGAGTGCAACCAGGCAGGAGAGATTATACAAGGGTTAAGACACTTGCTTTGCATGTGTTCAACCAGGGCTCAATCCCGAGTTCAACACATCATCCCCTGAGCGCCACCAGACATGATTGCAAGAAACTTCCAGATGAGACTCGGAAGGAAGGTTAGAAGGGACAGAGGGAGGGAAGTCACGAGAGAAAGAGAGAAAGCAACCTTCAGTGAGCACCAAAGTTAAGCACCATGTGCAAGCACTGTGGCCTGATATGTGCTCTTGACCAGCTCGCCAGCTAAATATTTGAGCACCACAGCCAGATCTGTGTGACACTTAATATTCACAACAGGAAAGGGGAGATAACTCTTAAATTTTTCAAATTGCATATTAAAACCTGGTAGGTACATTTGCATATTAAAGTCTGGTAGGTAGCATCTAAGCTCAGATGCTTTGAGTTATAGTCTGTTCCTCTGTTTATTCTTTTCAAAGCAAAATGTGTGATTTCATGTAAATACCAAGTTGTGTACATTTGAGGTCTCTTGGTCTTTGCACATAACCTAACCCAACCCCTACTTTCTATATTTATTCCCCAGACACCTAAAAATCAGGGTAAGAGAGGGATTCACCATAGAGAGGAGAGTGGAAGAAGCAGAAAAATAGCGGGATAGAGGAAGAAAAGTGTAAGTGGTAAAACATTCTCAGAGGATGAAAAGGCAAATCTACGGGTGAAGATCTATAGGTCTGTCTATAAGTCTTCTCTTGAAGATCTATAGGTCTCACCAACTTACTGAAATGTCACTATGCCCTGCCCAGAGGATCACTGCTAGGAAGTTACTGTTGCCTTGGCCTTCCATTTAGTTAGTGCTTCTCTACGTCAACTGGATGCTAGAGATTTTTTTTCTTTATTAGATGAGTGGACCATGAAGATGTGGTATATGTACACAATGGAATACTACGAAGCTATAAGAATGATGATGAAATTATGCAACTTGCTACAACATGGATAGAACTGAAAGATACCATGTTAAATAGAATAAGCCAGAAGAAGGACACACAGAATATTTATCATACGTGGCTGATAGGATAAATCAATAATGGGATACAACATATTAAAGGGGGCATGCCTAGATTACCCTTAATTCCAGAATAGAGGGAGGAGAAGTAAAGATAAAAAAAGAAATTGAGGTTGGGGTGGGGGCAGGAGGTTAACTAAGGCAGACAAAAAGCACCAGGGGTAGGGAGGAAGGGAATTTGGGTACAGACTTTATATCGAGGAGTGGTATAGCTAAATATCCAAACCACAGAGTCAACAGCACTGAAACCATGAGATCCAAACTTCAAGAACCAAACTTTAGAATGTAGTTGTCAAGATGGCAAGCTGTCAAGGTGGGGGCTGGGAGGGAGACTGGGAACACTGGTGGAAGGAAGGTGACTCTGGTGGTGCTGGAACATTGTATGTCTGAAACATTGTAAGTCTGGAATTGTATGTCTGAAATTGTATGTCTGGAATATTGTATGTCTGACTATGAATAACTTTGCAAATCCTGGTACTTTAATAAAATTTTCTATTTAAAAAATATTTTTAAAAAGTGATTCAAATGCTTATATCATACTTTCACTTAAAGGTTTCCAAGCACTTAAACAGCTATTTCATTTAGGTGAAAAAAGAATTTGACTAGATTGGAGATATCCCGCATTCACAATATGTCTTTCACAAGGAGAAATGAGTCTTATTGGGAATTTGAATCTTAAGTCGCCTACTCAGGGAAATCTTGGGATTTGTACATTAAAAATTTTTTAAGTACCTGGGGAAGCTGAATAATCCTGGAAACTTTAATTCAATCCTAATGAAGTGTTAAAAGATGCTGTAATGCTGGTGAAGGTGACAAACTCTTTGATTCACTCGATTTTAAAGATGATGTAATTCATTCCTGCTCTTTTTACAAAGGATGAAGCTGAAACCCAAGAGAGATCTATTTATTCAATCAGGCCCACATCTGGCAATGAAAACGAAATGGATGCGCTCCAAGTCTCAGTCCAAGGATCGCATCACATACCTTTTTTGACAACTGTAGTACAAAAGCACTGTGAGCACATCCTTAAAATTTTATATTTCACCAAAATTTATATGTAAAGAGTGGGTAACATTCATTGGTTGATCTAACATGTCTTAAGAATTCATTCATCATGATTCTTTAGAGTCTTTAAAACTCCACTAAAGAGCTTCTACTTAGAAATTCCAAGCTGATCAGAGATAAGAAACGTACATGAAAAGAGCTTTTGTCATCCAGGGTAAATATATATGTTACCAATTTTTTTTATGAAAAAGACTGTGATCTTGATATGAACAAGATACATCTCTACCTTCTTTCATCTCTAGTTGAAGTTTAGTATTTCCTGCAATTAAAAATATCTGGAGCAAGCCGATACATTGGGCTACACTAGCACACAACAGGGACAAATGGAGACTTACCGGCACCCGCTCGAGCAAATCAAAGATCAACGGGATGACAAGTGATACAAGTGATATAATTTGAAAAAACAGGCCATTGCAATATTTGTAATCTTTGAGTCAATAAAAATTACAAATTATACCTGGTACATAGTTCAGAGGGCTGGAGCTATAGCACAGCGGTTGGGCTTTCACCTTTCACGCGGCCGACCCGAGTTCGATTCCTCCGCCCCTCTCAGAGAGCCCGGCAAGCTACTGAGAGTATCAAGCCCGCACGGCAGAGCCTGGCAAGCTACCCATGCGTATTGGATATGCCAAAAACAGTAACAATAAGTCTCTCAATGAGAGACGTTACTGGTGCCCGCTCGAACAAATCGATGAGCAACCGGATGACAGTGACAGTGACAGTGACATAGTTCAGAAAAGAAGGACAAACATAGGGCATCTATCTTGATTCTGGGGAAAAGTCAGGCAGAGCCTGGATGCTGCTAAGAGTCAGTTAGTAAGGAACAAAGAGGCAGCAGGCAATGGGGCATGCACAGTTGGATCCACCATGATGAAATCCTACAAGCAAAGCAAAGACAGATCAAACTTAGAATGCTATAAGCACGAGAGTTTGTAAGTCTAACTGTACCTCTCGGTGATTCACTAATAAAAATTTTTTTCAAAAAATGCTATTTTTTCACCACTTGACAACTTTTTAGCAAACAGAATAGCACTGACTGAAATAACCAATGCATAGAGACCTAAGTTAAGAACAGATCTACCTTTTTTGCTTATATACACTGCTGGTCTGCGTTACTTGAGCATACAACTCAAGTGCTTCTTGGATCAATATGCCCAGGCTACAATTCTAAAACCCAAAATAAAGATCTGCTGTAATACCTACGTTGCCTGAAACTAGACTATACTTCAATTTGGGGATCATTGTGGTTGTTATTGATTTATGCTCATTACTAATTTTTTTTTATTGCTTTGGGGAGGTCACAGCTTCTGGTGCTTTTTATTTAAGCCATGTGGAAGAAACGTGCGCTAGAGAGCACACATTAAGGAGCTGGCTGAGAGCTGGAAGTGTGTGTTTTGTTTTGTTTTTTTTTCTTTTTGGGTCACACCCGGCGAAGCTCAGGGGTTACTCCTGGCTCTGCACTCAGGGATCACCCCTGGGTGCTCAGGGGACCATATGGAATGCTGGGAATCGAAACCCGGGTCGGCCGCGTGCAAGGCAAACGCCCTCCCCACTGTGCTATCGCTCCAGCCCCGCTCATTACTATTTTCAATTTACGACTCCTACTCCAAGTTTTATTAACGTGTTAAAAAAGTCAAATGTAATAATATATCAAAATTTTATAACATTTTATTTCTGGTTTCCACATGATTACCATATACATAATTTTTAGTAAAATAATGATCTCCAAAGATTCCTTAATTCCCAAAACCTTTTCTTAATATCCCATCATACTTGGAAAAAGAGATTGCAGATTTGACTAAGGTTAAGGACTCTGAAGTAGTACATTATTTTGGGTCATCCAAGTGGGCCCAGTCTAATCACAGACTTGTTTAGAGCAAAAAATGTCCAAGTTCTGGTCAGAGAGGAGAATCAGAAAAAGAGTTTGCTCTGTCATTGCAGGCTTTGAAGATGGAACAAAGCGAAACTTGAGCTAAAGAATGTGGGTGGCCTCTAGAATCTGGGAAAGAGAAGAAAAATAGATTCTCCTGTAGATGCTCCAAAAAGGAACACAGCCCTGACAGAATACTTAATTTGAGCTCAGTGAGTTCTGTATCAGACTTTGGTCTTCAATAAGTTAATAAATGTGTGCTCTTTACACCACTTACTTTCTTCATGGTCAGATGTGATGAAAGCTGTAAGAAACTCCTATTATCACTTTGTGCATTTAAACGTGTTTTTCTCAGAAACTTCATCAAAGATATCCAGGTACAAATAATACATTAAAATAACATTTGCAGAATCTGTTGCAACAGTTAAAGAAAAGCCAAATGCAATTTGTCATTACTAAATAATAAGGGTTTCCTGGGACCCACAAGTTAAATCTATTTATCTGTAAAATTTTGACGAAACAATTCCCATATTATTCATTATAGAAAAATCTTAAGAATAGCTGACATTCCAGCTTGTTTTTCTCTCTCCACTTTCTTTCTCAGGGTTCTTATTTTTTCTGGCTTCAACTATTTCAGAATCTGGATTACATTCATATATGCAACTCATTTATGGCAGAAAGAAGCCAAGGAAAGAGTGATTTTAATAATCGACATTATTACTTTACAAGCTTCAAATGAACACACAGCTACTAAATTATTATGCGAGGGAACTATTGCAGGAAAATGAAAAACCTATAAAGGGAATATCTGCCAAATAGGACATGTTTCCAAATCCCAATGGTGAAAGGATTTATGGTAAATAATGAATTCTTGAGAACAACTTCTAATCTTGCTGTAACATGTGAATGCAACAATGATATCTAGCAAACCAGGAAAGCGCATGGTGTTCAATGTTTCAAGTATAGTATCTTCCACAAATGAGTGTTTTACGCTTTGTCTTGCCATAAATGGTTTTATTCTAAATATGATAGTAAAAAATTGGGATAAAAGAATTCCATCACGCATGCACACAGAGTTTCCCTTAGTCTACCTATTAAATATAAATAGCTCCTTTTAAATAACAACTAATTGAAATGGACTTCTGTAAAGTTCTTGGGGAAATGTTTGATAAATATGAAAAGCACATTTCCATTTATTATTTTTGAATCTGTCAAGAGGAAAAAATCCTTTGTAATTCCAATAGAGATATTTCTTCCTTTATGGAAAACTATGATCATGGGGTAACCAACAAGAGACTGGACTGTCTTTGTCAACAGCAGCTGTCAGCTCTTAGGCACAACTTGCAAAGCACTTAACACAACATCCATATCCTCATATTTCAAGTAAACATTCACATCCTCTTGTAACAAGCCGGCTTGTTCACAGTGTATGAAGTGAAAGAAAACCTCAGGGCTGGAGGAACAGTATTACT
This sequence comes from Sorex araneus, assembly GCF_027595985.1. Classification (NCBI taxonomy): domain Eukaryota; kingdom Metazoa; phylum Chordata; class Mammalia; order Eulipotyphla; family Soricidae; genus Sorex; species Sorex araneus. The sequence goes on from NC_073305.1 coordinate 168,632,750, forward strand.
TAGGTGGGAAATTGCCTTGTACGTGACCAACCAGAGTTCAATCCCCAGCACCTCATATGTTCCCCTGAGCCAGTCAGGAGTGATCCCTGAGTGCAGAGTCAGGAGTCAGCCCTGAGCACCACTGGGTGTGGCCTCCAAACAAACAATAGCAACAACAACAACAACAACAAAGTGAAATAGAACCACCAATACAAGCATACAATCAAGAAGTGTTGATCAGTGTTCTTTTGAAAATATGCATAAAACAAACCAGTTATTCTTTCCCAGAACTAGATCCTTTGGGTAATAAAAGACAGGCTAGATTGGCTGAGATCAAGAGAATACCACTTATAATAAAGTATGATATCTGGACCTTGGACAAATGGAATGGTAAAGCTTGAATGCTGCCAGCTTTTCCCTGTGCAAAATCTAATATAGTCAATACATGTGTTTTCCATGCTTCAAGGCACTTTCAGGAGTTCAAAAAGCATATGCCTTCTTAATAACAATATTTAAGTCATTTTGACGTCAGCTACATAAAGCTGTGCTTTGTTAAATGGCATTAATTCTTAAGGGATTGTCAGAAAAATTTGCAGAGTGTTTTGTAAGATGTAATACAATGCTAAATTTTATCTGAAAAACCTCATAAAAGTGTAAGTCACACTTCACAGAACTTCCAATTACTTTTCCACTTACACAATCGCATAGTCTCACTCCTAAAGACCAGCTCCTGTATCTAATACAAACCTCAAAAAAAGACCAGAATTTCATTGGTGTTTTCAAACAAGATGCTTCCTAAATACATGTCCACTGTATGGTAGACAATGACAAGTGGAAGATATGCCCTAATGATGCAAACAGTTTATACTGAGAAGCTCTGCTTTTTAAAAATTTTGAATTTAATACAAATTAGCACACAATTTCATGTTCTTAAAAAAAATCTGCAAAAGTCTATATTAATTCATGTATACCAAAATATTTCAAAATCTCTAATAGTTCAAGGGCAGTGTAATTTTGTTACATTGCTGATGTGAAAACTCAGAATGGGTGCATGTTGGGGATGCTAGAGGATTAACACATGGTTCTCTCTCTCTCTTGTGGTTTTATCATTTCCCAAAGACTTTTTGCTATGCATATCTGGAAAGAGAATATGGTGGGTGTGCACCTCTTCTTAAAGTCTTTCTCCAGAAATTCTTTATATCACTTCCATTCAAATCCCTTGAGACAATCAGTCTTTTGGACAGAACAATAAAGAGAATGGAAAAATACAGCACATCTGTATGCCTAGCAGTAGCAAGAATCAGATCTTATGTGCACAACCCTACCACTCAAAATCATTTTAAGTTATATTATATGGGTAATAAATATTGCTGCTGATCTTGGAAAAATAATTCTCTGTGGCAAAAACAAATCCAATGCTTACATAAAACAAAGAAGTAAATGAAAAAAATCCCCTAAAACCCAGAGAAAATTAGTATGAACATTTTTTGCACCCACCACTTTCTTATATATATGTATATATATATACATATATATATATATTTATATTGGGGGGTCACATCCGGCTATGCACAGGGGTTATTCCTGGCATCTTTTACAAATTTTCTTGCACATTTTTAGACATTCGTTTATATTTAAAAGTGATTTTATTATGAATCTGCATTCCTGAGTGACAGTTTAATACCTGGAATGGGAAAGAATCAGATTTAGGTGGCTCCTCCACTGTTGTTCGCTGCATCCTTTTCACCAAGAAGTAGAGTTAGAAAATTTTTCATTTACCATTCATTGATTAAGATTCTAGACACCATTAGTTGATTTGACACATCATCAACTTTAATGTGGAAATGATATAAGAAAACTTGCATGGATTCACTTCAATTTATATTTTACCTTGTACTCACCATCATGTAAGTGCTTCACCGATGTCGTACTTTCTTTTTTGGATTTTTATTTATTTTTTGGGGGGGGGTCACACCCAGCGATGCACAGGGGTTATTCCTGGCTTTACACTCAGGAATTACTACTGGCGGTGCTCGGGACCATATGGGATGCTGGGAATCGAACCCAGGTCGGCCGCATGCAAGGCAAACGCCCTAACAGCTGTGCTATCACTCCAGCCCCTGTCCTACTTTTTAAGAAAATCTGTGTGGTAGCAATTTTACAGTGTTCAAATGTCAACTCTGGAATCTGCAGGAATATCTCTGTGGCTTAGCATGCCTTAGAACTCACATGTGTATGATCATGAGTTCAGAAACATACCACATATGCAGAGCATGCTCCTGGCATCTCTACTGTCTGTGATCACTGGTGCCACAGGAAATTTCTGGTCCACTGCCCACCAGGGGTATGAGAACACCACAACGAAAGGTGTGTGAGCCTTGGGAACAGGTGTGATCCTCAGCGAGCATGGAGCTGAGTTTGCAAGTGCCACCACCTGATGTGAAACTCTGCAGCTTGATGGCTGCGCACCAAAGTCAGGCAACCCCTGATCATTGCAATAACAATATTCAGGAAAATAAAGGAAATGGAATAGGATGCCATCAAATGTATCTTCAAGAAGATGAATTCTATTGCTTTGGCTTTAGTATATTTTCTGCTAATACCTCCCATCAGGTCTACCAAAACAGTATAATTTATACCAAATCTTCTAAAGAATTTGTCCAGATCATATCTCAGGATTACCAGTATGATCTGGCACTGAACATACTTAGTTACAATATTTCTCATTATATTTTATATGAGAAATTGGAACCTTTTTCTGTGAAGTCCAGAAAAGAAATATTATAGATGTTTTGACTTAAACATTTTCTGTCACAACTATGCATATGCCAGTATGAACACAGCAACAGATGAAAAGCATCAATGAATGAGTGTGGCTGCATTCTGATAAAAATTTTATTGAAAAAAATCTGATGGTTGAAAAAGTATAGTCGAAGTGACATATGCACTTATATGTTCACCGCAGCACTGTTTACAATAGCCAGAATCTGGAAAAAACCCGAGTGCCCTAGAACAGATGACTGGTTGAAGAAACTCTGGTACATCTATACAATGGAATACTATGCAGCTGTTAGAAAAAATGAGGTCATGACGTTTGCATATAAGTGGATCAACATGGAAAGTATCATGCTAAGTGAAATGAGTCAGAAAGAGAGAGACAGACATAGAAAGATTGCACTCATCTGTGGAATATAGAATAATAGACTATAAGACTAATGCCCAAGAATAGTAGAAATAAGTACCAGGAGATTGTTTCCATGGCTTGGAGGCTGATTCTGGGTAACTGAGGGAAGGGACCACCAAGTAAAATGTGGTTGGAGGTCATGTGGGGGAAGGGTGATGCGGGCCAAATACAGACTAGAGACTGAACACAATGGCCACTCAACACCTTTATTGCAAACCACAACACCTAATCAGAGAGAGAGAACAAAAGGGAATTCCCTGCCATAGTGGCAGGGTGGGGTGGGGGAAGACGGGACTGGGGAGGGGGGGAGGGATGTTGGGTTTACTGGTGGTGGAGAATGGGCACTGGTGAAGGGATGGGTTATTGAACTTTGTATGGGGGAAACATGAGCACAAAGATGTATGGATCTGTAACTGTACCCTCACGATGACTCTCTAATTAAAAATAAACTAATAAAAAAAATCTGATGGTTGGCCTGGGATCTAAATCCTCTTAATGCGTTGCAGAAAGCAGCCATACAACATGTGTCAGCCTATTAAATTCAAAACTGTGATAGGTGAGCATAGCAGGTGACCTACAGGGAATGAATCAGGACAACTACACACAGCTTTTATTGTCCATTGAGGCACATTGAAGGTGACCAGGAAGTGGAGGTGCAGAGGACCAGCATAGATAAGAAGAAAAAGTACAACAGAAGATTTTGACGTCCTATTTTAACAGCATATGTCTTTAAAATGCAATAGGGACAATTTCTCTATAGAGATGCTTGAGTGATGAAGTGTGGGGTGAGGAAGAATCTTTGAAGGTCATTGTACTGGGTCTGATCTAAAGTGCCTTTGGTAGTGGTTTGATTACGGTGATTGTCTAGTCATGATTTCCAGCCACCATTGCACCAAAACTCTGAGTTTAGAACTGGTTTTATTTTTATAGTGTAACTTAGGAGATAAGATCCAATTTGGGGGTATATGTTGAATAACTTATAAGTACTATATCAGGAACCAAACAAAGACAGCATCTTTTTGCAAGAGACTTGGAATTGTGTCTAAGGAACATAGACCTGAAAAACAGTAAATAAAGCACTTTTGTCTGTTCATTTACTTTGGGGTTGGAGGACACATCTGGGAGTGCTCATGGGTACCCTTTGCTCTGCACTCAGTAATCAACTATGGGGGAGTACATATGGGATGCTATGGATTGAATCCACAATAAAGAGTTTTGATAAGCATTCATCTTAACTAAATTCTTCCTAAGGTGCTATCAATGGTGCGGTGGCAAGGAGGATCTGGTCCATGTGAGTTGACAATGAGCTATTCATAGAATTGGGTTCTTAGACATAAGTCCAGAGATAAATAATTCTCCATGGTTCAATTTATAAAATAAAAGGCTTATTTTTAAAAATTGCTTGTAAGTGTTATTAAGGAATTTAAAACAACTCAAGATACTAAACATTTGCACAGAATTTCATTGAGGACACCACAGATTAGAAAAATAAATGGAGCCTTGATATATCATTGGGAAAAGAAGTAAGTTACTTGGATTGCATATTGCTAATTCAGGTCAATAGAAAAAAACCTTTTGGAAGGCACAGCCAGTACTTAGGGCTTACTTCAAGCTTTGTGCTCAGGTATCACTCCTGGCGGGGCTTGGGGGGCCACATAGGATTGAACCCAGGTCAGTCCATGTAAATCAAGTGCCTTGTCTGCTGGGCTACCTCTCCATTCTCATTTTATAAAATGTTTAACGGATAGATGAAATGACTACCATGAACCAGAGACATTGTTAGGTGATTTACATAGAGTATATTTATAATAATAGCTCAGAATTACTTTTCAATCTTAAACAATCATTTCTATTTCTAAGAACGTCTACTAAATTTTCCAAGTCAAAGTTTGAAAAGCAAGACCTGAAAGATTGAGTTTCCCTTTTACTTTGGTCTATATGGAATCACAAATATTTGGCTTAGAATTGAAAACTTAAATAAAAGACCCAAATTCTAAAGTAGCTATAACTGAAATGTTAGCCAAAGACTTGAGATAGTTCATATAATATTGACTTAATAAATAAATGAATTCCACCTAAGTATAAATGTGTTCTTTTGAAACGGAGGCTTACACTCTCGCCTAAAACGTCTTTAGCACAGGAAGAGAATGTTTGATAGCATACTAAATAAAATGGTTATTTGAATTTCAAATTCATTTAATATGTACTGTATTTATTTTATACTCTAGTGAACAAGACAGAGCTAGCCCAGAGAGGTCACTTTACAGGTGAGGAAGCTGCTCCTAATGGTTAACAGTTTCTACAGACATCATGCAACTTGAAAAGAAATGCAAAAGGTCTATAAAGCAGACGTCCTTACACAGTTTCCCAACCTTTCCCACAGCAGTTCTGCTCCTCTAGCTCCAGGTGGATGTGGCATTTGTACGCAGAGTTCCATCATGCCGCTTCTACCTACTTACCCCATTATTTTACTTTGAACTTAAGTGAAAGTGATTGAGTAAAATTTTTTTCTAAAAAATTCTCAGGAGCATCATATAGTATATTGGTAGCTTCTTACATCATGTCTCCATTATCCCATTAGATGTATAAAATAAAAATGCCTATTAAAAATTGACAAATGCGTTGTAAAGAAAAGATAACACAGAGCTAGAGTTTAATTGGAGTTCAGCTTGTAATCTGTGGGAACAACTGAGTTGATGGCATAACCTCAAAAGGCTATGTTCAAATTTGTTCATTTAAAAATACATGGAGTTAATACTTAATAGAAGATAGCAGTTTTTAAGGTACCAATTTCAAAATCATCTTAATTTGTCTTGTCCTATTTTTCTGTAGCAATTTGCATCCATAATTTCCCTCCCCTTTTTAATCCTTTTTATTTTTCACTGGATTCTAGGACTCTAGGACGCTTCTGTGCCACCACTCCCTCCATCTCTGTCCTGAGTCCTCACCATTCTCTTGACCTGTGCTGAATATCATCCATATTATGAAACTATTCCTCTTCTTTATTCTTCTTTGTCTTCTTTCCCTTTCTCCCTCTGGACCTCCTCTTTGCCCTCTGTCTCTCCTCTTTCTCCTCCTCCTCTTTCCCCCTTCCCCCCTTCTCCTCCTCTTCCAACCTCTTCCCCCTCCTCCTCCTCTTCCCCCTCCTCCTCCTCCTCTTCTTCTCTTTCTCCTTATCCATCTCCTCCCTACTTTCTCCTCCTTTCTTCCACCTGTTATTTCTTTTTATCTCTGTCTCTACTTATTTTTCAGAGAAACTACCATTTTTCATTATCAACACTGAATAAAATTTCCATTATATATTTATAATAAATCACAAACTCTGTGCCAAAAATCACAAACTCATTTAAATCTCTCTCAGCAGTGAAGGCAGGATTCTCCAGTCTTTCGGATTTAAATTGTATATAGTGAATTTCTTTCTAAATATTAGAGTATTTAAAGGAAATGAAATGAATTACTTTTTTCTGGAGAAACCCATTCAAATTAGTCCAACTTTCCGCCATTTAAATCCTGTAAACTTATATTCCTGGTTAAATCAGTTCTCTTTGAATAAGTACTTGGTCCTCAAGCTTTCCCTCTTTATCCCCTTTTACTTACAAGAGATGATTTAATGACTCAAGTAGTTCATGCTCCTTATTGCACAAAAAAAGTTCTACCAGTTTTCTCCACAAACTTGTCCCAATAACTTTTCATATGATCCTGATTCATTGTGAGAATCACTGAGCTCCTCAGCTGCTTTCTCTGCCTATAGCACAGTTACAGTTTCCATTCTTCTTCTCCAGTCTTGACACTCCTCTAGTACCAACAGCCCCCTAGTTCTTGTTTTTCACTTCTGATCTCTTCCAATCCTCTTATTTTTGACCTTTTCTAATTCTCTTACCACTTCTACACTTTTCTTCAGAAGATACTGACGTAACTGGCCTCCTTGCACTCCACATAAAGGTCTTGGAATTTTTTAAAAAAATGTTATTTAATTCCCCTTCTCCCTTAAAGTCACATTTTTTAATCATTGGTAATGACAGTTTTGTTCACTATGGTAATCTTGGGGACATTCTGACATTATGGTGAATATGGGTTTCCTTAAAGGTGTTAGTTTTGCCATAAAAATAGATCATGTGGAACCTGATGATAATTCTGAACCTGTGGTTTTTCTAACACTGTGCCTAGCACCATATCTTCTCTCCACTTCATCTAGGTGAAGTGGCATGGAGCATAAAATAGATATCCCGATGGGCTCATCTCATTATTTTCTTTCATATTTAGTAATTTTCATGTACTCCTCTCTCTCTTCCTCCATCTGTATTTATCTCTATCTCTGTCTCTGTCTGTGTCTGTGTGTCTGTGTGTCTGCGTGTCTGTGTGTCTGTGTGTCTGTGTGTCTGTCTGTCTGTCTCTCTCTCTATTTCTCTCTCATCCTGGCATAAGAGCTACCTTTTTCGGGCAAATCTCAGGTACCAAAAGCAAAAAGCACAATAGGTCATTTTTTTTCTTTCTCTCTCTCCTCACCCCTATCCCCAGCATTTTTTAAAAATCAAGCACTGTGATTTACAAGGTTATTAATAGTTGAGTTTTACACATATTGCAGCATCAATCCCACCACCACGGCCAACTTCCCTCCATCAATGTTTTCAGGTTCCCTCCCATCATCTCCCACAACCCCTCCACCACCAGCAGCCTATCCTTCTGGTACGCACCATTAAAAGTTCAGTTGTTAAAGTTTGTGTCTCTTGATTCCAGTGTTGTTGACTGTGATTTGGATGTTTGGCTCTATCATTCCTTAAAACCACTTTTGTACCTGGTTCTGCTGCCCTGGCTCCTGGTGCTCCTCATGTGTCTGTTCACTTCCTCTCGTCCACTCTTCATTTCCTTCTCCTCCATATACTCTGGAGCCAAGGTTGATCAGGGCATCCCCCTTTAAAACACTGTATTTCCTCATCCTATTATTCTGACTACCACATATCAGTAATATCATCCAAGCAAATCATATTTAAGATATAACAACAAGAAGTGCCTTTTCTCTACTTGTCTTCATTATGAACTAAGCAATTTTTAACCTTTTTAGCAAACACATGCATCTTATTCACCAAACTTTGTTACAGAGGCTTTTCCTTGACTTCTTTATCTTAATATTTATTCAAATGCCACGTTGTTGATTACATCACATGATCGTGATATTCTTATCATTTTTCTTCTCTCCACTTCCTAATAATGTACTCTTTATCTTCTACCTATACTATATCTGCTAACTTCGTTAACTACTAAGCTATTTTACTGCCTAAAGTTTCTCCTCCTCTAGTATTCTTTCCTTATGCAGGAAATATGAACTTTGGAATGTGTAAGCGTGAGATCCAATTCTATTCTACATGGCCAGTTTGTAAATTTGAGCAAGATTTTAAAACTCTTTCTCCTAAATTTTAGAAAGGTTTTGTGAGAATAAAGCGAGATAATGCATACAGAGTGCTCAGCATGTATGCCTGAGGAGCAGTTACTATGATCTTGATGATGATAATGATGGTGATGATGACGGAGGTCTGTAATGTTTATAATGAAGTTCCTGGATGAGAGACACATTGAATGCAGAGTAGACTTCAGGAATGCACAACAGAGGGAAATGCTTATGGAGATGCATGAGAAGGCAGGAAAACAGTCAGATGGGAGCAGTTAATGTCAGAAAAGTGAGAAGAAAAATGTTGGGAATGTAAGTTACAGAAATGTTAGAAATAACCCTAGTTTCTCCAACTAAAGTGATTTGATTTGGCTTTGATAAGCAATGACGATATTTTTACTTTGCTCTATTACAAGGTCATATGTATGTATAGCATGAGTCTGCCTCTAAAATTGCTAAAGTTTTATCAAAATGGAATGTCCAAAAGACAGACAATTGAAGGAAAGATAGCTTACATTTTTATACTAGTAGTTTATAATAGTAGCTTTTCTTTAGCAAACACAAATTCTGTGGCTGGAGAGATAATATAGAGAGTAGGCATTAGCCTTGAATGTCAGCAGACCACAATTCTATCCCTGGCAACCCCTGTAGTACCAGGAATGATCCCAGAATACAAATCCAAGAGTAACTGGAGTAAAACACTGAGTACCACAGACTGTGGCCCTAAAAAAAATTTAGAGGAGGAGGAAGAGGAGAGGAGGAGGAGGAGGAGGAAAAGAAGAAGAAGGAGAAGGAGAAGAAGAAGAAGGAGAAGGAGAAGAAGGAGGAGGAGAAGAAGAAGGAGAAGGAGAAGAAGAAGGAGAAGGAGAAGGAGAAGAAGAAGAAGAAGAAGAAGAAGAAGAAGAAGAAGAAGAAGAAGAAGAAGAAGAAGAAGAAGAAGAAGAAGAAGAAGAAGAAGAAGAAGAAGAAGAAGAAGAAGAAGAAGAAGAAGAAGAAGAAGAAGAAGAAGAAGAAGAAGAAGAAGAAGAAGAAGAAGAAGAAGAAATAAGTCCTTACAATAAAATTTAAGTATTATGATTTTCTCCTCCATTTTATTAAAAAACCATGTATATTTGGATGTGTATACTTGAGGCAGGGGGTACATCCAGTACTTTATGGCTCTGTGCTCAGAACCACTCCTTGCAGGGCTTGAGGGATCATTTGGGGTGTCAGGGATCAAACCCAGGTCAGCTGCATGCAAAGCAAGCATCCACCCCACTGTACTATTTCTCTGTCCCCTTGGGTATGTATACACTTTTCTTTAAATATTTACAAGTTTTTGCCTTAATTTTAGTTCTGAAGCATTCTTTCTAGTCTTGGATCACTTTATTTTTTAATTAAAATAATTCATCATTACCTTATAATATTATTAAAGATTTCTAGAAGTTAAACTCTCTGTACATGTATGAATACCACTGCACTGTTCCCCAAAGTCCCAGTGACATCATCCTATTAAAATGGTTCCCCCTTCCCTTTCATTCCATCCTCTTCCCTTTTTACTCTGGTAACTGGTAACCACCGTATTTTCCACAGTATATGTTACTCTTGTGTTGGCCAGTTTGTTTGCTTTGGTTCTCTATATTCCACATGAGAGTGAAATCATATGGTAATTATCTTTCATTTTCAGTCTTATTTCTTTTTTTTTTCTTTTTGGGTCACAGCAGGCGATGCACAGGATGCACAGGGGTTAACTCCTGGCTCTGCACTCAGGAATTACTCCTGGCAGTGCTTGGGGGACCATGTGGGATTCTGGGAATCGAACCAGGTTTGGCCGTGTGCAAGGCAAATGCCCTACCCACTGTGCTATTGCTCCAGCCCCTTCAGTCTTGTTTCACAGCATAGTCTATTCATGTTGTCTAAAAAGACAGAGATGAGAACCGGAGCTGCCACACACACGCAACAGCTCCTCTGCTCCTTACAGACTATGATCCTGGAGGGCTACTAATCACTTTTGGCACCCAGCAGCTTCTTACAGAAATGCACTAGACTGTGAACTGAGCTACAACTCCAGGCCGCCCGGGGAGGGAAAAGGTTTTTCTCTCTCGGCCTTCTCTTTCAGTGACTTCTGGCAGAAATCTTTCTGGACTTAATTACTAAAATATCAGAAATCCAAATCATATATTCTTAACTCTCAGCAATGGAAAACAAATTATCAAATGATGCCTTTCAGTAGGTTTGATCGTTGGGGGAAAATTATAAATAATAATAGTGAGTTCTCTGTTGAAATATTGAATGTACTCAAAGTATAGAGAGAGTAAAGTGAAGATCATTAGACACTCAGGTTGGGGGGTGTGTGTGTGGGAGGGGTTCTTGGTGGTGGAACATGTGCACTGGTGAAGGGATGGGGGTTTGATCATTATATGACCTAGACTTAAACCTGAAAGCTTTGTAACTTTTTTCATGGTGATTCAATAAAATAAATTTTTTTTTTTAAAAAAAGACAAAAAAGAAAAAAAGACAAAGCTTAGTCTCTTTAAATGGCTAAATAGTATTCCCTTGATCATTTATACTGACTTTTGTTTATCCATCCAGCATCTCCAGTCTCTTTTAAGTAGTTGTCCTAAAATACTTTAACCTTTAACTCTGAGCCTGGTTAAGATATAATGAACTTGAATATGTAATTTAGATAAATACAGACCTTTAAAAAAAATCTATGGCCTCTCTGTGTCTTTTAGATGATGAGTTTAAAGATGAATACTCAGAATGAATATTAATTTTTGAGGTTTAATTGTTGCCATTCTACTTTTTGGTTCTGGTTGTTTCCTATCTATGTTGTTATCTTTTCATGAATTTAATTGTTGCCAGGCCTGCATCCAAGCTCATTGAGAAATTCATCACAGGCCCTTCTCTTGTGGAGAGTGTTGCCTGGATTTCCAATAAAACAGGTACGAATTTTAAGCTTTCATACAATGCCATTCTCTTCAAGGACAGCTGAGCTGTAGGGGGTGGGTTTTATAGCCTAGGGCTCTGGCAGCTGCAGAAGCTGAGTTCTAAAGGGACAAAGAGCCTGGAGGGACTTTGACTCTAAAACTGCTGAGATTCAAAGACTGAGTTCCACACGTATGCACTTGGCAGCCAAGTGCATCTCTCCAATCTTAAAAAAGGAGTTCAACTCAACGGGAACCTGGAGAATTAAGAAAGAATTCCAAAATTCTGATCGTCCGTGTCTGATCTGCAACTCATGCCACAGTAGCTGGAGTTTCAACCTCCCTCGCCCTCTTCTGTGAAAAATGTGGGCTTTGGAACAACCATCTCGAAAAATGCAGATGCTTGGTTTAATCAGATGCCCTCTGTTCATTAATTTTATGTGAGGTATACCTTATCATATGGTCAAAATATATAAATTAGGAGCTTTAAGATAAAGAAATCATGGAGCTGTAATGTATATCATGGTAATGATAGTTAATAATATCTATCTGTATAGTTAATAATATCTATCTGTATGGTAAATTTGAGCATAGCTAAGAGCAGATCTTAAAAGTTCTCAGTGAGATGAGAGAGAGAGAGAGAGAGAGAAAGAGAGAGATACAGAGAGAGAGACAGAGAGAGACAGAGAGAGAGAGAAGAAAGTAAGTGCCTGCCTGCCAGGGATGGAGGGAGGGAAACTGGGGTCATTGATGGTGGGAAGTGTACACTTGTGGAGGGATGGGTGTTGGAACATTGTATGACTAAAATCCAGTAATGAACAGCTTTGTAACTGTGTACCTCATGATGACACAATAAATTTTTTTTAAAAAAATATAATTTAAAAAAAAATTCTCATCAAGAACCAGAGAGTACAATGGATAGGACATTTGCCTTCCACACAGCTAACCTAAATTCAATCCCTGGCATCCCCTATGATCTAAGCACCGCCATGAGTGATTTCTGAGTACAGAGCCAGGAGTAACCCCTGAACATTGCTGGGTGTGGCTCCAAAATCAAAACAAAAACAAACAAAAAGAGGTACTTGCCATCCATGAGGCCACTTATAGTTTGACCCCTGGCTCCGTATATGGTATCTATGTTTGCTTTGGAGCCTGCTCCTGTGTTTGATTTCTATCTTGAGAAGTAACTAAAATTATCTAAAATCCAATATATGCCTTGATAAATAATTCCAAGGAAAAGTTCTCATCAAAAGGAAAATAGGAGAGAACAAAGGGAAAGAGAGAAGATAAATCAGTGTCAGAGAGAAAGAACGAAGAAAATTAGCAATATTGCAAGATTCAAAAACCCCAAGAATGAATTTTAAGGATAAGCAAACTTACTCGAGCAAAAATGGCATTAAGCTACTATACTAGAATAAACATTCAATACCAGTCCCTCCAATACACACACATAATTAACTAAATAAAAGTATCAGACACATAGGAAGGTAAGAAATTGAATTTATTTTATTTTCACAGGCTAAAGATTCCTTTTATGATTCAATGCACATATAATTCAATGCATGAAATGACCAACTGCAAAGTTCCTAGCAGGAAGAAACTGTACTTTATTCCGATAAGTATAACCTCCTTTCAGTAAGAAACATGACCTTCAAAGAATGTATTGAGATTCACTAAGCTAAATACCCAAGAAGTGGAGAATATGAAGTCTGGGCTGACTTTTCCCATCAAATGGAGTTCTGAATTACCCTTCCATATCTACAATATATATGGGCTATAAATCGGGCTGATACTTATTCAATTTTACATTGTAACCAAGGAAAGGTTGCTTTATTTCTTAATGACCTTTCAATATAAAGAATATTGGTTTATTATAATTAAACTCAAGAGTCTGTTTCCTTTTACTCAAGTTTCAGAAGCTACACAGAATAAACTTGATTGAATCACTGCCTTTGACTCAGAAAGACAATATTCAAAGTGCACTCCTCTTCAATTCAACTCTCCTATCTATTAGATCTTTCCCCCAAAATTATGAAATTCTCTGCAAGGAAATCTAATTCTCATGATAACTGCGGAAAGGGAGGAAGGTTAAGAATGCTAAGATCAGGGCCAGACCTATAGTACAGTGGGTAGGAAGTTTGCCTTGCATGCAGCTGACTTAGGTTGGGACCCCGAGCATCCCAAATGGTCCCCTGAGCACCACCAGGAGTATAACTCCTGTGCATCACCGGCTGTGCTCCCCCCTCCCCACAAATGCTAGCATCAGTTGACTAATACAAAACAAAAAACACTCATTGAAATAATGCTCTGACTTGTTTGTTTTGGGGGTCACATGGCAGTGCTCAGGATTTACTCCTGGCTCTGCACTAAGGGATCACTCCTGGCAGGGTTCAGGGGACTATCATGGTGCTGGGGACAGAACTGGAGTCACCTTCATGAAAGGCAAGCACTCGGCCTGCAGTACTATCTTTTTGGCTCAATCCTCTGAATTCTTTAACCCTTTTCCTGGAGCTTTCAGTTACTCTTTCTTTTCAGTACATAAGTAGAATGGGCTTTGACTCCCAGTGGATACATGTCCTTTGAATCTTCTTCTTCTCCTTTTGTACACCAAATTGCAGCTATTAATGGTTAGATCATGGAAGAATGAGTAAGACATTCCTATTCATTCAAGTTTTCCCAAATGATCCGTGAAAAACCTTAATTCCCTTAAGTTATTATAACTTTCCATTAATAACGAAATAAATTCCTTATCCTAATATTTCGAGGAAATGGGACCTTAAAATAAATCTAAAAAGGGAGCATAAATTTGCTACATATTAAAACGTGTTCTTTTCTTTTTCATCTTGCTGAGTATTAAAACTTGGAGAGTTTTGACAACAACGGCCCTTCTGCCATGTTATTTTCGTTACCCAGGCAATGCAATTAGTTTGGAAAACTACTGGTCCTGGTATTATTCTTTCTGAGGCAGTCCAGGGCTTGCACAGTTACAAACTCCCTTTGAAACAAAGGATAATATCAGAAATAGGTTTATTTAGAATAATTCTGTAAAATATAATTCTCCTTAAAGAAAAAATTAGTTTAGGCTCACCAGTCACTTATACTTTACTCCAACCCTGTCTAATGAACTTTCTATGATGACGGAAATGTTCTATTTGCAATGTGTTTTCTGACAAAAGTAACCCACTCCCCAACACTAGCTACTGAGCCCTCAAAGTCAGTTTACAAAATTAAGCACCTGAGGGCAGGGAGGATGCTCAAAATTCCCTGGAGTGTGGGTTTAGCATGTGGGAGGCTCAGGTTTCATCCCCAGTCCCACATGATTTTCCAGCACTCTGGACCAAGTCAAAAATAGCCCCCTGAGCACAGCAGGATATGACCACAAAATAAATCAAAACACATGCACACTAAAACACACAAACAGCTAAACAACTGAGTTTCAAACATTTTATTTTGTATAAATTTGGACTGGAGTGATAGCACAGTGGGTAGGGTGTTTGTCTTGCACGCGACCAACCCAGGTTTGATTCTCCACCCCTCTCGGAAAGCCCGGCAAGCTACCGAGAGTATCCCACCTGCATGGCAGAGCCTGGTAAGCTCCCTATGGCATATTCGATATGCCAAAAACAGTAACAAGTCTCACAATAGAGACATTACTGGTTCCCACTTGAACAAATCGATGAACAACAGGACGACAGTGCTACAGTGCAATTTAAATGTAAGTAACTACACACTGCATATCAGTGCCATTCTGGAGATAACTGAAGGTAAAGAAAAAGTTGGAGGAAAAGGATAAAGCTATGGAAAGGAGAGATAGAGAACCCAAGGTGGAAGTAGCATGTAGGTGGACAGAAAGTAGTTGGGGCTCACTCTAAAATCGTTTGTTTTTTTTTTTTTGCTTTTTGGGTCACACCTGGTGATGCACAGGGGTTACCCCTGGCTCTGCACTCAAGAACCACTGTTGGCACTAGTCAGGGGACCATATGGGATGCTGGGAATCGATCCCAGGTCGGCCGCATGCAAGGCAAATGCCCTAACCGCTGTACTATCGCTCCAGCCCCCTCACTCTAAAATCTGACCCCTGACAGAAGCAGGAGAGATACTATTGCAAGTCTGTGCTTCTCTGGATCACCACCAAATAATATGAGAAGGAATTCCTCAGGAGATGATCCTGATGTACATATGTCCTGCCCGGTTCCACAGCCCAGTGCCTGTCCAAACATTTGAGCTGGTAGAAGCCCTTGCTGCTGCAGCCTTCACTAAGAACAAGCCAAGGGCAAGGAAGGAGAAAGCAACTGGTTTCAGGTCACCTGGCTTCTCTTACTTGCTCTGCAGTTACAAGCTAAAAAAAGACATCTAGTGCAATAGAGTCATTATTTTGAACGTCTAAATATAAGAGGTCAGTACATTAGTATCTATTTGCCACCATTAAACACCTCTGATATTATGGACTCAAATAAGTCACCACAAATCCCAGTACCCCAAGAGAACCACTGAAATACTTCTGTGGGCTAATCTGATTAAATTTAAATGTTCCGTAATGTAAGTCAGAATTACTATGAAGCTCCCCCTTAGAACATTTTTACTGTACCCCATAGGTTCTGATATTATTTGTTTCAACAGAATATTTTTAATTTTTTCTTTTACTAAAGTTTCTTTAAGTTTTGTTGGTCAGTTTCCAAATGTTAGAGCTCTTCCCAACTTTCTTTGTTATTTTCTAACTTCATGATCTTGTGGTCTGAAAAGATATTTCACATGAGGCTAGAGAGATAGTACGGGAGATAGAGCACTTGCCTTTCATGCAGTCAAACCAGTTTCAATTCCTGGCATTACCTGTGGTCACCTGAGCTGGCCAGGATTAAGCCCTTACCAGAGTCACAAGTAAAATCTTGAGCACTACCAGGTGTGAATTACTTTTTTTTTAATATTAAAAAAATTATTTTATGTTTTCATGTTCATTCTTGAAATTATTTTTAAGCATGAACTTCTAATTTTTAGAAATTATCTCTAACTTAAAAACATCAGATTATATTTTTTACTGTTTCATTTGTTTCATATTTATTCTATTTGTATACTTAGGATAACTTCTCATGAAAAAGAAAGTGAATAGACTTTTATATGATAATCATATAATATAAAATCCATGGAATATAACATGTAAAAACTAAGGAAAAATCAGCTATATAGCATTCTAGTTTACATTTTTATCTTCTCAACTCTTTTTCAACAACGTATAACTCTGTTTCCATAGTATTGCAAATAGAATTTATTCTGACATTTTGCTTATATACTCCAAAGCTAGGGCTCTTCATGATTCCAACTACTTTAGTTTAATAATTAGAAAATTAAGTTTTTTAATTTGAAAATTTAAAATAAAAAAATTGCCATTTTATTCACTTGTATCACTTGAACTAATTTTTATAAGAGATAATATAATTTCTATTTTGTAGCTTTATGGACATATGAATTGTGTCCCAGTGTTTGGCATCTCCTAGATATTTGCATTTTAGAAAGTGTATTTGGAGCTGTCTTGTTTGTTTGGAGGCCACATCCAGCTGTGCTCAGACTTATGCCCGCTTCTGTGTTCCAGAATCACCTTAAAGACCATACAGGATGCAGGGATCAAATCTGGGTCAGCCACTTAAAAGGCAACCCCCTACCCTCTGTATATACCCTCTGTATATAACCTCCAATATACCCTCTCTCTGGAGTCCCTGGAAGGGATGGGAGTCCTTTATTTATGTATTAATTGCATTTCTTCCAATTAATAATTTGGGGATCTCTTTTCCTTATTGATGTTCTGGCTGGCTAATCTCCCCAGTGACAAGTGTGGGGCCTCCCACTACTCTTGTGTGGCCATCAAAGTATCTTCAAGGTTCTCTGAGCAGTTCTAAGCTTTTCTGACCATTCATCTGGTGATAGAAATCGGTAAGAGTTAAGTCGGCTTCAACTACTGATACCTTAAACTAATATGTAGTCTTGACACTACTTCTCGGTCTTTAGTTTGAATACTATTTTGTCTAATAGAGGTATGACTGTTGCTTCCCTTTTGTCTGAGTTTAGCCTATGTGATTGTTTTCCAGCCTTTCACTACGAACCTATGTTTATTGTGAGAATTCAAGGGGACTTTATAATAACAAAAGTTTATTTCCTGGTCCATCTGGTCACTCTGTACACTCTTGATGGGAGAATTCAGTCCATTGACATTTAAAGAAATTGTTGACCTAAAGGAATTTGTTTCCTGTTTACTGTGATAATTTTGAGGGCTTTTTTTGTCATTACAAATCTGGTTATTTTGGACACTGAAAAACCAAACATTGTTTATAACAGTCATATAACAGATGCACAGAAATAAAGACATAAATGTACTTGAAAAATACTATCAAGGATACCCATTGTAACTATTAATAAATACACAAACAGCATAATGATTAAAAAGAATTGATATATGTTACTAACAGAAAAAATGCATAAGAAAATATAAAATCCTTAAATGTGAGTTTGAAAATATAGTCCCAAAACACAAAAGCTAGACGTTAAATTAAGCACAAGTATATATATATACACATATATATGTGTGTGTGTATATATATATATACATATATATATATATGTATATATATTTGCTTTTTGGGTCACACCCCTCAATGCACAGGGGTTTACTCCTGGCTTTACACTCAGGAATTACTCCTAGTGGTGCTTGGGGGACCATATGGGATGCTGGGAATAGAACTCTGGCTGGCCACATGCAAGGCAAATGCCCTACCCGCTGTACTATTGCTCCAGCCTCCAAAAATGTATATTTTATCATAGTTTTAGTTTTAACCTATCTCTCAGTAATTGATTGATATGATCATCACTGTCATCCCATTGCTCGTTGATTTGTTCAAGCGGGCACCAGTAATGTCTCTCATTGAGTGACTTATTCTTACTGTTTTTGGCATATCCAATATGCACGGGTAGCTTGCCAGGCTCTGCCATGCGGGCTCCATACTCTCAGTAGCTTGCTGGGCTCTCCGAGGGGGGAGGAGGAATCGAACTCGGGTCGGCCTCGTGAAAGGTGAATGCCCAACCACTGTGCTATCGCTCCAGCCCTGATATGATCATAATGCAATTAATTAATATTTCTAATTAATATTTTTCTTCCTTTCCAATTTTTATTTAGGCACCATGATTTACAGTAATAGTAATAATAGAGTTTCAGGCATACAATGTCTTAACACTGCACCAAACACCGTTGTTAGTGAATTTCTACTAATATCTTAAGATCCCCTCCCACCTACTTCCACCCCATTTCTTTGGAAAACTTATTTATTTAAAAGTTCTAGTTATTTAATAGTTTGGGGACAATTTTCATTTGTGCTGATGCTTATCCTTATAATGGATAGTGCCAAGATCTTCTA
This sequence comes from Sorex araneus, assembly GCF_027595985.1. NCBI lineage: Eukaryota > Metazoa > Chordata > Mammalia > Eulipotyphla > Soricidae > Sorex > Sorex araneus. Next base: position 168,651,605 of record NC_073305.1, read on the forward strand.
CTAGTGTCCTTATATTCCGTGTTCTCTACCTCAAGACCTCCACACCTAGCTTTCCCCCCACCTTACTTGCCATTCTGTTCTATAATCTAAGGCCAAGCATTTGTCATCATTTGATAACTTCCATTCCCTACTTTGTTTCTCTAGATACCAAAAATGAGAAAGGTCATTTGGTATTTGTCCTTGACAAATACAGTTAATGAGTTTTATCTAATGAGCAAATGCAGAACTCAACACCAGTAATAGAAAATAAACATTCTTTACAAATGTATATGTAAAATAAATATCCAGCACAATGAAAGTTTATGATACATAAATTAGTAATATTATGATACACAATTTAGTATCAATACTTTGAGAACTTCAAAAGCTGTTCACGATTTCTAAGAAAATATCATAATTTAAAATAAAAAGTATTTAATAATTGAGATAAGTACCAGGAGGTTTGTTCCACAGTTTGAAAGCCAGCTGCACATGTTGGCAGAAAAGGCAGCTCCGTTAGAGAAGAAAACACTAAGTAAAGGGTGTTTGGAGGACCTGTTTGGGATGGGAGATGCGAGCTGAAAGCAGACTATAGACTGAACACGATGGCCACTCAATACCTCTATTGCAAATCACAACACCCCAAAAGAGAGAGAGAACAAAAGGGAATGCCCTGCCACAGAGGCGGGGTGGGGTGGGAGGGGATGGGTTGGGGATGGTGGGAGGGATGCTGGGATCGTTGGTGGTGGAGAATGGGCACTGGTAGAAGAATGGGTATTCGATCATTGTATAATTGAAACGCAAGCACAAAAATTTGTAAGTCTACAACTGTACCTCATGGTGATTCACTGATAAAACTATTTTTTAAAAAAGCATTAAAAATAAATAAAAACTGTAGCACTGTCATCCTGTTGCTCGTCGATTTGCTCAAGCGGGCACCAGTAACGTCTCCATTGTGAGACTTGTTGTTACTGTTTTTGGCATATCGAATACACCACAGGTAGCTTGCCAGGCTCTGGCGGGTGGGCAGAATACTCTTGCTAGCTTGCCGGGATCTCTGAGAGAGACGGAGGAATTGAACCCAGGTTGGTTGCGTGCAAGGCAAACACCCTACCTGCTGTGCTATCACTCCAGACCTATTTAAAACAAAATAGTGATGATATTTATAAAACAAACATATAATTTGCAACTATAGAAATATTAATAAAGTTATAATCTTATATATAAAAACTGATAAAAAGTAGATGCAATGAGAAATCAGCAAACTAATCTATATATTTCAAGAAAAAGTGAAATCAAGATAGAAGAAAAGATATGAGAAAAATAATCTAATACAAAATGACACTTATAATTAATAAAACACAACTCATTTACTGAAGTCAACCTTTGATGAGTGAATAAAATATAAAAAAATCACTGTAATAGTAACAATATCATAAATTGTGAAAAAATACACTAAAATGTTCACAAGCATGAGTGATCACGAAATCCCATTAATCACCGTTTTCTCGAGTGGGCTCAGTAACCTCTCCATTTGTCCTCTCCCTGAGATCTTAGAAGTCTCTCTCCACTCGGCCCTCCCAATGATGTTGCACTGGAGGCTCTTTCAGGGTCAGTGGAATGGGATCCAGCTTGTTACTGAATTTAGCATATGAATACACCATGGGAAGCTTGCAAGGCTGTCCCATGTGGGGAGGAAGCTCTCAGAAGCTTGCCAGTTTCTCCCAGAGGGAGAAGTAGGCTACAATATATTGCGCGGCCCCAAAGTGGCCACGCATCTGGGAGCTCACTATTAAGTCTCTGGATGTTGGCTGTTGGGTTCCTCTGCCGGTACCTTTATGCGTGAGGCCCAAACGAACATGTGGAGAGGGGCCTCGAGCATGGCTGTAGCTAGGTTCTGGTGGTCTTCGGCCATGGGAGTTCTGCTTGGGGTGGGGAGGGAAGCTGGGGCCCATCCCCTCTGAGGAGCTCTGGGGAAGACAGCTAGGCGTGTGGGCAAGAGACTCTCTGCTAAAATGTTATGTTTATTAAATTTGAATACAGCTAAAATCAATAGTTTCTTGGGAAAAATATAAGTTTAAATAAGGAAATTTGGATTTATATTTTAATATATTTAAATTTCCCTCCTGAACCTGTTTCAAAAGGGAAATGGTTTCTTTAAAAATTGACTTGGAAATTACATGTACCAGTGATATAAAACATATATCTGAAAATTAAAGTTCCAGAGAATAGAAATTTGGCAAAAATTTCCTTAATTTATATCAGGGAGTTAGGGGTGGAGTGGGGAGTGGGTGGGGATAATGAAACATTCCAGAGCTCTCCTGGGGAGAGAAAAGGAAGTTAAATAAAAAGAGCAGTAAAGGTTTTCTAACACTCTTACTAGAGGGAGATGGCAGACAAGCAGAAAGCAATAAAGCAACTTGAAGAAGTTTAGTAGGCAGATGTTTGTGATTGATTATGTGAGCAAAGAAAGGAAAATCAACTGTTGGCAATCTGAAATTGCATTGAATATGTATAGTGCTTTGGATATTCATTTTGATTACGTTATTTCTTCCAATCTATGAAAATTGACTCTTCTTCCATTTTCTTGTATTTTCTTCTATTTTAATAGTCTCATATGCTCATGCACACACATGCACACACATCTACATATACATTGTTTGCATATGTAAATACAAGTTACTTTTGCGTGTTAATTGTTTAGTCAGCTCCTTTGTTGTATTGGTTTATTGTTTCTAAGAGTTTTTTAGTGGGGTCTTAGTGTCTTCCATGTATATTGTTGTCTGCAAGTCTTAGTAGTTTAACTTGTCAGTTTCAGTAACTTCAATTCTTTTTCTTGCCTAATTGCTGTGACTAAGTGAGAGTAAGTATCCTTGCTTAGTAGCTGATCTTAGAGGGAAGCTTTTCAGTTTTACATCATTATGATGCTGTCTTTGGGTTTGTAAAATATGGCCTTTACTATCTTGAAATTGGTTCCTTTCTTCCATACAAGTACCACATGCTAACCGATTGCACCACTGGAGCTCCCTATTTTATTGAGTATTATTTAAAAACTAAGTAATGTGTGTTAAATCTTGCTAAAGCTTTTGTCAATTGATGTGATCATATGATTTTTATCTTTTGTTTTGTTATTATGTTGAATAATAATAATTGATTCACATATGTTGAACCTTCCTTGAGTCCCAGAAATAAATGCAACTCGATCTCATGCATGTTCCTTTTGTAATGTTAGTGAATTCAGTTCAATAAGATTTTATTGAGGATATCTGCATCTAATGACCAGAGTGAAAATAAAGTGGATAGGGTGCTTGCCTTGCATGCTGCTGACCTGGGTTTGATCCCGGTTCTTCATATTGTTCCCTGATCCATATCAGGAGGAATCCCTGAGTCCTGATCCAGAGGTAAGCTCTGAGCAACACTGAGGTGTGACCAAAAAATTTAAAAAAAGAGAGAAATTTTATTAAGAATATTTGCATCTGTAATCATCAGGAGTATTTTGCCCTATAGTTTTTCCTTTCAGTTACACTGCTGTTTGCTTTTGGTATCACAGTAATATTGACTCCACAGAAGTTTCCAGGAAGGATTCTTGTTTTGTCCATAGTCCAGAAGAGTTTAAGGAGTGCAGGTAATAAATTTTCTATAAAGGTTTGGTAGAAGTCACTAGTGAAGCCATTTGGATCTACATTTGTATTCTTGGGTAAATTTTTTAATTGCTCTTTCACTGTTCTTACTTGTGATTTATCTGTTAGGATTTTCTACTGCCTCTAAACAGCAATGGAAGGTAATACAACTTTTAAACCTGTTCATTTATTTTAGATATTAAGCATAGTGGCATAAATTTGTTCATTATAACCACTTATCTTTTGTATTTTTGAGGCCCATGTTGTAATTTCTCCTTTTTAATTTCTGATATGATTTATAATGGTTTTCTTCCATTTCTTCCTTATGTATCTAGATAAGGGTTTATCAGAATTACTTAGTCTTCAAAATAACAGCTTCTGGTTTTATTAGCTCTTTATATTGTTTTCCTGGTTTCTATTTAATTGACTTCTACTATTTTTATTTTATCTTCATTATACTTTCTTTGTGTTTCATTTGTCGTTCTTTCTCTAGCTTCTCAAGATGTGAGGTTAAGTAATTTATTTTAGTTTCTACCTGTTTCCTGACATAAAGATGTATTGCTGTGAACTTCCTCTTAGCACTCCTGTTGTTGCATTCCATAATTCTGATAAATTGTGTCTTCATTCTCATTTGTTTTAAAGAATATTTTAATTATTAGTCATTTTTGCAGGGTAGGGCACACCTGGCAATGCTCAGGGATTACTGTTCGCTCTGCACTCGGGAATTTCTCCTGCTGATGCTTTAGTAACTATATGGGATGCCAGAATTTTGAACTGGGTCAGTTGCATGGAAGGCAACTGCCTTACCCATTGCATTATTACTCCATCCCCAAAGAATCTTTTAATTCTTCTTTGATTTCTTTTGGACCCACTGGTTGTTCAACATCATGTAATGTAGTTTCTAATCTTCGGATTTTTCCCTAACTTTCTTTTATGGTTAATTTTTACCATCGAGATGTTGTGTTCTGAGAAGACTTCAAGTGATTTCTACTTTCTTGATTTTAGGGACATTCATATTATGTTCCAGCATGTAATCTATCTTGGAGACTATCCTGTCTGTAGTAAGAAAAATGTACACTCTGAGTTGGGGATAGAGGGTCTTTTCATGTCTTTAGACCCAGTTCTTCCAGTCATTCATTTGGGGCTCTTGTTTCCTTGTTTCAGATTACTGTACAGATTGCACCTGCTGCTTTGATTTTTATTCCCCTTGAAGGTTTGTTACATGCAATTCTTGCATTTCATCTGAGTCTACTTACCTCCTTTCCATTTTCCTCCTATTTTTAGACCTTTGTATATTATTCTGCTTCTGATTGGAATTTTCCTGCTTTTTGTAGATCACTGGATATCCTTTGTAGAGCTGTTTTAAAAGGAGTAAATGTTCCAGCTGTGGATTTTTCTCCTAATGCATTTTTTAAAAATAGTTCCCTTAACTCCAAGTGATAATCTAGCATGATTGATGATTCTTGATTGGAGATAGTATTCTTTCAGTATTTGAACAGTATTCTTCCATTAGCATTTTGCTTGAACATTTCAGTTGAGAATTCTGTTGTAAGCTAATGCAAGAACTAGGTAATAAGTACTAGCAGGAGACATATATTAGTTAGACCTGGAGAGAGGGGCTCATGGGCAGCCTGCCCAGTGAACTGCAGTAAAAAGAACTAAAATCCAGTTGCAGGGATTAAAGATCAAGTTTGCATGCATACTAGTTAACTCAGCAAACTGTAGAGACTGAACAACAGATGAGGATGCACTCTCATAGATCATGCATTTTGGGAAGGATGAGACAACAGTTTTGACTGAGCATCCTTCTCTCAGGTTTCCAGATTCTAGCCTCTTGCTCTGCTGGGGGATGCTCACCTCCATATTGGTAGTAGTAAGACTTCCCAAGGTGCCATTGCTCAGCCACAATTCCAGGTGTTACTTCCCTGGGACAGTCCCCTATGGGTCACCCACACTTCCGGGCTTTCCAACTCCTCACTCTGGATTTTTCATCTGTTCCTCCCCTGCCTCTCTGGTACCCCAGAACCTCTCATTTTCTGCAGCTACCGCAGTCATCTAAGCTGTTCAGTACAGATTGGGACTTTGTTTTTGATATTGTGATGAGACAGTACTGAGTTAAATAAGGATTGAGTACTTGATGTATATTAAAATCAGTTTATAGACATCCCAACTAAATCAACTGCTTGAGGATAGCACAGCAAATGTTATGTTTTTGTCATTTTGAACTTTTTAAATTTTATTTTATTTTAGGCGCTGTAGTTAATAATAATGTTAATGGTAGGAATTCTTGCATAAATCATACTTCTCTCTCTCTTTCTCTCTCTCTCTCCCTCTCTCCTTTGGGGCATTATGTTTTGAAATACAAATACTAAATGGTTACCAGGTTTGTTCCTTTTCCCGTTTTCGGCATGCATTTCTTATCCAGAGTGGTCATTCCCAACTATCTTTGTCACAGTGGCCCCTTCTCTATCCCAACTGCCTTCTCTCCCCAGAACTTTAGGCAGATTTCCAACCGTAACTGATTCTCCTGGCCTTTGCTTCTACTGTTCTTGGATATTAGTCTCATATTATGCTTTTTATTAACCTCCCCCAAATAAGTGCAATCATTCTAGATTTTTGTTTTGTTTTGATTTTGGACCACATCGAGCAATGCTCAGGGCTTGCTCCTGGCTTGCACTTTAGGAAAAACTCCTGGCAGGTTCAGGGGGCTTATATGTGGTGCCAAGGACTAAACATATATTAGGTACTTGCCTACGCACTGTACTATCTTTCTGCCCCCAGAATCTAGATATTAATCTGCTCATTACTGAGACCATGTTTTGTACTATATGTATCTTTTTCATGGTAATGTGAGATGCTTCCGTGAAAATCCTCTATAGGTCTAAGGCTGAGTTGAAGGTTGAAGGCCACATATGAGTCACTATTTTGTTGACTGGTAAATAGCTTTAACTCTGGGGTCTCATTTTAGTCAGACTCATTTCATTGAAGGCAATCATTTTACTGAGGGCAGTCATCCAGCCTTTCAAGGTGGAACATTCCATGGCTTCACTTCCTGGGATACTATAATATTAATTATAGTATAATTAATAATATGTTAATTATAATATAGTATTATAAATACCCTTGAGGAGTATGAGGAAAATATTCTTTGAATCCCTTTTTATTTATAGAACAGGTGGTCAATTCTTTGGGCATAATAGTGAAGTATATAGATCAAGCTACCCCATTTAGAATTCGACAAAGCAGACTTTGACTGTCACTTTGAAAATTTAAAATTGGAGAACTATCTGGATTAAATTTCAAGTTTCATTATAATCAAAAAAACTGATTGAGTTTACTTAAAATAACATATGTCTAGGTCAAAGCATCCTTGTTTAACATTCCAAGAGATTTTATTTCAATTTTAAAAATATTTTTATTCCTCTCTGTTTAAAAGATGTTCATTTTCCTATATACGGTCTGTTGTTCTGAAAAAAAATTATGTCCTTATAAATAAAAGTCTTGAGGTACTTGGTACCACTTTGACTTTAGTAACACAATAAAGTGATATTTACATGGGTGAAGTCTTGGTTTTAATCCCCAGTTATGAAAAAAATGAGAGTCCTATTTGGTACAGTGATGAGAACTCCCTGTCTCAGTTTTCCACGGTGAATTTTTTCCCCGACTTTTCTTCCGCCAAGTCAATAGCAACATAAAAGCTCTGAGCTTTGTGATGGTCAAATTTGTATCAGACATCTCTAAAAAGTTTATTTCTCTAGACTTTTTTCTCAAGACTTCTTCCTGAACAATAAGGGATGGAAATAACTCCATTTCTAAACAGATAAGTGTACCGGTTACATTTTTAACCTGTCCAAGCTTTCTATTCTAAATATTTTGAAAAATTGAGTGGACTTATATACAGTTTCACCTAACTTTGAGATTTTTCATGTACAAATCTCAATGTTCAGTACCAAAGATGACTCTCTTGCATGGGAACTGAAACACAGACACCAGTTTTTCTCTGTGATATATAGACACTTGGGAAAGTAAGGAGATGGTTGCCAGATGTTTGGAAAATCAGTATGATCTGGAAAAACAACATCAAAGGATTTCCTTCCACTCCTTGGTCTGAAAAAAATCAGAATCCACTTTAAAGGACATCTGATTTCACCTTTCTTTGCAGCTGCATGGTATTTTATTGTGTATATATACCACATCTTCATAACCTACTCCTCTGTCATTGGATTCCTAGATATAGGATTCCTAGATATATCTTAGCTATTGTACTAAGTGCTGCAATAAATAACGGTGTGCATAGATCCTTTTGAATTAATGTTGTTTTCTCTTTGAGTTAGATGCCCGAAAGTGGAATTGCTGGGTCACATGGCAGCTTATGTGGTATAAAAAATAACTGGATGAGGAACTGTGAGGAACTGTAGTGTAGTAAAGGGGGGATTCCTAGATTACCCTGACCCTAGAGAATAGGGGTGAGAAAAGTATACGGACAGAAAAGGAAAGAAATAGAGGGAGGAGGGGAGGAGGAAGATGATAAAGATAGATAATAAAGGTACAGGGGTCAGGGGGCTTGGTTATGCCAGTGATATGACAGAGTGGTATAGATGGATATTCAAAATGAATACTCACAACACTGACACTGAAAACATGAACCCTAAACTATTACCACCGAACATTGAAATGTGACTGGCAAGATGGCAAGGAGAGGGAGTAGTGAAGTGTCGAAAGGAGGTAGAAGGGGTCATGGGAACACTGATGGAGGGAAGTTGACACTGTTAGTGAAATTGATACTGGAATACTGTATGCCTATCTGTTAGTGGGCAACATGATCCTTTAAATACATGGTATCTTAGTCAAGCAAAATATGGTGTTTCCTAAAAGGCTCTCTCTCTCTCTCTCTCTCTCTCTCTCTCTCTCTCTCTCTCTCTCTCTCTCTCACTCTCTTCAGCTCTTCAGGTGGCAGGATGAACTCCATAATATAAATACTGAGCAGAATTTTGTTGATTGCTCTTGTGATTTCAGCAGACTTCTATCTGGAGGATACAAAGGAAAAGAAGAAGAGCGGCTTAGACCCAACCCTAGGGTGATACATTCCGCTTGGATAAAATTGAAATTATTTTTCCCCATGGCTTCCAAGCCTTGACAGACCTAATGAGAATAAAGGGCTTATAATACTTAATAGTCATTGCATTTAGACTCCTCTCTTAAATGACAAAGTGTCTCCGTGAGAAGGGACTAAGACTAGAAATCAAGAGACTTGAGCTTTTAATATTGTTTTCCTCTAATTTTCTAAATCATGTAAGCCAGTCATTTTCTTTATTCTGCATTTAATTTCTTTGTTAAAAAAAAGCATGGCTAGCATAATCTTTATATACTCTTCAATAATCTTCTTATCTGCTCGAGCAAATCGATGAACAATGGGATGACAGTGTAACAGTTCTAATACTTTTATACAATTCTAACAGTGATAATACAATTCATAGCAAGAAGACTATGCATAAATGTGCATAAATTGTGCACTAGGTCTGTATTCTGGAATATTAGTGAATGAGTGAGTAGAAACTATGGGGGCAGAGAACTGTTTTCTTTTGGAAGAACTGGATGTACATCCAAGGTGAATCTGTGGCTATACAACAAAATAAAATACTTGTTCCAACAGAGGTCAAAAGGTAAAATGAGAATATCTGATACAGACTAGTGAAGGGGTGGATTTCCCGGTGAATTTAGTCACCACTGTAAATCCCACACCGATCAGAATGGATAATGGGATGAAACGGGGGGGGGGGGGCGGGTGGGAGATGAGAAGACAGTGCAGATAAAAGGAGACCCCCAGCTCTTTCCGGAGACTGCAGGATCAAGCAGGGCTGAGCGCCTGGACAGAGGGTTGAGCACAGACAGGCCTCATAGATCCAGAAAGGGCAGGATACAAGCAGGGCTCAGACGCCCAGGAAAGCTCAGATGCAGGCAGTGACAAGGTGCTGGGCACAGAGCCGAGACAGGGTGACAGGAAATGCGGAGGGTCAGTTGGGAGGCCCAGAGACAGCTACAGAGCGCAGGGATCTTGTCCATGCACACTTACTGTCCCTGGGTAGAAACTCGGGAAAGCTTAAAGGGGGTTAGTGAGCAACACAGGGTTGGGATAGGCCGTCATTCACGGGATGCGAGTAGGAAGAGACAGGGAAGTCATACATGGGACAGCACAGCCTCAGTTACAGGGTTGGTGACGTTGTTCATGGGTGAAGGAGAGGCCTGTTCAGCTGGGGAGGGACTATATCCATGTACTTTATCTGTACAACAAGCTCTAACTTTCAATCTTCAGAGTTTCGTATGCAAATCTTCCATACCATTCTCTTGAACCCACCAGTGCGGGAAAATCCACTTTTGCTCTAACATATAAAATATAGTCATTAATTTTTTAATCTTTTCATTATTACAAATTTAAAAGACCTCTGATACAAGAATAACTTCTCCCAGTTTGATTAGATTATTATTGCTGTTCCAGATATGTATCTTTCATAAACATGCACTTGTGTATATATTAACAGATACACACTAACTCATGCTCCACCAGCACAAGAGCAAGTGCATTCACTCATCTAGTTATGAGCCATTGAAACAGACTTCGGATAATTTAATTGCTAATGACATAAGAGAATTGAAGGAAGCACAAACACTAGAATAATAACATTCAGGAAACAGTATCAGCGGTTTCTGTCACAACAAACGCTGCTGCTTTCAATGGTGAACCATAAGAACAAGAAAGGAAAGCTCTGACTATGATTTCTGACTTGTGACTCAAAATTTTAGACCTGCAAGAGAAAACCTGACTAGGGAAACTTGGGGTTTATGCTTCCCTCTTAGCAAGATGAAAGACTTCGTCTTGTTTTGATGTAACTCCACTACTGCAAACAAGGGAAGAGGTAGGGATCTGGGAGATGCAAATTTCCAAAGGAATGTGAACAAGGTCTGAACAGTTAAAATCAACAAACATCTATTGTAGGTAGTTTTTGAAAACAGACTGAACTTTCTTTAAAGAACAATCACCATGCATTCTCCAAGACTAAATGTTTAAAAATATCTTCTCATTTATTTAAAAAATTAACATTGTTTTAAATATTTAAAAAATTTTTGTTAATATTTTCCCAAAAAATCAACATTGCTTTTTTTTTAAGATTGTATTATGGCTAAGCTTGATGTTCTAGAATATATACCACATCTATTTCTAGATTGTAAGTAATCCCTGATACATCCTTGAGACTATTGAAAATTATGTTTTTTTTTTATGGAAAAAACTGGTAAGTGCAAAATAACAGAGTGGGAGGCTAACACCCAAGAGTAGTAGAGATAAGGACCCGGAGGTCTGCCCCACAGGTTGGAAACTGGCCTCACATGCTGGGGGGAAAGGCAGCTCAGGTAGAGAAGGGAACACCAAGTAGAGGATGTTGGGAGGACCCATTCGGGTTGGAAGATGAGAGCTGACAGTAAACTATAGACCGAACATGATGACCACTCAATACCTCTATTGCAAACTACAACACCCAAAAGGAGAGAGAGCAAAAGGGAATGCCATGCCCTCAGAGGCAGGGTGGGATGGTGGGGGATGGGGGTGGTGGTGAGAGGGATACTGGGATCATTGGTGGAGGTGAATGGGCACTGGTGGAGGGATGAATAAACGATCACTGTATGAGTGAAATGCAAATACAAAAGTTCATAAGTTTGTAACTGTATATCATAGAGATTCTCTAATAAAATTTTTTTAAAAAAAAAGAAAATCTATTTTTAAGTAGTCATTGGGCTGGAGTGATAGCACAACCAGTAGGGCATTTGCCTTGCACGTGGCTGACCCAGCTTTAGAATATCCTGCCTACATGGCAGAGCCTGGCAAGCTCCCCGTGGTGAATTCGATATGCCAAAAACAGTAACAAGTCTCACAATGGAGACATTACCGGGCCCGCTCAAGCAAAATGATGAACAACGGGATGACAGTGCTACCGTGCTAATATATCCTTCATCAAAATGAAGAGATAGCATAGTGGTTAAGGAGTGTGTTTTGCAGGCAGTTGACTTGGGTTCAAATCCTAGACCCCCTATACCCGTACCAGATACTGCCAGGAGTGACCACTGAGCCCAGGGCTAGGAGCAAGTACTGAGCAACTTCTGTGTGCCCCTCTCCTCAAATGCATCCCTCATTCATTTTCACATTTTCCCCAATCCTATCTTCCTTCATCTCCAAAATACTTTTTTCAGTCTTGTATTTGGATGTTTCTTTTCTGAAAACTCCAGAATCATCTTGCATGAAGCACTTACTGTGTCACATTTTGTTATATTGTTAATCATTACCTCTTGAGTCTGGAACCTGGTTTCCTGATGAGACCATAAAATTGAGCCAATGTCAGAATATTGTTTACAGACTATTGGATCAGCACAGCATAGAGAAGAGATGGCTTTCTGATGCGTTAGGGCTTAAGAATACCCTTCCTCATTAGGAAGTAATGAGGGGGAAAGTTGGGGACAAGCCAGGCAGCAGGAAGGGCTTTAGGTCAAAAAGGGTGATCAAAGGAAAAAACACAGATGTGAATCACATCTCTCACTTCTCTTCAACTTTCCATAGAAATTGGCCAAGTGTTAAGTACATTCTAAGGGCCCCAGTAATTAACAATTGTGCTTCACAGAGAGAAAGGAAGACGTCGGCTTAGAGCTCTTAGAGCTGCGTCTGAGAAGGCAGAAACTTCAAGAATGTTCTGGTTTTCTTCTTTTTAAAGGTGAATCAAGTTTGAATATGTAATAACTATTTTAGTTCAGAGTGTTCATGAACGAGTGATTAGAGAGTTCTCACAGTTGTCAAAGAGATGCTCAGTACTGTCATTTATGTTCTGTCTCAGAAACCTGAGGCCCTCCAGAGTTCCTGGTAGGAATTGCTAATATCTACCAGAAACTCTGATGAGCAGCTACATAAAATGTAGGTCTAGAATAATCGATAGCTTTTTCTTTTTTAAGGAATCCTAAGAGGAAATTTAAACTCTGATCGCTTACTTTAACGCAGCGAACACAGATAAATGCAGAAACGCAAAAAATCAGTAGGGATTTGGTGTCTCTGTAGATGTTTTCATGTAAGGCAGCCTAATACACACATCTGCTACGCACACAGATGATCGTTTTTATTTTTAAAAGCAAGTCAATTATTCTAATTTCATCAACAATTCATTTCACTGATTTACAAATTTAGCCTAGTGACATTTAATGTTTTATTCTCTCCCATTTTGTCATTTAAGGCAACCATAAAAATTTCCATCTCGGGGCTCCATTAAATCACATTATTTTTGCTATAGAATCTCACTGCCCCAAGGGGTCTTAGTGTATTTTTATCTGTAAACATACACACAATGTTTTCCACAAGGAGCTTTTCCATTTGCTCTGGTTTCCATTGTGACCATTACATTGTACTGACCACCCACCAGTTCCTTGTTTTTCATGCATAATAAATTTCAAAACACATGTTCCAGCCAACGTCTGAGGTTAAAAAAAAAAAAACCTACCTCAAGGAAGGAAAATTAGGTATTCTTTTGATTTATTAATTGGCCATTAGACATAGGCACTTTTAAATGCACACAGAGAAACAGTGCTGTGATGAGGTCCATATGGCAAAGGAACTATGCTTCCTGTAAACAAAATAAAATGAAACAAAAAGATAAGCCAGACTTAGGAAAGTTTGAGAGGACATAGTTTCAAAGAACCAGAAAATGTAAGATTTCAAGTCGAATTTGGGGCACTTACCAAAATGGTCGTCTTCATCGATGAAATATTTTAAGCAGGAATGGAGTTTAATAACGGCTTGGCAGAAACAATTTTGCCATATAGCTCCAATTTCAGAGTTAGATTTCTCAAGTATGAAGTGTCCATGACTTACATTTCTCTGTGTCTAGGAAGTACATAAATAGTATTTTTCTGTGACTTAGTGTTACTTCCAGACACAAACCAAGGTAAATCTTTTTCTAGTGTTTTGTTTTTGCCTCTTCTTACCAGTTGTTTGTTTTCTGTATTGACATTGATATAGTACCGGATTGTCTTCATTTGATATTTCTAAAGGTAATTTTTAGAAGTCTGATACGATTCTGATATTTCTCTTATTCACGCTACTTGAATGTAACTTCAGAGTAAGTTTCACTTAAAATCCACAGACTGAGTTGATTTTTCGGTTGCTTGCCAATGTCTACTGCTAAAACTCACCTTCGCTAATATGTAGGCTTCTAAATTCCATCATTGTATATTTATTAACGGTTCTTTACATGCCAAACTAAGATTCCTCGGGGAACAAAGCAGCTGGAACACTGCTGGTTCTAACGCCCTTTACAGATTACTCTTCTAGTTGGCAGATTTTGATGAAAGAATAGATAGTTTTGAGAGAGTCTATTACCACAAAACAGAGCTAGAAGAGGAAGGGAGTGGGGAAAGAAGGGACCTTTATGGCAAATTAGTACAAAGGTTCACATTTTTAAAAGTTTAGTGTTAAAACATAAATTTAGGTAATATCAGTTTACAAGAGTGTTTATGTTTACAAACTTCAGGGTGCAATGTTAGTATACCATACTCGACATCAAAGTGCTAATAGTCTTCCACCGTAGCACGTTCTGCCCACCCCTCCTTCATGATCTCAATTCTGTAGTCAGAATTAAGGATTAGTTTTCACTGCACATTTTATATTATTTAGTTTTGTCTTCTACATACAACATGTAAGTAAGATCGTTTGATATTTTTCTTTCTCCTTCTGCTTTACTGCTCTTGGTGAAATACCCTTGAGGTCCATTCATGTGACAGCTTATCTTCTTGTATAGTTGAGGAGTATTCCATTGTGGACTCCACATCTGTATTCACTCACCTATCATTGGGCACTTGCTCCCCCCTCCTGAAATTAGTTTCTGTGAGTAGTGCTGTAATAAATATAGGTATTCATATATTTTTATTTTTATTATCATATATTTTTATTTTATTTAATTATTATATTTTTATTCATATATTCATATATATTTTAATTTTTAATAAAATTAAAATATAAAATTTTGATTTTATATTCTTTGGATGAATTAGAAATTGTTTTAGAAATGGAATTCCTAGATCATATAGCATTCCTTTTTTTCCCCCCTTTTTGGGTCACATCCAGCAAAGCACAGGGGATACTCCTGGCTCTGCACTCAGGAATTACTCCTGGCAGTTCTGGGGGGACCATGTGGGATGCTGAGAATCGAATCTGGGTCGGCTGTGTGCAAGGCAAATGCCCTACCCTCTGTGCTATTGCTCTAGCCCCAGAATTCCTATTTTTAATTATTTGAGAAATCCACAAAGGCCATATCAGTATCCATTCTCACCAACAGTGAATGAGGATTCCTTTTTCCTCCTATATTTCCATCAGGACTTTGACTTTGATAAAGGCAATCATAGAAATTAGATGGCATCCCATTGTAGGTTGGATTTGCATTTCCTTAGTAATCAGAGATTAATGAGTGTTCCAGTGCCTATTGGCCATCTGTATGTTTTTCTTGGGGATATGTCTGTTTAGCTTTTCCCATTTTTAGCAGGGTTGATTGGTTTTTATTGTTGAGTTTTGAGAGTGCAATACCTATTTTGGATGAAGCCTTTCATCAGATATTTCTTTTTTTTTTGTTATATTGTCAACTTTATGCATACATGGTTAATTTTTGATATTTCAGATAATCAGAGCTTTACTGCACTTTTTTCAGTCCTGCCTTTCCATTTGTTATAGTTTAAGCCAATAATTGTTGACATATGTATTTTTATTTTTTTGACAGTCTATATGTACCATTTTGGTTTGTGTTTCTTACATGGTATTATGTGTGGTTTATTTTTTTTTTTAATTTTATTGAATCACCATGTGGAGGGTTACATAGTTCTCAGGATTATGTCGGTTATACAATTCTCAAACACCCTTCCCTTCACCAGTGCCCATCTTCCATCACCAACCCCCCCAGTATACCTGCCGCCCCCTCCCACCTCCCCAGTCCCCACCCTTGTAAATGATGTTTCGCTTCATTTACGCCTTATCACGATTACATTCCATGTTTCAACACATAACTCACTACCGTTGTTGGGGTTTCCCCCAAAAAAGAAAAGCAGTCCTATTGCCAAGGAGGCATTTGATAGTTCTCCACTGCTAAGAATATAGAGATATTAAGTCCCGCTGTTTGTTACCTAACTTTTCTTTTTCCCCCTTGCCCCGCGCCACCGAGTTCACGCCTGTTTAGTAATCGCCACGCTGCCTGACAAGGGAAAAAAAACCCGAAAAGGGTGGTTATTTCCCGTCATCAGCAGGCGTGGGGCTCTGGCTTAGTTGATAGACTAGTAGAGTGTCTGCAAGCAGTTTCTGGAACCAAAGGTCCTGCGCTGGTATCGGCTCCGGCTCGAGATTCCACCAGCGTCCCACTGTTCCATGTACATAATTTTCCCCTTATATCCCATTCCCACGCCACCAGGTCTATTTGCTTAATGGACATCACACTATGTTTGACACCACGCCGCGTTTCTTCCCGAGAAAGAAGGGTATTTCTTCTCAGCCGGCGTGGGGATATAGCTTAGTTCAGTCTAGAGAGATGGCTACCACTTTGATTGCCTTCAATATTTCAGCAACAGACTATTCTTGATAGGATCTCCCACAAAAGTCCGACCTGTTAAAGAGGAACCATTACATATTGCTAATGCTAAGATGACATTAGGTCGCGTGGCCGCACCAGTGGCCGCGCGGTTTTGGGTTTGTGTATAAAGTCCAGGGAAAGTACAACCAGAAATAACATCACTACAAACTTTTACCCTTATATGGTGCTCATAAGATGGAGAAACCTAGAGAGAGACTCGGAGTTGAGAGAGAGAGAGAGGTTAGAGGAATTGGGGGATGCCCGGCTCCCACTGTTTCAGCGCCGTGAGGTCTCTGGTCCCGTGCCGGAATTAGTTCAGTGGGCAGCTTAGAGTCCAAGGACGCTTCCTTGGGCTCTTCCATCGTGCTGGCTCCGCAGCAGGTTCCAAAAGGAGGCACACGTGGGGGAGGTGGGTTTAAGTATCTATTGCGGTGGGCGGGGGTCACTGCCCCCGCCCCCTGGGGCCTCCCACAGGCGCGCGCGTCCTCTTTCAGCCCGCTCAGCATTTCCATTTTGCGCTCAGGAAAACCGCGGGTCCTGCGCTCTGTTCAGAAGGAGTTGAGAGAGAGAGAGAGGTTAGAGGAATTGGGGGATGCCCGGCTCCCACTGTTTCAGCGCCGTGAGGTCTCTGGTCCCGTGCCGGAATTAGTTCAGTGGGCAGCTTAGAGTCCAAGGACGCTTCCTTGGGCTCTTCCATCGTGCTGGCTCCGCAGCAGGTTCCAAAAGCTCATCAGATATTTCTTATACAAATATTCCCTCGATGCATTTTTGTTTAAATGATAGTTCCTCTCATTGTGCAGACTCATGTTAGCTTGATATTGTCACCTTTCTTGTTTGTTTGTTTTTGCTTTTGTTGTTCTTACCAGTGTAGTCGAATTACTGGAAATACGAAGGAAGTCAATATCATGGAATAATTTGTATATATTTTCTTTTCTTTTTTTTTTAATGTTGCTTTTGGGTCACACGCAGTGATGCACAAAGTTTACTCCTGGCTCATGCACTCAGGAATTACTCCTGGCGGTGCCGGGAGGGACCATTATGGGATGCTGGGTTTCGAACCCGGGTCAACTATGTGCAAGGCAAACACCCTACTCGCTGTGCTATCATTCCAGCCCCTGTAAATATTTTCTTCGATATATTTTATGGCTTTGGGTTTAACATTTATATCTTTAATCCACACAGTTAACTTCTGAGTATGATTTGAGTAGTGGCACTTTTTCCATTGTTTTGCATATTGCTCTCATATTTCCTGCCATCAGTTATTGAATAGGCTTGTCTCCATTTTACGCTTATTGGCTCCTTTACCATCATTTAACTGCCCGTTTATTGGAGAGCTTCGTTCTAGACTCACAATTTAATGTCAGTGGTCTGAGCATTTGTTTTTATTCCCATACCACATATTTTTTTACACATACACCACTGTAGTTTCATAATAGAGTTTAAATCAGGGAACGTGATTTCTTCTATCTTATTCTTCACAGGATTGTCTCTCTTCCTCCTCTCCCGCCCCTCCGTCCCCCTTCCCCCCCCCCGCCCCGCTCTCATTCTCTCTCTCTCTCTTCTCTTTTCATTCTGTCTGAATGAGAAATGAATCATATGAGGCTAAGAGAAGTTATGAGAGTCATCTAAAGTTAAGAAAATTCCAGTAGGCACAAAGTTCCAAGCATACTACGTCCAGGAAGGGACAGTTGAATCAATCATTTTAATGGTATGAATGTCGGGTATTTTTTTTTCTTTTTGGAAATAAGAATGTGTAACACTGTTTTCACTGTTTCAATTTGAAATTACCATTGTTATATTGACCCAGACACATGCCTCACAGCTATTTCATCCCTTTGATCACACAAATATATAACTTGGCAACATTCAAAACAATTTCAGTAAAAACACCTTAATGTAAGGGTTATTTTCCCCCTAGACTATTGCAGTAAACTCAAAAGCATTTAAAGTTCTAACCCATTTTCATGGTTAATAAAGCGCACTTCTCAGTTTTAAATATTTCACTTTCTGATTCAAATATCCATAGACAGGTGAAATCTACATTTAATATAACCAGTAATAAATTGAGTTTATATGTCCTATTTTACAACCATTTTTTCATCTAGTTACTCAAAGAAAAAATCTGTCTTTACGAAAACATGTCTATGCTTTTTCCTTATATATCCTCAGCATTTTTGAACTTTTTTAGTGTTCTGGGCTCTATTTTAAGAATTGTGGCATTCATTTTTTTATCTTAGTCCTTACAAAAACTCCATGAGAGTTCTTTTTTCATTTTATAGTAGGAAAATAGAGGTTTATTAATATCCCAGAACTTCAAAACAGATCCTGAAACCATTCTCTCTGACTTTAAAATAATTATTTCTACTTACCTACCACCTTGTCTGGAAATGTACAACTTTGACGTTTCACTTCAAATACAAATATTTCCCTTTTAATAATTTTTATGTCATGTTGTGTTTAATTTGCTAATATTTCTAAGGATTTTTCAACTATATTCTAAGGAGTTTTTTAATTACATAATATATATATAAATATTTTTTCAGCTTCCTGAAATTGTAAATTTTTTTCTTTTGAGTTTCCTACTATAAATTAGGCCTTATAAATGAAGTAAAGTGGGAAAGGTTTCTGTTTCATTCAGATGTAATTTGCTAGGATTAATACCTTTTCTTTAGTGTTTGATAAGGGTTTTTAATCATGGCATCTGCCCTAAAATTTTCTTTGCATAAAAAACTTCAGTTATAAATTGATGAGTGGAATATTGCTCAGACTTTTCTACTTGTTGTTATACTATTTTTTAATAGCATCATTTTAAAAATGTCAATTTAGGTACTAAATATATTGGCCAAAAGGCACTTCATCACCTTTCAAAATCTGCAAAACCCTTCCAAATCTTTCACTGCTAATAATGATGATTTTTATTTTCATTTTTAATTGCTCAGGATAGCTAGAGTTTATGAATCGTGACAAATTTTCTCCTTAACTTTTTCTTTGTTTCATTTATTTTTTTCTACTCCTTAGTTTCTCAATCTTAATTTTTACTTTATTATCTTCATATTTTAGTTTCATTTATTTTACTTGGATTAATTTTAGCTTTCTAAGTTGAAAGTTTATAATATGGGTTCTATATTTTTATTTTTTCTAATGTATTACAAATATCACAATCCTTTAAATACTGTTTTAGTTTCACTCAATAGCTTCGCTCTACTACGTGTTCATTATCACTCATTTGAAAATATATTCTAACTCTTTTTGGTTTTTTTCCCCTTTGGTCAATAAATTAATTCAACCTACAAATATTTATTTAATTTTTAATTTTTTTTTTGCCTTTTGGGTCACACCCGGCGATGCACAGGGATTATTCCTGGCTCTGCATTCAGGAACTACCTCTGGCGGTGCTCAGGGGACCATATGGGATGCTGGGAATCGAACCCGGGTTGGCCACGTGCAAGGCAAACGCCCTACCCTCTATGTTATTGCTCCAGCCCTCTAATTTTTAATTTTTATCTGTAAATGCTTGAAGTAATTTCAAGATGTTTCTCTTTTAAAGTTGTTTTAATTATTAAAGAACATACTATATAATTTTAGTCCTTTACATTTATTGAAAATTCTTATTATGGACCATTGTCCATGTTGGTAATGTATGTTTGAAAGTTGCAATCTAGTCATGTGGTATCTTTTGTATATATCAATGACTTGGTTTATAGTGTTTTTCAAATACATATTCCTTCTGATTTTCTGACTATTTTTCCTGTTAAATAATGGGATAGGAGTATGTTCTGAAATCTACTATTATAGTTCACAAAACTTATCTACTGTTTCTTTTATTCCTGACCCTTTGGGGGCCATTGTTATTAATTGTGTGTACGTTTATAATTATTACATATTCTTGTGTAGACTCATTTAGCTTCATGAAAAAGTTTTGCTTTTTCAGTAGTAATGACCCTTAGTTACACAGTTGTTTTGTCTTATATTAACATAACTAGTCCTTGTTGTAGTATTTCCATGTACATTTATTTGTTACTCTTTTCTTTCAACCTATTAGTGGTATTTGAAATGTTACTCTTGGAGAAAAGTAGTTTTATTAATGCAACATGAGATGAAATAGTAAAAAGAAGAGAGAATGAGAAGAACCCCATAAAATAAAAAAGGATTACAAACCCATGCAGACAATCCCCATTATGTGAAAACCTGGAGTATGTCTCCTCTGTACAATTAGAAGTTCTGATTTTTAAAACTGGTTTCCCATTCTCTGATTGTATGTGTTTAGTTAGTTTTGACTTATAACTATTCTTTTGACTATGACTTTTAAATCTTCAATTTTACTGTTATTTGTGCTTGTTTTTTTTATTGATTCCTCTATTCATCATTTTCAGCTTTGTGTTGATCAAATATTTTGCAAATATTATCATAAATTCTGTATTGACTTTATAACATATCTTAATTTGTTAGTCACTACTCCAAAATATATAAAATGTAGCTGTATATATTAAATTCTATTAAATTATATTTAATTATGTTCAGTTGAATATAAGAAACATTCGACAGTATAGTTCTGTTTAACTACTCACTTTTTTAATGCAAACATTGCTTTATATATATACACATATATAGTTATTTCAGAAAATAGTTGTATGAATTAAGCATTTTTTAAAATGTAGCTAGTAAAAAAGCCGTATATTTTGAAGAATATAATAAAACATATATTTATATTAATTAATATATTGCATATTTATTCTTTCCCATGCTTCATTTTTATATCTAAAGTGTAACCCGGCACAATTTTTCTTTACCCTGAAGAGCTTGTAAATACTGATGTTCTGTTATCACTATTTAATTTCAATTATTTTAACCTTAAAGTGTATTTCTTATTTTAATTTTGAATTATAATTTTTAAGACTATAGATACCTCAAATACCAACTTTTTCTCAGCACTCTGAATATGTCATTCCATATCTGCTAGCCGCTACTCTTTCTGCTTACAGGTCAAGCATTTACCATGCTGCTGTCTCTTTCTCTCTACTATGTTATTGTCCTCTTGCTGCTTTGAAACTTTCTAGTAATTTTTGACTCTCATTAGTTTGAATCAGATATGTCATATTATTTCTCCAGTTTTAAATTTGACTTAGGTTTTGCAAAGCATCCTGATTTGTGTACATGTGCTTGTTTGTTTTTGGTTCTTGGGCCACACTCGGCAGTGCCCAAGGTTTAATTCTGCCAGTGCTTTGGGGACCATATGGGACGCCAGGAATCTAACTTGCCTTGTAAAGGCATGCAAGTGCTTTGTCCACAATCTCTTGTGCCCCAAATTTTGTTTTTATTTTTTATATTTTTTTCTAATTTAATTTTGTGATAATATTATGATTTACAAAGTTCATAATAGAGTTGTTTCAGACAAACAATGTTACAACAACCCCACCAACCAGTTTCTCTCCTACCACCCAAGCTTGCTCCTTTGGCAGAAACATATTTCCTTTATATTGACTGCTACATTGTTTTAATCTATGTAAATAAAAAAATATAAATCACTTAACACAATATAATGCCTGCTTTCATTTGCTTAAATAAGTTTTTAACCTGGCATCTAAAATACATTGCATTTAACTTTATTTTCTACTTGGATCTCATTGTGGTAATCGTCTTATCAGTAACAAAATTTTAATTTTAATTCTTTGATAATATATTTTAGAGTTTATATGAAATAAGCAAAGCCTACAAATGGACAATTTGGTAAAAGTGAAGAGAATTAAGAAAAGGTAAAAAAGAAAATTTGAATAGACCTATCAAAATTTTATTCCAATTTAAAGAGACATGCTATTATTTATATTTTCTAATTCGGTCTTACCTTTCCTTCCAAAATATAACTCCAATGAGATACTGGGATCCTTCCGAAATTATTCATTCTGTTCCAATCTCGTTGTCCCAAATAAAGAATAAGTCACTGGTTTTGACTTAGAGATTACTGTTGAGTAACTCTGAGCTCTAACAGTTCTGCCCAAGGTCTTTTGTTTATGTTTTATCTTAGAGTAGCTGGGGTTTTACCACACTATGAAGTCTTTTTTCTTTATTAATTATGGTTCAACATTATAAGTATTCCCATTCATGATTAAAGATGGGATTGTTGTTTTTTTTCTGACATCACAAAACTAAAATCTGAAAACAATTTTAATCATATGGAAGAGATTCAAGTAATAATAAACATTTGCCCAACACGTTGCAAATTTTAAGGCATTGCTCTATCTATTAACTGAGGCACAAAATATGTAGATTGCAAATTGCTATATGTTGAATAGGTGTGACTGTAGTTTCAATTTTACCAAAATTAAGTTAAATATTCAAAGTGTCCAATAGTATGATACATATTTACAGGATGCTTAGAAAATCATGCTTTAATAGTCCTATGAACCATGTCATCCTCCATTCAGTTTAACTTCTCAGGACTTCATCAAGGATCCATATCAATGATTCTTCATTTATACTATGCTTTCAAAGCTACAATATTATAGGACTAATGGAGATCAATTTGAAAATGGTAATTTTGGAAATTTAACAATTCAATCTGTAAATTAATTATTAAAACATATTTTACATATTAAATAGATTGATTTCAGAACTTGTACATTTGCACAAAATTATAGAGCTCTTAACTTAGATATGTAATATATGTAATTATCATTTTAAGTCAAAATATTAATTTAGCATATTATTAATTGGCATTTTATCATTAAAGAAAGCATGTACTGTAAATAATTATAACTTTCATCTAAGCAACATTTTATATAAGGTAAAACATATTTAAACAGGAAAAATACAGTGTAAATGAATTAATAAACTCATATAATGTTAGTAATTTATTGGTATTCACAATAATTCTGATTGATATTGATATTCGACCTTTGATTTTAAATGGACATCCATTACATACTCCTAATATAGCTGGTTTAGATACAACAAATGCTCTCATTTCCTGTTTGTCTGGGAATTATTTTTATCAATTTTTAAAAACATATCTGACAACTGCAAGGTAGAGGATTCTTGGTAAAGGGTGATTTATATAGAATACTTTCACCATATTGTCTATCCTCTTCTTAAATGTAGAGTTTCATTTGAAAAATGAGAAGTAAATCTTAAATTGCTTTTATAATGTTTTACAAGTACGGGATTTCCTCTTGCTACTTAAGAATTTTCTCTTTTGGGGCTATTTTTCCTGCATTTTATTACTGTTGGTATTTTTGTCTTGTTTTATTTTTATCAGCATGATTTGAAACTCCTGGGTCAATATCTCAACCTATCTCTTCAAACTGGGGAAGTTCTCAGCCATTTCTTTCAACCATCTTTCTTCCAACCTTCTTCCCCTTTTCCTCTTTCTTTTCCTGTAATTTCTTTCTTTTTTTTTGGTTTTGGGGTCACACCTGTGATGCACAGGGGTTACTCCTGACTCATGCACTCAGAAATTACTCCTGGCAGTGCTCAGGGGACCACATGGGATACTGGGAATCAAACCAGGTTCAGCCGAGTGCAAGGCAAATGCTCTACCCTCTGTGCTGTAGCTCCAGCCCCTTTCTTGTAATTTCTGATTCTGCGGTTGTTCCTTCTCGTATTGTCAACTGTATCTCTTAACATCCTTTCGTTTTCTTCTCAATCTCTCTTCCGTTACCTATTCTTCAATGATGGGGTTTTTGTACTTCGTCCTCAGGATCACTGATTTAATTTGCAGCTTCATTAATTCTGCTCCTGAGATTTAATACTGTATTCTTTAGTTCCTTTTTG
Source organism: Sorex araneus (assembly GCF_027595985.1). NCBI lineage: Eukaryota > Metazoa > Chordata > Mammalia > Eulipotyphla > Soricidae > Sorex > Sorex araneus. Next base: position 168,675,609 of record NC_073305.1, read on the forward strand.
TCTACTTGACTGATTTTTTTTCATTTTTTCATTAGATTCTTCAGGTTTATTGATACTTTGTTCAACTTTTTTTCAACCTATTAAACATCAAGTGAAAGCAATGTTTGAAAGTCTTCTTTAGACAGTTTTAAAATATTTAATTTAGTTGAGGGTCTGAGAGGACTTTTGTTCCTATTCTTGGATGCATATCTTTGTTTTTCATTGCTCCCTTAGCTGATTTGTCTGTATGGTGGGGCTCCGGCAACTAATAATTCCTGGGTTTCTCTCTCTGGTCAGTGTTCAGTTCCATCACTGGGATGGGGTAAGGATAGAGATCCTCTGTGGTCTACCTGTGCTGAGCTTGAATGCTGGTGTCTCCTGCCCACAATTGTCTTTTTTTTTAATTAAAAATTTTATCTTTTGGGGCTAGAGCAATAGCACAGCGGGTAGGGCATTTGCCTTGCACGTGGCCGACCCGGGTTCGATTCCCAGCATCCCATATGGTCCCCTGAGCACCGCCAGGAGTAATTCCTGAGTGCAGAGCCAGGAGTAACCCCTGTGCATTGCGGGTGTGACCCCAAAAAGAAAAAAAAACTATCTTTAAATTGAATTTTCATAGCTTACAGTAGTAATGAAATTGTTATTACAGTTGCAGAGTACTACTTCAGTCCCTCCACCAGTTTTAAAGATTTTTCCTCCATTTTCACATGATCCTTTTGTCCTTGCCAGCACCATTCCGTTCCCTGTTCTATTGATCATGTCTTCATAATTTTGTCTATTGGGGATTGTATAATCCTTTTCTTTTTTATCTTTAATTCTCATCATATGAGTGAGATCATTCAGCATTTATCTTTTATCTTATGACTCACTTCACTCAGCATGACACCCTCCAGTTCCATCCAAGTTACAGCAAGCTGAAAATTTTCATCTTTCCTCACAGCTGAATAGTATTACATTGTGCATATATACCACAATTTTTTATACACTCATCTGTTGTTGCGTACACTTGGGTTGTTTCCAGGTCTGGGCTATTATGAATAGTGCCGCAATGAAATAGATGTACATGTGTCTGTTCCCACTTATGTTTTTTTGGGGGGCATAGATTCTCAGAAGTAGAATCATCGGATCATATGGAAATACTATGTGTAATGTGTTGAGGAATCTCCAAACAATTTTTCAGAAATGCGAATCAGGCAATAGTCTCATTGAGCAGTTGTGTTTTTTGTTTTGTTTTGTTTAGTCACCGTGATTTACAATACTGCCAATGGCAGGATTTTGTGCATGCAACATTTCAAGATCATACCTCCCACAAGAGCATTTTTATTTTCTCTACCATTGTCTCAGAAACCACCCCCCAAGCCCCCTTCTACTCTTCCCATCATGACAGGCTCAGTTATATAGTCAGTTCTCAGATTCTGTTGCTTTGGGCCATCCTTTGCTGTCCTTCTTTCTATTTTATATCTGTAAGAGAGAGGCCGTTAGTATCTGGCCCTCTTCTGGTTGACTTCCTTCTTTCTATTTTATATCTGTAAGAGAGAGGCCGTTAGTATCTGGCCCTCTTCTGGTTGACTTCACTTTTTCACTCAGAATGATATACTCTAGTTCCATAATGTAGCAGCAAATTGTATTTCATCTTTTTAAAAAAATATTCAATTAGTATTATATTATGTATAGCTATCCCAGTTTTGTTATTCGTAGATATTTATTTATTCTTAAACACTTGAATTATATACAGATTTGGGGCGATTGTGAACAGTGCTGCAAAGAGTGCTGAAAATCTGAATACTACAAATGCCATTTATGACAGTTAGGGACAAATGAAATTTTCAGGCCCTTGGGGTAGATGTTAAGAAGTGGAGTTAGTTAGTGGATGGTAAGATTGCATAGTTATCTAATCTAATGTTGTCTTTGAACTAAAATGAATTATAAAAATATTTTAAATATGTATTTTACTTTTTAAAAAAATCACTGAAAGTATATTGCCTCCTTTTCCATATAGAGAGGCTATAGCCGCCTGGGATACTTCTGAGAGTAGAGGACAGATGACACTGTTCATCCAGGCCACCAAGACCATACCTGGCATGTATTTTGCAGGGCTTTACATATGCTAGGCATGTGCTCAATCATATGAGTCTTCTCCCCACTTTAAGAGACAGTAGTCATCTAAGTAGGTCTGAAAAGTAAAGCTGTCAGTGGAGAACACAACTAACTTTCCTGTATTCCCTCTGCTATTGTTATGGGAAAGATCGAAGGAAAGCAATAGCCAATAAATAGGTGAATTGTTCTTCAGGACATCTTTGGAATAGCTCCTCCCCAAAGCAATGAAGAAATGACCTACACTTTCATTATGAGTATAAGTTTCTTAAGTCAACTTCAGCTGACATGGAAAATTAATGATTCAGGTGTAGCTGGGGAGCCATAAAAGTACTCATAGATATGGTTATTATCAACCTTTTTAAAGAGTTATACTTAATATCTCTATATTAAGAGTCTTTTGGCCCTGCTCCTGGCTGTCTTCACTGAGGCCCCTCGGAGGGGGGCAGGTTGAATTTCCCTCCCTGCCCCAAGCAGAGCCCCGGCAGCTGAAGACCTCTGGAACCCAGCCACAGCCATGCTCAAGGCCACTCTCCACATGTTCAGACAAGGCTCATGCACGAAGGAACTGGCAGAGGAACCCAGGTATGCGGGACCCGGCACTGAGATCTCCAAGTCTGCCCGGATAGGGACTGGGCCTCCTTTACCCAGATTCCCCATTTTCCAGTAGTTTGGCAGCCATACCCACAAACTGTGCCCGGTGCGGTGTAATCCGATCAATGGCCAACATCCAGAGACTATAAAACAAAGCTCCTGGAAGCACGTGGCCACATTCATGGCCACAGGACTTCTTATAGCCTAGTTCTCCCTCTCGGGAAAATCTGGCAAGGTATCAAGAGCATCCTGCCCTCACGGCAGAGGCTGGCAAGCTCTCCGTGGCATATTCAATATGCCAAATAGAGTAATAATGATGGGTCTCATTCCCCTTACCCTGAAAGAGCCTCCAATGTGGCACCACTGGGAAGAATGAAGAAAGAGACGCTACTAAAATCTCAGGGCCAGTACGAATGGAGACGTTGCTTGAGCAAATCAATGATCAACAGTATGACAGTGACAGTGATCTCTATATATTAATAGATTAACTCATAGTTAATAAATTATAATTGACATTTATCAATAGCCAATTTGATACATTTATATGATAAAACATAATCCAAAATGTGGTAAAATAATGATATAATGATTTTTTGAATATCATAACAACCAATTTTGTAATGGAAGGAATAACTAGTTATAAAAGATATTGGTATAATAGTAAATAATTCAATAAAGAAGCATTATCAGTATTGTTGAACATACTGATTTTAAATTATTTTTAATTATATTCACTTAAAAAGAACATTTATTGGCTGAATCAGTTGGGATTCTAGACATAGTTGCTTATGTCCAAATGCACTAGCATTTTCCATGTCAAAATATTTTTTTTCCTGAAACCACCTAACTATTAGCAGCTGTGTATGTGAGAATAGAGGAAGGATTGTTTTCACTTCACTCAAAGATTAATGATATTTTACAGCTTCAAAAGAAAGTTTCAGTTCTGGTTTACAGGGTCGGTACCTCCTTTTTGTCTCCTTTAATTTTATTGCCCTCTTTAAAGCATAATTATTTATTTTGTGGTGCATTAAAATAGTTTGCAAAGCAAAAGTTTTAATTGGAAGTAAGATTTTGCTTAATATTAACTCTTCATAAGTTCACCTTTCTTTTTCTATCATTTACCAGGTAGCACTACAGTCATTCCAATAAAACTTGTTTTGCTTTTTTTTCCCCAAATATATAGTGTTAGGTAATAGAAACAGGGTTGTGTGTGTGTGTTTGAGTGTGTAGGGAGGGGGCTTTGTTCTTTCAAAAGTAAGTTGAAGACTCACAAATAAATCTCGGAAGAGAACAGCACACTGCAGAGTTTCCTTCAGATCCCCAAATCATCACACAGGTAAAAATTTAACTCCACCTCTAGCATCTCAATTAAAATTTTAGAATTCCTGGAGTGACATCTCATACTTTATGTCACTTATATACTAAGAACAACATAGCACATTTGATGGGGTGTAAGGCAGAAGGCAACTGATATTGATCAAATATATATATGTATACATATATATACATATATATATTAGCACTTAGGCTCGACCTGTAAAAACATGTTAGTGATATGTTTTATATACATATATATACACACATATATTAGCACATTATTAGCATATATATTAACACACACATATATATAAATATATACATATATATGTATATATATATATATAAGGCTCAACCTGTAAAAACATGTTAAGTGATCTCCTATATAGGAGCTTAATTACTCCAAGGTGAGATACAACAATTTTTACACACTAACCTCTAAGGAAGCATTTTTGAATCATTTTTAATTGATTATTCATAACAAGCAATATAAAATTAATTATTTAGCATCTATTGGGGGGCAGGTTTGGGTGGTCATGAGAAAATTTGAAATAATGGTGGTGGAAAGGTGTAATGATGATGGGATTGGTGTTCAAATGTTGAATTTAATAAATTATTGTGAACAAATTTATGAAAATAAAATTTAAAAAATTTTAAGTAGAAAAATTCTCATAATATTAATTAAATTCTGGAATATTGACATTTTGATCCATGTCCACAGTTGCCTGACTTATCAGAAATAGAATTAAAGTAGCACAAGACTCATACAACTACATGAAAAATTGAATGGCCTTTGCCAATCCAATGGTATTTCTGATCATTTACTTTCACTCTGTTTCAAACCTCGAGATTTACTGGGTACTTTTTAACTTGCTGTGTGAGTTAGAAATCAGGACACACTTCCTTTAAACTCTCATATTAAAATTTAAAAACTGATCAAAATCTCAGCAAATTATTTTGTAACTATTGAGAAATTAGTCCTAAAGCTTATGCAGGGGCAAAATACCAAAACTAGCCAAGCCAACATTAAAAAGAGACAAAGTCAGCATATCAGCATATCAAAACTTAGTACTAACCTATTTTACTCAAGATGGTTGAGTGGATCAATGGAACATACTAGTGAGTTTAAAATGCACCCACATAATTATAATAAGTGATCTTTTACGAAAGTGTAAAGAAAATATTTTGGGGGAAAGGTGTGCTGTTTTCAATAAATAAGTCTAAAATAAGTAATTCAAAAACATAAATAAGAAATGGATCACAGAAAAATGAAAAACGTTAAACCAGAATATAACAAGGGAAGTCGTAGAAGGCTTTGGGACTAGCAATGCCTCTCCATTCAAAGCATGACCCATGCAATAAGTAATTGGCATGCTGGGTTTCATTAAAATTTAGTTGAGAGTTGTGAATAGTACAGTAGTTGGGGCAAATGTTCCTGACCTAGATAAGATACTAGACACCACATAGTCCTCCAAGTATCACTGATTGCAAAGAGTTCCTGACTACCACCAGGTGACCCAAGTTAGCTCAGTATCACAGGACCTGATCAGTGCTACATTCTCTGGTACTTGATTTGACTTAAAGATCCTATTGGTCAAGAATCACAGTGGGGTTCCAGGTCTTCTGGGTGTCACTTGGGAGGCCTATTCTCCCAAACTAAAATTTTCTTCTCTGCATAAAACATTTAAAGAAAACAGAAGAAAAGCTACAGAAGAAAATATTTACAAAAGAGACATATGTTACATCTGTTAAAATACTGTTTTCTAGAATATGTAAAGAACTCTTAAAATTCAACAATGCCATTTTAAAAATTTACCAGGGACCTTAATAGTCACTTCGTCAAGGAAAATATAAAAATATCAAATAAGCATATGAAAAGATGTTCCTTATATTTAATCAAGGAAATGTACTTGAAAACGATGAGATACTACTGCATGCCTTTTAGGATGGCCAAAAGTAACACAGACACTACCAAAAGGTGATGAGACTGAGGGACACACTCAGTTCTTATTTATGGTATTGGGTATGCAAGTGTACAGTCACTTCTGAGGAGAATTTGGTGGTGGTTTCTTACAAAAGTAAGCATGCTCAACATACGATACAGCAATCAAGTCTTTAATATTTATCAAAAGAAGTGGAAAACTGATGCTCATGCCAAAAATAAATACACACAAAATGATGTTTATTGTGGTTTTATCATTGCAAAACGTGGAAGCAACCAAAATGTCCTTCAGTTGGTATGTGGATAAACTATGGTACTTCCAAACAATGGGATATTACTCAGTGCTAGATAGAAGGAGCATTTTAAGTTCCAAAGTAGGGACTGTCCAGTCTTAAGATCTTAAAGGGCCTGTAAAAATCATTTGGTTTGGCAGGTGGGGCTCAGAAATCAATAAATTTATGAGCACTTTTCATAGCAACATAAGTTTATGTTACAAAAAGAATCATAAGAGTAACAGAAATTTTGATAGATATCTTACAGGATTGGGTTTGATCCTTAGTTATAATCCAGGATAGTCAGACTTCTTCAAAACCCTTAATGACTGGTTTGAGGCTCTTCGTGTTCCTGGAGTGAGCAGATACCATTGGGCTACACTAGCATGCAACAGGGATGAATGGGGATGTTACTGGCGCCTGCTCGAGCAAATAGAAGGTCAACGGGATGACAAGTGATACAAGTGATTTTACAGGATAGACAGGGCATTGCAAGAATATGTCAGGACAGACACTTATGTTTCTTTCTGGCTGCTTGCAGCCCATCTGCCTGTATTGTGTTGATTTAGTGGACAGTGGTGCCAGGCAGGCTGGGTGTGCTAATACAGTGTAAAGCTATAGCTATGCCTGATGATGAGCTGACATGTGATGAAAAAATTCTTCTCAAGATTCATTACAACGTCATCAACTTTGTTGTCAACACAGACAAAAACTCCAATTCAAGCTTCAACCACATGTCATGATCAAAAATCCTCCCCAGAACTGAATTTCAGACGATGATTAAGTAGACCTCAAGATTCCATTAGATATGTTCCAAATCCAAGAAGTAGGCTCAAAGAACATAATCATGTCACAGATAACAGTGGGTAATTATGAAAACTTAAGTGGTATGACAACCTACAAATGGAGAAAACAAAAACCAACTATGCAGAGTATCAGTCTTTCCAAGAGAAATGGACAAATGATTGTGTATTTTGTTGTTGGTGCTGTTGAAGCCAAAGTGAATCTTGTGTGCCTTATTTGTGGTGATACCTTAAAAATTGTGAAAAAGAAAAAGGCAACATGGGGTGTCATCACAGCTTCAAACATTTCATACTTAATGAATTGGAGGGTCAAATGTCCACATAATCAACGTTTGTCAGCAAAGTTTAAAATCACAAACCACTTTCACTAAGTCACTAGGCCTAATTCTATAAAAATACAATATTGTTCAGACAAATCAAGTAGTGTGCAAACTAGTCACAAAGAAGTTGAGTCCATGCAGAGAGAGAGTTTGTAAAAGAGTACATGGTGGTTAATGCAGAGTTTGTTGCCACAAGACAAATTAAAATTGTCTCTGAATGTTTGCCTAAGAGAACTGTCTCTCATAAGGATATTAAAGTAACACAACATATTGAAAAGCATTAAAGAATTCTTCACATTTCCAATTTTCTCTCTGCCTTGTGATGAGACAGCAAACATACACATATTGCCCAATTTGCCATTTTCATTCATGGGGTAACTGCAGACTTTGACACACAAGAAAAACTGCTATGCCTGTGAAAGGATGACCCTCCAAGAGGTGACGGCTTGTTTGAAAGACTTACTTTATCAATAAAGAAATGGGTTGACAGTGAAAAGTTAAGTGGCCTTATTATATAGAGAGCTTCAGCCAAGACTGGCTTGCAAAGGGAATTAATTCCATTTGTTAAGAAAGAACTGAATTGTCTGTCTTGATTTCGAGTTTCCATGCGCAGTCATTGTGGTTCAACAAAGTCAAGTGAACAGTGGTGCCATGCATAAATTTTGTGAGAAGCAGAGAGTTTAACAGCCGCCAGTTAAAGGAATTAGTGCATCATCTTGACTTTGAATCTGATGCTCTTGATTATTATTGTGAAGTGTGGTGGCTGAGTCACAGGAACCAACTCCTGAGGTTTTAGGAACATGCATTTGAGGTTTATTGAGGGATAAAGCTAAGCAATTCCTGGCGATGAAAGGAAAATCCATCAGGGAACTCAAAGAGAGCAAGTGGCTGTGTGATCTAGTGTTCATGGTGGACATTACCAAGTACCTCTCAGTGCTGAAGACTAATGTGCAGGGCCTCAATAGGCTTCTTAGCTTCTTGCTTTCAAGTGTTAAATCATCTGAAGCTAAGTTAAGGCACTGGAAAAACAGGTAGCGTTTTCCCTACCCGAAAAGGCCAGAAGCCATCTTTCACACTTGACTATGCTGGTGAATATATGAAACGAATTGAGGCATTTAATGATAGATTTAAAATGTGAAAAGTAAATTAAATTGAACATCTTTTACTGCATGGTTCAATGCAGAACCAGCTGATGACCTAATAACCTACAACACAGTCATTTGGCTGCAAAGCAGCTATGACCTGAAAGCTGGGTACATCACCCTCCACTGCTTACATGCTAGGAATGTTCCATAAGTGATGAGGAATTTTCCACGTCCTGGAGACATGCATTGAAACATGCACCTGTATTCTGGGCAACTTCCTGTTGTAAGCAGTTCTTTTCAAGATTCACCTTCTCATAATCACAACTGGACTGTAAACTGACCTACACAAATCAGAAAAGGTAGTTTGCGAGTAGCAACATGATACTAGTGATGATACTAATAAGATACCAACATGACATCAACACGATACATCACCTGTCTCACCATCAGGGGCTAGTTAGTTAAATGTTTGAACAAATCTAGTAGGCTAATTCTTAAGCTGATAATTTCAGAAAACCCACAAGTGATTTTGTATGTACCCAATGGTAATTTTTTCTTCTTTTTTTTAATAATGTGGGAGTACTGCTATTTGCTCAGCCATTGATTAAGCTGATTGAATTGGGCGTGAACTCCACATTACTTTTTTTTATTTTATTGTATCACTGTGAGATAGGACTGGAGAGATAGCACAGCGGGTAGGGAGTTTGCCTTGCATGTAGCTGACCTGGGTTTGATTCCTCCGTCCCTCTTGGGGAGCCTGGCAAACTACCGAGAGTATCCCACCTGCATGGCAGAGCCTGGCAAGCTCCTCGTGGCATATTCAATATGCCAAAAACAGTAACAAAAAGTCTCACAATGGAAATGTTACTGGTGCCCGCTCGAGCAAATTGATGAACAACAGGATGGCAGTGCTACCATGAGATAGAGTTACAAAGTTACAGATATTTGAGATCCAACTGTACAATGATGAAACACCTATCCCTCCACCAGTGCACATTTTCCATCAACGATGTCCCCAGTATGCACGCCCCCCCCCATCCCAGACCTCACTCTGACTCTATGGCAGACAATTTCCCCAATACTCTCTCTCTAATTTTGGGCATTATGTTTTGCTCGAATTTTCCCACCACCATTCAAGCCTACCTCCCAGGGGCAGACACTAGGTAATATATTTCCCATTGCACATTTTGAATATCATGAGAATTCACACAGCCATTATTATAAACGTAAAATACTAGATTGTAAACGGTTGGGTTCCAGAGACATCTCTCTATGGCATTTTGGGATTCAATTAGGAGTCTCTGGGCCAGGGCTGTTGGTGCGCTAAGATGGTGCCCGGAGGGAAATTGTGGGCATAACAGTCAGTCTTTTGGATGGGCAGGGACACAGGAAACAAGAGCCCCTGTTCTCCGCCGCCATGCAGCCTGACGATTTAGTCCTAGAACCCGCACACCTGCGCCTTGTTTGTGAAAGCTCTTGGTAACCAGGATTCCATCTGGAGTAGTCAGGGAGACTGCATCTGCTCCATCTCATGTGCCTTAGTGATATTGGCTTGGTATGGGGCCTGGAGAGATCTCCGGTGCTGTGTTGTCTTCCAGGATCACTGCTGTGTCTCTGGGCCAGGGCTGTTGGTGCGCTAGGATGGCATCCAGAGGCAAATTGTGGGCATGGCAGCCAGTCTTCTGGGTGGGTGGGGACCTGGGGAGGGACAGCCCAGGTCCTCTGCTGCCATGCAGCCTGGAGATTTAGTCCTGAACCCGCATACCTGGGCCTTGCTTGTGGAGGCTCTTGGTAACCGGGATTCCATCTGGAATAGGTGGGGAGGCTGCACCTGCTCCATCTGGGGTGCCCTGGTGATATTGGCTTGGTATGGGGCCTGGAGAGATCTCTGGTGCTGTAGTGTCTTCCAAGACTTGCCTTTGTGTCTCTGAGCCAGGGCTCTTGGTGCACTAAGATCCACATTACAAAATTTTCAGCAGATTATATCTTGGTGATATCCATCCTAGAGATGGTGGAGTCAGGCTGGGGTCATGGCAGCAATTTTGGATTGTGGAAGCAAGTGGCTGCCAGGAACTCTGCTTGGGCAGACACAGGCCAACCCACCTCCTCCAATTAACTTCAGTCTGTTTAGCCATGCATGGGTCTGAGCTTAACAGTGGCTTTTGATCTCTTTTGAAATTTATTTGGGGGTATGATGCTGCCAACAGGTCAACGTGTGCCTGTGGGGTGAGTTGCATCAGCAGCCTGATGGTGCCTTCAGGCTTCCTGATACCCCAAAATTGCCATTGTGCCTTTGGCCAGAATCAATAACTTGGGACCAAGTTTACCAAGAAATTAAATGGCCAAAAGTTAGGTATGGGGGAGCCACACCCACAGACTACCTCTGGATCAGCTATACAAGTTCATGGCTTTCTCAGAGTTGGGGTGGGCTACCTCCCCGTACTTCCCAATACACATAGAAGCACTGGCAGTCACCCCCATGAACCAACTCCAGGGCCACCCTGTAAGCTCTACCCAATGGTTCTTGGCGGAAGAAAAGGTCCCAGATCCCTCGAACTAAGACAGAAAAAAGGCATAACAGAATCATAAATTCCTATTAGGAAGTTAAAGAAGTCAAGAAAAGGAGGGTTATTATATGGTTCTAACTACCTGATGTTATAGTAAGGCAGAACTATGGAAACAATAAGAAAGATCAGTGATTTTTAGTGATTGTTGGAGGGGTGGGATGATTAGCTGGAGAACAGTTTGTAGGATGGTGAAACACTCTGTATGGTAATGTACTGAGGGATCCATCCATCTCCTTATGCAAATCCATAAAATGTTTAGTACGAAGGGTGATCCCTAACATGACCTATAGACTTTGGATGACTATTTTGTGTCAGAGTAGGTTATCAATTAGAACAGATATAGCACTTTGATGGGGAGTTGGGGATGGTGGGGGACGCTGTGCATGAATAGGTATTGAAGATATATGGGATATCTCTTCCTTTCAATTTTGTCTTGAGTCTAAAACTTCTCTTTCCAAAACTCTACTTAAAAAAATAAGGGTGGGGCAGGTGGATTGGAGTGCATGCTTTGTATTCTGTTGAAGCCCCTGGAGCACCTCCCCTCTCAAAAAAGTTAATGTCTAAATTGTAACTTTGGAGGTTAAAAAAATAAAAGTAAAGTTTCTCAAGCTTACAAAGTTACGAGATTCTGGTACATGTTTCAGTGCAGCTGAAACATGAAGACATATATTAAGTGAAATAATCCAGATACAAAATGAAAACTATGAGATAAGTAGAATAGTCAGAGAGAGAGAGGGAATAGAATGAATACTAGCAGAGACAGGGGAGGGTGGGTAGTTGTGCGTTGTTCGGGAGACAGTTATTTAATGTACGTGGAATTTCAGTTTGGGAGGACATAAAAGGTCTAAAGTTGAGCAGTGATGTCAATAGACAACAATGTGAATACACTAAAGCTACACTTCACTATCACTATCACTATCATCCCGTTGATCCTCAATGTGCTGGATAGGGCCCAGTAATGTCTCCGTTCATCCTACCCCTGAAATTTTAGAAGCCCCTCTTTACTCGTCCTTTCCAATGGTGCCACATTGGAGGCTCTTTCGGGGTCAGAGGAATGAGACCTATCATTGTTACTGGTTTTGGCATATGAATACACCATGGGGAGCTTTCCAGGCTCTCCCCTGTGGGCAGGAAAACTCTCGGTAGCTTGCCAGGTTCTCCCAGAGAGAAAACTAGGCTATAAGATGTCTCGAGGCTGCACTTCCAGGAGCTTGGTTTTATAGTCTCTAGATGTTGGCCATTGATGGGATTACACAGCGCAGAGGGCAGTTTACAGGTATGACCACATAGCTACTGGAAAATGGGAGATTTGGGAGGAAGAGGCCCAGTCCCGATCAGAGCAGGCTTGGAGATCTCAGCCCTGGGTCCCACATAACGGGGTTCCTCTGCCAGTTCCTTCATGCACGAGGCTCATCTGAGCATGTGGAGAGGGGAATGGAGCATGGCTGTGGCTGGGTTTTGGAGGTATTTGGCTGTTGGGGCTCTGCTCGGGGCAAGGAGGGAAACTCATCCCATCCCCTCCAAAGGGCCCTGGTGAAGACAGCCAGGTGCATGAAAACTACACTCTAATCTATAAATTCATTTATGCATGTTTATATGTCATAAAATAGATATAACAATATACTTTAACTATGATTTGAAAAGCCACATTAGAATTTTCAAAAAGTATGAAATTACAAAATTATGTGTAACATAGCAGATACACAAATGTATAACTACACAGCCAAAGAAATTATGAGAAATAGTGTCCTAACTTTCTTGACAATAAAAAAATAGGATTGGCCTATAGAAAACTAAGAGAAGGTAGTTTCGTATGATTATATTTCACAAAATTACTGTGTCTAAATGGTGTTCATTTAGAGGAGTTGAACTGACTCGGTTCAGATCGGTTTACCTGGTTTGCATATTTGCTCTATAAGTGTGCAAACAAGCACTGTGGGGATCACATCACCCCAATGTTCAAGATCAGTGCCTTTACCCCTCCTGCTGGGTTAGCTAGATCATGACAATTTGAGATGGCAAATCTGTTATAATGCAATCCAAAGAACTCTGGCTACAAACTCTAGGACAAGGAACAAACAGTATCTCAGGATAAACTAGTTATGAATTGACAACAGATTTTGACTGTTTATTCTACTGGTGAATATTGTCTTTCTCACAGAGGGGATTTTTTTCCATAGAAATGTATCATTCTATTTTGAAATTAGAACAATAAATGATAGTAGCTTCCATTGACCTTTTTTAGGTTGTTTTTGTCTGGGGACACCCTGGCAGTGTTCAGGGCTTACTCCTGGCTCTATGCTCAGAGATCACTCCTGCCTTGACTGGATACCATATAGGATACCGAGGATCAAACTAGCATCACCCATATGCAAGGCAAAGACCCGGCTTTCTGTACCATCTCTCCAACTGCTCCTTTAAAAAAATATATATTTTGTACTGTTATTAGTGGAAGGGGTTTTCCAAGTGTTCCTCGGGATGTTGGAATTCTCAGTCTGGTTTGCAGGCTGCTCAATGCAAGAGTCAGAGAATATGGTACTTCTCAGGCCGAGCAGTAGTATCAATTATCCAGGCCACCCTGGGGTTTCTCTGGGGCTTCCAAGTGTACCCAGAGATCCTCTCGGAACCACCCACTAGGGATCAAACCCATGTTGGTGCATGTGCCCTCGATGCTGTACTATCTTCTAGCTTCCATCATCTTTATTTCCCAATCTGTCAGATATTTATGAATGCTATCTCTGAGCATAGTAATAGATGAGTCTGGGTATCACTGATTCCCACTACAGAGGTGGAATCAACTCAGAGAGGCCAGTCTTTGCATGAAGTCTCCCTTCTAGAGCAGTAAGTGGTAGAGCTTGAATTCGCACCTCTGATTCTGTTATTCTCAATGGGCTCTGTTTTTCTACCGGATTCCCAAATTCTTGCTTATTCATGGACATTCAGAGTCCAGAACCCTTTGATTTCTTGCTTCCTAAAGTTCTGCCCCAAGCTTGATTTCCATGAGTAGTGAAGATTCTGCACCTTTTCAGACAAATTAGATTCTGGGTTTCTTTTTTCTAACAATTACTACTTTTACTATACTAGTCATATCTTACTTTCAGTTCAAGTTGTTTATCTTGAGATTGTGGTTTTATTTGTTTCCAAATCAGCTGATTTTGCCAGTCAATTCTAGAAACAAGAGTATCTCTCCAAGCCTAACAAAGAGCAGGTACGATTAAAATCATTATTTAAGAACGAAGTTCAAACTTTGACATTTTATTCTAGTAAGCAGATCAACTATCAAATAATCAATGATCTAACTGAAAATTGAATATGTAGAAATTAGCTTACTTTACTATATATGTATAAAATATGTACAAAATTTGTATATTTTACACAAAAAGTTGTAGAAAATTGTTAAATTTATGTATGTCAAATGAACCCAGCCACAACAGCTCGGATGAGCCTCATGTATGAAGGAACCTGCAGAGGAATCCAGGTGTGCAGGACCCGGGGCTGCGATCTCCAAGCCTGATCAGATCGGGACTGGGCCTCCTCCACCCAGATCCCCCTTTATTCAGTAGGTAAGCAGTCACACCCACAAACTGCCCCCAGCACCGTGTAATCCCATCAATGATCAAGATCCAGAAACTATAAAACAAAGGTCCCGCATTTGCAGCCATGAGACCTCTTATTGTCTAGTTCTTTCTCTCAGAGAAACTGGCAAGCTACTGAGAGTATCCTGCCTACATGGCAGAGCCTGGCAAGCTTCCCGTGGCATATTCATACAGTAACAATGATGAGTCTCATTCCCCTGACCCTGATAGAGCCTCCAATGCAGCACCATTGGGAAGATCGAGTAAAGAGAGGCTGCTAAAATCTCAGGGCTAGGACAAATGGAGATGTTACTGGCACCAGCTGGAGCAAATCAATGAATAATGGGATGACAGTGACAGTGTGATACAGTGATGTCTAATGAAAAGCATTCAGATATATTTAAAGCAGCAAAGATTGATTTCATTCAGAAGTATTTATAATAGGTGCAAAGAGAATAGTATAGAAATAAGTTCAGTTATGAATACAATAAAATAAAAGTGGTGATTTATTTACAATAATAATGGTTGCGGAGGAAGTTGGAAAAGTTACTAAGAGAAAATATTAGTAGGAAAAGATATTATTAAACTGACTTGATAGCACAATTGCCTAAATAAAGTCAGTATGATCTGAAAGGACTAATTTCAGCTAACCAAGAGTAGAAATTCTGGCTAAAGTTATTTGCAAGTGGGCTTCTTGCTGAAACTAAGCTAATGAGGGCATTAGGCTGTAGTCAGACTCAGAGATTCATGTCCTGAGTTTCAGGAAGAAAGTTCTTGTCAGTTTCAATGTATATAAAATATAAAATTGACTGTCCATTTTCATAAAGGTTTCTAAGCCACAGAGATCTCAATGAGGTAGAATTATCTACTTGTATTTCACCATCATCATCCTGTCGATCGTTGATTTTCTCGAGTGGTCTCAATAACGTCTCCATTTGTCCTAGCCCTGAGATTTTAGAAGCCTCTCTTTACTTGTCCTTCCCACTGGTGCCACATTGGAGGCTCTTTCAGGGTCAGGGGAATGAGTCCCATCATTGTTACTGGTTTTGGCATATGAGTACGCCACGGGGAGCTTGCCAGGCTTTCCTGTGCGGGCAGTAAACTTGGTAGTTTGCCAGATTCTCTGAAAGGGAGAACTAGGCTATAAGATGTTGGCCATGTGCTTCCTGGAGCTTGGTTTTATAGTCTCTGGATGTTGGCCATTGAAGGGATTACATGGCACCGGGGGCAGTGGAATTATCTGCTTGTATTGATCATTTTTAATTAATGAGTTTTAAATTAACCATTTTTTATCCAGCTATAGAAACATCTCAGATATTATGAGATGTTAGATATTAGTATCGATATCAATATAATAACAATAAGAATACTAGTATTGCTGCCACAAAGTGTTTATTTCTCTAACACTGAAATTTACTAGGAGAAATTTGATCCTCAATTCCCTAATATAGAAACACTTGCATAAAAACAGTCAGGATCTGCTAGATTTACCCTAGAAAGAAATAAATCTAAATCTAAATATGAATGCTTTAAAGGAGCCAAAGCATACCGTTTATCATTCACACTCAGCACTGCAGGAACTGGAATTGTTCCTCTGTGTCACTCTCACTCAGGAATCCGGACTAATGGAATCTTTAGCATTTAAAAAACAATTTTGCCAGTTGCTATGTCATGAAGAAAGAACAATAATAATTGCACTCCACTTCTTAAAACATATGCCTTAAAATGATACACATCTTTTATACTCACATCCTACTTGCCAAAACAAATTGTATTAACAAGTTGAACATCCAAAGAAAAGAGAGAACGCCTACCATGTGCTTAAAGAGAACTATCACTCTGGTGAACACCCTTTCTGACTCCCATAGATTTATTATAAAAAAATAATAGCAAAGGATTGTAGATTGTTGCATAAGAATCCAGAAAATCATACTTTATGTAATATGACACATCAACAAGTATATGTATCTGTTGTATATGTTTAGACCAGCTAAGTATTATTTCTCCATGACTTCCCTAAGTCTTGAGCCTATTACTTCTTGACCATTTCCAGTGTTACCACACTATTTTTTCACCCAGGGCTACTTGTCCTCTCCTTGTTTTAATATTCTCTATCCACCATCCATCTTAATTAATTCTCAACAAACATTGCTTTCATCATGGGGTTCTCCTGCCAAGAAGGCTAAACAAAATCAGAAAGCAGTAAAATTCAGTTAATTCCTTGGACTGCTCTTGCAAGCCTTCCATAATATACCACCAGTTAATTTTCCAGCCATATTAGCCTCTAGAGTTTCCAAGTGCAGATTGCTTGCTCACTTACTTTAAATACTTATCACCTTTACCAACTTTGTTGCAAAGATAGTTTCTCACTGTATCACTGTATCATGAATGGAGACGTTATTGGTGCCCGCTCGAGCAGGCAAAGGTAGTTTCACTGCCTCAAAATCCTCACCTTCTCTCTCCTTTCTCTTACATTGTGAAGTCTATGCTTCAGAATTTAATTTCTAGTTTTCACATGATAGGGTGTAAAAAATTACAAAGACGCGCACCCGGGAGGGGGAGATGATGTGTTGTGTTGTTTTGTTCACGGGATCTCGGGGCAACACTCTCTCTCACTCGTCACTTGCGTTTGGTGCTCTCGATCTGGGGTGTATGTACTGCATCAGGATGGCTTCTCCTTTGTGGTCCGCTTCTGTGTGTACCACTCTGCTCTCTTTTGTCTGTCTCTCTATCTCTGTCTCTTTCTCTGTAATTTCTCCTCTGGTCTCTTCTGGCCTCTCTCTGTCTCTGCTTCTGTGTCTTCTCTCTTGCTTCTGTGTCTTCTCTCTTGCTTCTGTGTCTTCTCTCTCTACTTCTGTGTCTTCTCCTGTGTCTTCTGTCTTGCCTCTATGTCTTTTCTCCGCTTCTGTCTCTTCTCCTTGCTTCTGTCTCACCTCTGCACCTTCTGTCTTGCTGTACTCTCTTCTGCCTGTCTCTCTATCTCTGACTCTGTCTCTGTAGTCTCTCCTCTGGTCTCTTCCCATCTCTCAACCGATCTCTCTTCCAATCTCTCCTGCTTCTCTTTCTGGAGCCCCACTCGCTCTCACTTCTGACTCTGACCTCCACTCTTACAGTCTTAGTTTATATAGCAATCACATAGGGGGGTGACACAAGGGTGGGTTGAACATTAACAAATCAACAAAGAGGGGTAAGACCACTCCTCCAGGAGATTAACTGGAGATTATCATCTAAGATTATCATCTAAGGAGATTACTCCAGATTACTAGGAAATCCACTCAAGGGTGGGATCCAAACAAGGGTGTGTCACTTTCTTCCTTCCTCAGCTAGTAATCCACTTAAATAGTTATAGTAAATTTACTTCTAATATTTCTAGCAATGTAATTCTGTATGAGTACAGTAAGAGATATATCAGACTTAAAGTTTGGTTCTTCCTGAGGACATTCACTATATATTCCAGACCACCGTCTTCAGGCCAAGTTAGTCTTCCTAACCCCATCAGGGTCCTAGTCTCATAGTTACCTTTGGATCATGACAGCATTTGTCTATGACCATGTTCTCAACTGTTGAGTATTGTGGCACTTTGGCCTGGACCATTTTGATGCCAGGGTATCTCACAGCTTGCTTTGGGGCCATTCTGTCCCTCGTCAGGACCCTGCTTTTGGGGTGGAGAAACTAAGGGCAACTGAGTTGAGAAAGCAGATGCCCAGGAGTAAATAGTATTGAAGTCAATCAGCTCCCAAGTTACAAAGCATAATATTAACTGTCTTCCTGTGTCCATACAGAAAGGACATTGCTTTAAGGTAGACTAAATTCCCTGCAGCAAGGTTAACAGGACAAACCCAATGTTATCCTACAATAGGGGATTCTATGAAAAAAAAATTTGCTAAAAATTGTCATTGAACTTGAACCTTAGAAGGCAATACTTAAGTTAACATTTGTTGAGTATCTTTTGTAATTTAGATGGTGTGGTAGACCATTCATTTTACTGTTTTGTGATTAACCCCCAACTTGTTTTTATTGCCCATAAAGAAGAAGAGTTTGACCTTTGTTGCATCTCAAATCTTATTAGTTTTTCCCTTTAGGGATAAGGATTCCCAGGGATCAGCAGGATTGCAACTGGCAGTACAACGGGTGAATGCAGTACCAGCTATCCAACTGAAGGCTTTGTCTATGCTAGTAGAACTTTACCTATGCTAAATGTATACTAGGCTTGTGTTTTGCCACTTGAGTCATATATCCTCACTGTTAAGACTCTTGTCTTGAGGAGAGCTTAATATTGCTTTGGTATGCAGAACAATCCCCTATGGATACAGGACATTTAACATTTGCTTGACTTTCTTAAGGTTGGGGTATTCTCTATACTCACTGGTTTTATTGTCCTCTTAATTCCCCAAAGACCTTTTATCTGAAAGGTTTTTCCTGAGCACATTAGAATATCTACCATCTCTATTTCTTTAATCCCTAATCTACTCTGGCTTCATGTTATTCCTTTTTATAGCCTATACATCTTCTTTTATTCCTTTACTATCTACCTCCTCTCTACCCCAAAAGAAATATGAACTGAATTACTAATGACAACAATCACAAAATTAATGTTTTAATATTTTATTTTCCTAGAGAACTCAGAAGTATTTGAAACTGTAAACTTTACAAAAACAATGCATTCTATAAACTTTTTTTGGGGGGGAAAGACTCATGGTGAGGAAAAAACTAAGATTGATACCATGCTGGGTATGGAGCTTAGCTCTAGTACTATCTCTCCAGCCCTTCTGAAAAGCATTAATTAACAACCCTGGGAATGAAAACTAGTCTGAGGACACTTGAAAGCAGTTAAAAGTCACATAGCTGAGAATCATTAATTTTTGTTTCTTAGATCTATATGTCTCTTCCTATACATTTATACTAATTAGAATGAACACTAGAACTTCCATATAAAATTTCCAGACAACTATAAATGATATGGGCCTATACTGGTTGTTTGAGGGTAGAGATGTTTGTTGCTTTAGGAAGAAAAGTCCTGGCTGAACAAGTTTCTGTGTCTGTAGAGTTAGTGTGAAGATGAAAGGAGATACTTAATAGTTAAATGCACATATGTAACATGGAGGAAAAATGTGGTAGTTGTCCACATAAATCATTATACACAACAGATTAGAGGGCTCCAGTATATGAAAGAACTTTTAGTACATGAAGTTCACAAAAGCCTCCATTTATTACCAAACTAGAATCATAATGTCACTCATGCCAGCTTTAAAGTAATGTGTAATATGTACTGATTATCCACAGGGTATAGGGTCTAACAAATAATAAGGTCTAACAATATCAAAAATTGGTTATACAAAAGGTGACTTTGGGGCACTTTAAAGGTATGAAAAATTAGTTTGACTATATCAAGAGTTCATCAAGGACAAGTAAGTCAGTTCCTCCAAATTCATCTGCATTATAATTAGAATATCTAAATTACCAAGTCGATCAGGAAACTAGAAAAGCCACATGAATGTCTTGATATATATAATCCCTAAGACCAATTGGGGGTTCCAGTTGGAGAAAGTGTGTGGCTTGAGAATAAGGCAAGACAGACAAACAATTGTTTGAATATGTGTACCTCCCGATGTTGATCATGAATGATTCATATCATCAGGAAGCAAACATCTCATGGAGTTCCACAGGTGCTCAGTGTGGACCAATATTAGCAGAGAAGAGAAATCATTGTTGTTTCTGCATATCAAAAACTTGGAAAACACAGTTAATGAAATGAACTGAATACTCAACTATCAAATGGAATTCTACAAACTGATACACCAGATAGAATACAGAAAAAAAACAAAACAAAACAAAACAAAAAATCCCTAAGTTCCCTGGTCATGGAATCAGATTGTTTCATTAGAGCAAGACAGACTTTCTGATGTGGGGACAGATTAAGTGAAAAGATTTTGGAGCTAGAAGAAGGAGACACCCCAGGAGACAAGCACAGTTCTGGAAGATTTCAGACGTTGGTATGGGATTAGTTTTCTGCTACATGTTGCATAGTTGCACGATATTGGGGAAGTTGCTTAATCATTTTGAACTTCAGTTTCCTATGTTGAAAATAGAAACAGTAAACATTTGAGGAAACATTGAATTTGTGAAAGCATGACATTTTTGTGAGATTAATGTTTGTTTTCTTCTTGCCCTCTATTTCATTGCGCTTATTCTTGTCCCCAGACAAGATTCTAGCTGGTGTATTTTTGTAGCTGCTTGAAACGATGGACAGAGGGAAAAAACTGAAAACATTCAGGCTTTTCATAACCCAATGCACCAAGAGACCAAGAGAATGGTGCAAAAATGAATGCACTGAGAACATGATGAGATGTAGCAGAGAGAGAGAGAGAGAGAGAGAGAGAGAGAGAGAGAGAGAGAGAGAGAGAGAGAGAGAGATGCCTTGGAGATTTAGAAGCTGGTGGTGCACTCTGCTTCCTAGTCAGAGACCGAAAGAGAGGCAAGGCAACTGAGAAAGAAGAGCTTGAAGAATAGAGAAACAGGTACTCATATTAGGAGTTCAGGATGTCATGGACTAGGATAAAACTCACTGACAAGTTGGGCAATTTGCCTGGACTAATGGCCCACACAGTTATACTCTGCTAAAGAAAGATCCTCCTTCTCTTTCTCCTTCTCCTTCATCTCCTTCTTCGTCTTCCTCTTCCTCTCCCTCTTTACCTCCCCTCCCCCTCCTTCCTCAGCCAGCCTTCCTTCCTTCCTTCCTTCCTTCCTTCCTTCCTTCCTTCCTTCCTTCCTTCCTTCCTTCCTTCCTTCCTTCCTTCCTTCCTTCCTTCCTTCCTGCCTCTTCTCTCCCTCCCTCCCTTCCTCTCTGCCTCCCTGTCTTCTTCCTTTCCTCCCTTTCCTCCCTCCCATTCCTTTTCTTCTACCCTCCCTCCCTCCCACCTTTCTTTCTTCTTTTCTCTTTTCCTTCCTTGATTTCTCTTTTAATTCCTCCCTCCCTCCCTCCCTCCCTCCCTCCCTCCTTCCTTCTCTTCCTTCCCTCCCTCCCTCTCTTTTCCCTCCCTCTTCCCTCCCTCCCTCTCTCTTCCCTCCCTCTTCTTTCCCACCCTCCCTCTCTCTTCCTACCTCTCTCTTTCCTCCCTCTCTCCTTTTCCTCTCTTCCTTCCTTCCTTCCTTCCTTCCTTCCTTCCTTCCTTCCTTCCTTCCTTCCTTCCTTCCTTCCTTCCTTCCTTCCTTCCTCTCTCCTCCCTTCCTTTCTTCCTTCATTCCTTCTTTCCTTCATCTGTCCCTTCCCTCCCTTCCTCTCTCCCTCCTTCCTTTATAAGAACACAACTCCTGGCTCTCAGGAGTTATTCCTGTTTCTGTGCTTAGGGCACTTAATTAGGTACAGGAGATCAAACCAAGGTCAGCTGCATGTCAGGCAAATGAGTGCCTTAACTCCTGTACTATTTCTCTGGCCCAAGTGTCATTTGCCATTTTTCTTTTCCCCTTCCTGAGGAAGAATGCCACAAGCCTGGTGACAAGAAAGGAATTGATTAAGGCAAAATGAGAGATAGGGAAATCCACTGAGTTGATTTACAAGCCAAAGTATTTTCAAGATATGTGACTCGAAGCATTTGATTTAGAAAGTTTATACATGCCCTGGCACAGAGCAGAAGATCAATAGTATAAAAACTGTACTTAATCCTACTGGAAGTATATTTTGAGACCTTTAAAAAAAAGCGATACCAATTTGTATTTAATAAGAATAATGTCCAGTTAGGAAAGGATCCCACGGTTCTCCAGGGCAAGGTGTAGAGCGCTCTTTGAGTCTATTGTCAGAGGTCTGGCAGTGACTCAGAGGCAGATAGGCAAGGAGTGAGTCACATGTGCACCGGGCTCTGAATGGTTAAAACAACCAGAGCTGTGAAAACTCCGGGAAGGCCAAACAGAGAGCTGGGAGCTGCCTTCAGACAGTTGAAAGACTTTTTTGTGGAAGATAGAATGTCCTTGTTCTGAATGGAAGTTGAGGGCATGACTATTGGATTCAGTGGACAGAAGGCAGTGTTTTTTTTTTTTCTTTCCAGAGTTGAGTGTACACCAGTGTAAAGGATTTGAAGACATGCGCAATGTTCATTTTGTTTGGAATGTTGTCAGAAGATTCTTGTATGCAGAGGAATGTGGTCTTGGCACTTTCATTTTTAGGATGATATATGGGGCAGGTGGAGACAACCAATACTGCTAAATTCCGAGAAATGTGCTGAGTGCTCTCTGTATCATTTGTTCATCTATTCTGCCCAATACGCCTTATCAGTTAAACATTATATGTACTTTTACAAATCAATTTATATGGCAAACTGCCAGCACTCATGCATTTGTGTATTGCAGGAACAAATTTAAAAACTAGGTTTTAGGCATTACATGCCATCTTCTACTCCCTTTATTTCCCTAATATATACGTGTGTGTCTGTGTGTGTGTTTGTGCGTGCATATGGAACAGAAACTATTCTTCTAAAATATTTTAGTTATGATTCATGTGATTGTATAGAAATTCCAGAACATAAACTTTTAAACATTTAAACAAACTATTCCTATAAAAATCCTAAGCCTCTCTTTAAGGCTTTTCAACATTGATTTTATTTCCCCTGACCAATTAATTTTGTGTATCCTCTCTATTACACCATGGCATGCAGGCATTTGATTAAATGTTATTCTGAATATTTCAGGAAAGGTGTGCTAATTAATTTAGTTTATGTTTTCAGATGAGATGAACATTGAAATTTTTGGCCTTTGCTTAGTGTTTTCTTCTCGGTTTCCTGAGAAGTCCTCATCAATCAGTGGAAGGCATTCACAGAACAAAGACTTCCCCCACGCTTAGCAGGAAGGCGTCCTGCAAAGAGACTCCCTTTGGGTAGTCACTGAACTCTTCTTTAAGTCTCCTGCCTCCTGGTTCACTCTCGATTTTGAACTTGCACTCCTATAACTATGTGCAACAATTCTTGCAATCTTTCTCTTTCATACCTCTTTCTCTCTCTTCATTTTCTCTATTGGTTCTGTTTCTTTGGCAAACTTTGGTCAAAAGTCATTTATATAAATATGCCTGTTTATCTGCCTATGTTTCCTTCTTTTTTTTTCTTTTTGAATTAGATTCCTAAGAGTATAACAAAAGTTTTTATAAATTTGGAAGTGGATTATTTCTAGTGAAGTCATTGGATAAATCTACAGTTTTAGCCAATACCTTTACTGCAGTTGTTTTATTTTTATTTATTTATTTGTTCATGTCTTTTTTTAAAATTGAATCACCGTGAGATACAGTTACTTAACTTTCATGTTTAAGTTTCAGTCATGCAATGGTCCAACACCCATCCCTCCACCAGGGCACATTCTCCACCACCAATGCCTCCAGTATGCCCCCTACCCCCCACTTTCAACCATTCCCCTGCCTAATGGCAGACAATTTCCCCTATACTCTCTCTCTCTCTCTCTCTCTCTCTCTCTCTCTCTCTGTTTTTGGGCATTATGGTTTTTTCGTTTTCCTTTCTTTTCTTCTTCTTCTTCTTATTTTTTTTTTTTTTTTTTTTGCTTTTTCGGTCACACCTGGCGGTGCTACCTTTTGCTAACTGGTGCAGATCTACAACCCCGGGTCTCATTGAATTAATATCTGTAACACAAGAGGACTCACTAGAGGACCTTTAGTTTCCCTTAAGTGCTACAATTCGACGTCTCTATTAATCATAGTGTTTATTCATCAAAATAAATACTGATAAGTCATAAGAACACACCCTGGATTTTCAGGCCTGTGGATTTACTGGCAGAGTGCCAGCTTCCTTTCTGGCTGAAACTATCTGTGCTTGAAGCCTTCTCTGTCTCTTTTTTTTCCACTCCAGCAGTTCTCTTTTGCTAACCAATCCATGTTAACTAAATTTTTGGAGGACTTCTGTGTGTGGCCTAGGCTTGCATACATGCCCCGAGGTTTACGCTGGTCTGATCTGGCTCTAGAAGTGTGTAGAGCTTTAGAATTTGAAGATTTGCCCCTAGAGTTTTGTGGACTGACTCTGGCAAAGTACACAAAGGAAAGGGAACTTCTTTCCAAATGTGAGTTCTTTTTCTCTCTTCTCATCTCCAAGGAGTTGTGTCTGAATTCCTTTGCCAGGCAGGACTTTATAGGAGCACTGGAGACCAGGAAGGGGACTTTTCTCCAATGAGTAACAGGATTTGCATTTGCAGATTAATCCTGCCAAATAAAATGTGAACATCTTCCCAAACCCCATTAAAAGCTTTCCCCCCTCTCCTTCCTGCTTCTTTCTTTCTCTCTTTCTCTCTTTCTTTCTTTCTTTCTTTCTTTCTTTCTTTCTTTCTTTCTTTCTTTCTTTCTTTCTTTCTTTCTTTCTTTCTTTCTTTCTTTCTTTCTTTCTTTCTTTCTTTCTTTCTCCTTTATTCCTCTCTTCTTCCTTCCTTTTTCCCCTCCCTCCCTCCCTTCCTTCCTTCCTTCCTTCCTTCCTTCCTTCCTTCCTTCCTTCCTTCCTTCCTTCCTTCCTTCCTTCCTTCCTTCCTTCCTTCCTTCCTTCCTTCCTTCCTTCCTTCCTCCCTCCCTCCCTTCTTTCCTTCCTCTGTTCCTCCTTTTCTTTCTTTTTGTGGTACAGATTTTAAAAGAAGGTACAATTTATCCAGTTCCATTTAAGTCTCAATGAAGCCACAGAGGATTCAAACAGGCAAAATTGTGGACCCCACAGTTTCTCTCTAGGTCTGGGCAAATTTTGCTCCATCAAATCTCTGAGATTGTTTCCATCCCATATCTGAGCCCCCCTGCCCTGCCCTCTCCACCAACCTTTCTTACCAGGAGGGATTTAAATTCAAATCCAGCATGCTGACAAAGGTTTAAAGGCAAAGGTTTGAGAGTAACCACTTCCCAGAGCTATTTGGACACTTTTGAAGGGACACCGGGAGACGAATATTTCCTTATTCGTGGAGCTGACTTTGGACTCCGCAGTGGCTGGGAGCCCTGGGTGAGTTTCTGGGGTGGGTGGGTGCGGACATAACGCCACTGGCCTGCCTCAGCCCCAGCCTCTTCTTAATGGGGTCTTTACCCTCGGTTGGTTGGAGCGACTTTTCCCCGTTAGTCGCACAGAGATGTGGGATGAAATGGTTCCGTGTATTCAAAAAAATAGATGGGGTCTTCCCGTAACTATATTAGAAGGAAAAAAGAAAGGGGGAGGAGGAGAGTGGGAAGAGTGGTAGGGGGAGAAAGGAAAAGAGAGGGAAGGGGAGACGGAGAAGGAGAGGGGAGGCGGGGAGAGAGTGAGGGCTAGAGAAAAAGAGCAAGAGAGGGAAGAGAGAGGAGGAAAGAGAGAGGGAGAGACCTACAGATAAGAGAGAAGCAGAAAAAAGAGGGAAGAGCCCAGCAGTGGGGCTGCCGCTAGCAGGGCGGCGGGGCGGCGGGCAGCCCGGAGTGCGCAGGGAGGGGTGCGCGCATCACCGCCCAGCTCCCCAGCTTCTCCTTTTTTCTCTTGTTCGGCGTCGGGGGCTCGGGGCTGCGATCTCCCAGCTTTTTGGGGTGACCTCGGGCTCGACCCGCTCCCCGCCTCCGCCCGGGTGCCTCGCGGGGCGGCGCGGGCTGCACCCGGCCCCCCCACCCCCACCCGACTCGGCCCCCGCAACTTCGTCGGGGCGGGCGCTGCCCCGGGGCTGGCCATCGCGGGCGCGGCGGGACCCCGCGGGCTGCCCGACGCCGCCAGCCGGGGCTCGGCCGCACCTGAGCCCCCGACTCGTGCCAAGTCGGGACCGGAAGAAACGGCGGGAGCGACTCGCCCCGCGAGCAGCCGCGGCGGGCCGGGAGGGAGCGGAGCCGCCCAGGGGGGCCGCCACGTGCCGCCCCACTCCGCCGGGGGCGCCCCCCGGACGCACCCCGAGCACCCCGCGCACCCAGCGCCCGCTCGCAGGCAGCGCGCCGACGTCTCCTAAACTTCTGGCCGAGCTGGAACTTGGCCGCCAGACCGCCCCCGGGCGCCGCCTGGACACCCCGCGCCCACCTTGCACCTGGCGCCGTCGGCAGGGGGACAGCCGGGACCCTCGGGAGCTCGGTGGCCCGCGTGCGCAGAGGGGCTCGGGGGTCTCCTCCGGGAGCGGCGGAGCAGCGGAGGGCGCGACCCCTGGGGCTGGCGGCGCAGTGATGCCAACATGTAAGTGTCACCTTGCAGCGCGCCCGCTTAGAGGTGCCCCTCCACGCCCGCAGCCCCCCAACGAAGTGATCTTGGGGAGGACCCGACTGCGGGGATGCGGGGACAGCATAAACCGGTTTGTCTCCACTTGGCCCCTAGGGGCTCTGGAGGGGAGGGGGCTGGGATCTTTCTCTCTCTCTCTCTGTCTCTCTCTCCCCCCTCCCGCCCCCCTCCCACCCCATCCCTCTCCCCCAGAGAGAGGTAAACTTCACTTTGGGGCGGTGTAGAGCAGAATAAAAAGGGCCGGGCTTCAAGAAGGGGGGTTTGGGGTGGAACGTGTTTTTGAGTCTAATTAAAGCAGGACTCAGCTCAGCCCGGCTGCTCCATCCAGGGCCCTGGCCCTGCCAAGGACGATCCGCACCTGGGGCCTTGGAAGGTAACTGGTCGGCTGAGAAAATGTTGACTTTCTCATTGTCACCTTAGGCTATAGGAGTTGTTCTTGGATGTCTGGCTTATTTTGGTTAAAAAAAAGTAGTTCAGGCCATGTGGCATTTTTCCGTGGTGGGGATCTGCGAGCAGATTCGTGGAGGGTTGGGGTTTGTGTGTATGTGTGTGTGGGGGTGTTTGGGGGCGCAGGGGGCTGCAGGCAGGGTCCGGGCTGGGAAGCAGCTGGTTTGGGAGACCCTAGTAGGTCCTGCTTACGTGGGAATTGTTCTCTAAGCGGTGGGTGCCTCAGGGCGACCCCGGGAGAAGGCCACCGCAGGGCACCCCCTGGCCCTCCAAATTGGAAAAAGGAGAAGGCTGTCTGTCTTTCCAAGGGCCAAGCTTAATTTTGTGGCCAATTCAGAAGTTACTTTTTCTCGCAATATGTAATTTTCCCTCTGGCGTTTTATTTAGTCTTTGGACAGACACACGGGCAAACCTTTTAACTGCCGCCCACTAACTAATGTACAAGAGTTTCTAGAAATTGACACCATCCCTCAATGACTGGATCCCTAGTCCTTTACACTTAACTTGACTCCATCAGTTTAATATGGGGCCGGTGCCTTTAGGGAAGTGGGGAGACAGACCTTCCTGGAACAAATCCCATTCTCTCCCTCCCCCGCCCCCCAATCTTGCCCCTCTGCACACATTTTTTTTTTTTAAAACAGGAAAAGTAGTGCCCAAGGCCTAGCTCTGCACTTGTGTTCCTGGTACTTAGAAGTTTAATTAGAATGGAGTCACTTATTTTTACTTTTTTTTACCAAACTGTGAAGTAATTCCACACCTGTGAATTTTAATATTTTGTTTCTGCCAGTGGAAGCAGCAAGGTATAATTCCAAGGAATTTATTTTGGGATACAGCCAAAATTCTCATTTAAGACTTATTCTCAAATACAGAGGCCATATTTTGAATAAATGTGAATTTGTTTTCAATTTTATTTTTTCCAAAAATATGGTAGGTTTTTAAACAACAGATACTTATGGAACTTCCTTTTGCCTTGCTAGGTAATTTAAATGTTATGGGAGAGAAACTATAATGTACATTAAAGAAAATATGATTATCAATATTTTTAAATAAAAGATATGAAGCTGATCAGTAAGAAATGTAAAAAGTTCCTAGTTAAGTCGTTTTGTAGTCCACTTAAATTCACATTTGATTAAAAAAATCTCATCATTAGCATAAAATATTAAATCATATAAAATACAGATTTTAGTAGCCTACATTGACTTCCTTAATTGAGCTATTTTGACTAAAAGTTTTCTATGTCTCGCAAGGTTATAATTGTTTCTTTTTTCATTATGGTGTTGTCAACTAATATGGAATGGTTTAAGATGGTCTGATACTTTTTGGGTATGAATGTGTTAGAATATCTATACTAAGGAAATAATACCAACTCCTTTCACCATAAATTTTCCTTGTATCTTATTGAACAATGTTAAAATAGAGAACATAAACCATATTAGCTTTTAATACTTTTCATTTTCATAAATTTAGGTACAGAGAATAAATATATTTTCTGTCTTCTTCTGGAGAAAGAGTATTGATGTGTATAAAAGGATATTGATGTATTGAAAAATCTTGATGTATTCAAATTTTAAAATTGCAGACTATAAATATATTTTGTAGTAGCAGTGGCTGCATAGTTTTTATCCCTTAAATTTTTTTTTTACAAATTTAGCAAAACTTGCATTAATTAGTCAAGCATGAAGCTACTGTTCCATTTATGGCTTATATAAATTACACGACATTGTGCTTTTCCAGTGTGAATGGTGAATGAGACTATTGTCTTTGGCTTATTGAGAAATAAATATTAGAAGCTTTTCAGTTTTACTGCCTAACTGGACATGACACTGATTTCTGGAAATACGGATTTGAAAGAGAAGCAGTTTATATGTTAAAAAGTAAACTAATAACCGCTTCCTTAAACTTGACTAACCATTTTTTCAACTGCCCATCGCTTACAGAGTTTACATTTTTTACAGAGTGATTTAAAGCTGCTGGATACTATATAGACTCTAGACTAAATAGAAAACAACCTTGTTCCGTATGTGTGGCATGCTTCAACGGAAAGTGTATCTTTCTGCTTTCTTTCTAATTGGCTGTTACTATTCTTTTATCTTTGTTGAATGACTTGAAGATGCACATTGATCCTACCTAAAGGCATTTTAACCTATAACTATTTAAAAAAAATCATTGAACAGCTATCAGATTTGAGTATAGGTCTCTGAGTATCATCTTACTCTTTCTTGTAAGCGTTACTCAGGTTGGAATTATTTGCGATATTTTAAGGAAAACTTTAAGGTTATTGGATTTTAAATATAGCAAAATGATGACCAATTCCTAGTGTATTAATGTGAAATCGGGGAGTGAGTCAGTATCGGCAATAAATTTTACAGAAATTTAATGAATGACCAGTTCCAGGAAAAGGAGTTCAAATGAAACACTGTATCAAAATGGGTACTATTATTAAAACAAAAGTACCCAATAGTGATGCCATGAAATACATATTTATTTTCAAGTGTAAGTATGCATATGTGAGTTTAAGTTTATTTATAATTAATTTTAAACCTACAAAGTATCACAATAGTAAAGCAAAGTACACCTGTATGCTGTGTGTTGAAGTATTTCTTATGAATATCCCATTTGTATTTTCTTTTTCTTCTTCACTCCATCCTATTACTTTTTATACACACACACACACACACGCACGCACACACATCAACATCCCCACTTCCACACCCACACACACTTTTTTAAAATCCTGAACCATCTTAGTGTGAACAAACATCAAAACTTAAGATGTTACTTATTATTAAATTTATTGAGATATTTGTAGACTCATGCAGTTGTAAGAAATAAATTTTTCATGGCACAGTTTGCAACCAGGACATTGGTACAACGTATTTTCTCCCCAGCTTTCCTCAGTTCATATTCTTGATTGTGTATGTTTCTCATGCTTTTAAATTTTATTATCTTACAAGTCAATTATGCCTGTCATAGCTCAAACATTGCCCAAGGTTTCTGCATATTTAAAGGGTTACATTTCTACCTATTTGAAGTAGGGGTGATACAGCTTAATAAAAGAACTTTAATAGGTTAATCCAGTAGCTCCTTTACATTTTATTCATTGCTTAGTCTTAGGTATATGATCTCTACTTATTTCTTTATTTATTTAATTGTCATTCTTTTTGCTCTGGAAGAATATAGTATTATTCATGTTATACATCATGCACATTTATGAAAAGATTTACCATAGAAATATAAATTGGATGTGGGAATGAATTTAATTCTGACTGTTGCTGGTGTTAGTAGAATTGGGACCCTGGTTGCTTCCCCACTAATTTCTTTTTAAATTGTGGTTTCTCATGGATCCAGTACAATGAAAGAAATGGAGGATAGTATGTTTTCTAGATAGCTTTAAGTCTACATTTGGATAGAATCATATCTAAAGGGGATTTGGGGTTCTACCCAATTTTAAAATAAATCCTTTAGAGGGGTTAAGTTCTCAATCTTCCTAAAACTGGATGCAAGAAATATTGTATTTTGTAGCCTATGCAGATTTAAAGTGGGAACAACTTTGTAATAAAGGTTCACAAGAACAGGTGAGTTTTCCAGCCAGGTGACTCTGAAAGTCATTTGGCTCTGCTGCTTCTGGTTATGAGGTCTTCAGAACAAAGTTTTGTATCACAGTTTTTTTAAAACGTTTTATATGACAGGTTTTATTGCAGAATTTTTAGATTCTTTTCAGGTTAGCCTGTCACCCTCTTCTAATCAAGAATATCTTTTTTGAGGGCTAGAAAGATAGTACAGAGGGTAGTGCATTTGCCATACACTACCAAAGTGGGTTCCATCCCCTTAAGGTCCTCAAGCAACACCAGGAGTTAATTCCTGAGTGCAGAGTCAGGGGTAAACCCTGAGCATCATTGGGTGTGACACAAAAGCCAAAAACAAAATCTTTCTTGGGGCCAGAGAGATAGTGCTGGGGTTAAGGCTGCTGCCTTGCATGCAGTTACATCCCCAGGAACAGCTTGAGGGAGCACAGAGCTGAGAGTTGCCCTTGAATACCACTGGGTGTGTCCTGACCTGCTCCTTCCCCGCCAATATTCTTTTTTTTCTTCAAATGAACTTTGAGGTCACAAGCCAAGTGACACAAGATCGTACTAATTTTTTTTGCAGTTCCTATTTAAAACTTAAGTAACTCTGTTCAGGATTTTCCATTTTTGTGACAAAGTTGTTTAAATCTCAGGGATGTGTCTCTGCTAAGTGATCCCCTGAGAAGACACACAGTACTTTCCTTCCTCTGTTCTATTCTTAATTTATTTGTTTCTGTTCTTCAGTAAACAGAAAAGTGGATGAAAGTTGGCATGTCATCTGGTTTGCGTTTGGTTGCAAATGCTTGCCCTTTTCTGTGTGACGGGATGAAGTCTTAAGAATTGCAACTCATCAAGCCTTTTGCTCTTCCTTTGCCATTATTTTCTGATAGGGTTGCCTTGCAGGCTGCTTTGGTCAAGCAACTTCCGGACTGAGTATGGAATTCCTAAAGTCATAAGCTTTTCTAGCAATGCAAAGTCATAGAAAATAAATAGTATTGAGTGTTGCCAAACTAGTGGACATGATTCCCTAAGGACCATTTAGAAAGTGTGTGAATTGGAGTAGATCCTAGTCACCAATTCATAAAGTAGAATTGCCAGTCCCATAAAGATGAAGAAATTGGGTATTTCTAGGGATAGGTATCCTCTTCTTTTGATATTTGTAAGGTGGCAGCTAGCCTCATCTTGCCCCTTATTTTTCTGAGCTTGTTTCTACCTCTGTGAAATCAGGAACTTAGATTTGTTTGGTCTTCTTGGTTCTCAATTTTTGGGGTTATATTGTACTTTTGTTTTAGGAGCATGTTCATCCATCCCCTATGAATGAGAAACACCTCAGTCAGCCAACAGCAATGGGAAACAGACTCAATCTTTCAAATGAGTGAACTTTCTACATGACAGTCTATCATTATATCCTTTTAAGGCCCTTAAGAAGTGCAAGGCAGTGTTCTTTTGTTGAATAATATACTATTTACATATGAGGAACTAGACTCAAAGTTCAAATGATGTCCCTCTCCCCTGCACTAACCACACAGTGAGATACTAGGATATGACAGTGCTACTTCAGATTTGACACCCACAATAGTATCATTATCATTAGACATTACTGTAATAGTGTATCCCATAAACAGTAGCACTGTGGCACTGTCATCCCATTGTTCATTGATTTGCTCGAGCGGGCACCAGTAATGTCTCCAATGTGAGACTTGTTGTTACTGTTTTTGGCATATTGAGTATGTCATGGATAGCTTGCCAGGCTCTGCTGTGTGGGTGGAATACTCTCGGTAGCTTGCTGAGCTCTCTGAGATGGATGGAGGAATCGAACCCAGATTGGCCGCATGCAAGGCAGATGCCTACCCACTGTGCTATTGCTTCAGTCCCCCATAAACAGTAACTTATTTAATCTCAAATATTATAGATGGATATATTTGAAAACACACCTTCCACATGAGAATGCTTTTCAGATCTTAACCTTTTCTTCTACAGTATTCACTAAAAGTTAACTGATGCTAGAAGTTCTAGTTTGGTGACTATGAAAATATGACATGGGTCTCAGACACTAATCATAATTTCTGTTTTCCTTGTGCACATGAATGATCAATTTTGTTTCTGTTCCCAAGTGATTCCCAATGTTGCTGCATAGTCAACTTAGTTGGCATTAGCTTAAGACTAATCCTAATTCATGTTGTTACGACATTTTCATTTCCTGGTAGACATATTATCCATGCTCTAATGGAAAGTTCAGGAGGAAAGGAGAGCTGATGTCTGTCGAGGGTTTGCTAAGTATCAAGCACTCTTCTTAAAAAGACATCATGTGCTATCACTGTCTAGCACTCTATGGATTAGGATCTATTGCTATTCATTTATTTATTTTTCAGTTTGGGGGCTATACCTGGTTGTGCTCAGGGATTTCTCCTAGCTCTATGCTCAGGAGTAAATCCTGAGGGAGAAGTTATGTCAGGGGACATATTGGGTGATAGAGCTCAAACTTGAGTCAGCCGTATGCAAGGCAAACCTGCCTGGTATCCTCTCTGACCCCTATTATTTTTATTTTATAGGTGAGAATGGAAGTGGGTAAGTCAGTTTTCTAAGCGTTGCATAGTTGCCTGACTCTTGGGAAATTTAGAGTCTAAAATAGATGGGAAATGTAGGCTTATGGCAAGTATAGGATTATTTTAATGTCTATTTTTGGATTATTCAAGTATTTTCCTTCCCACTTTTGTATTTTGTGTTTATATAATATTTTGTGTTTATATACCTCACTCTATAACCTTCCCCCAAATAAAGTATTACCATGACTTCGAAGTACCTTACTCGTTTCCTCACTTTTTAGAAATAAATGGAATCTTCAATGACCACTTCTAAAAATCAATGAACTTCTTGGGAAATGTTTTAGGAGCACAGTGTTAGCAGACAACTCCCATGACCAAAATGCCAATATCCCCCTCTTTCCGTCTATTGGAAAACCGTCCCCTTTTTAATGAAGTTAACTTCCTTTGGAGATTTCAAGATTTGCAGATTCCTTGCTCCCTTTTAACTAGGCCTGGGTCATGACGCTCCTATTCACAATTCCCTTCACAGTTGAGATTGTCTTTTATCCTTGCTGCTGCTGTCACTGGCTCACCCCTTCTGGTGAGATTCTTTCAATGAAAGGCTTTTTTTAACTAAGTTAGGTTAATATGGATGTGCTTGCCTAGGTCATTATTAAAGTTAAAGATGAGATGAGTGTACTTGAGTTTTCCAAACAGGACACCTTTGTATTGAATATTTCCATGTGTTGAGCAAGAGAGATTAAATAAGAACCCTCAGTTAGAGTCTAAATTTCAGGGAGATTATAGGGTAGGCTGATAGAATCCTTCTCTCCCTGCCCACTGGGGATAGTGATGCTGAAATGGCTTTCTTTTTTAATGTATATTTTTGACTTCTCCAAATACATCTACTTCTTCATGCAGAAGTCACCTAATAACATTATTCCTAGATCAGGAAGGTGTCATCAACTGGCAAATAAATTCATGAATTGCTTGTTTTGTTTCCTCCCTTGTGTAATTTGCTTAAGGACCATGATTAATTTTTGCATCTTAAAAGTACTGTCTTTTTTTGGAAGCAGGATTGAAAAAACTTGCTTTTCTTGATATTCCTCTTGCATACATTCACCTGGACTCTGAAGGTCAAGTGAGGATGTTTTACTGAGCACTGAGCTTCCTGATGGTGCTTTTCTTCTCTTGCAGGATGTTTCACTCACGTCCAGTGTGGAGCTGGCATTGGAAATGGAAGCCAAGTTCTCTTCTCTTCCTTCTGGCTTTATGTATTGTATCTGGTCCTCACTCAGGTCAGTAATACTTTGTTCTTTCCACCTCCAGTGTCGTAATAACTATTATATTTCCTTCAATATAAGTGTGCCAGTTTTTAAGTGATTTTATTATTATTATTATTATTATTATTATTATATTATTGTTATTATTTTGGTAGGTGGGAACAACCAGATGTGCTCAGAGCTTACTGCTGTCTCTACATTCAGAGATCACTCCTAGCTGTACAGGGGTACCCACTAGGTTTCTGGGGATTGAACCCTGGTCAGGGACTTGCAAGATAAGCACCCTACCTGCTCTACTGTCTCTGTGCCCATCAATAATTTTAGCTTTGTTGTCACTTTGTTTGTCCTGTGTCAGTCCTGCCAGTCTTTTTCTGTCAGTCTAGTATTTTTCTCTGATATTTCTAGGAATACTCCTATTTTAAAGGTTTTATCACCTTATGAGGATAATTATTGAATCTTGACTGCATTTTTTTCAGTTTTATTTATTTCCCTAGGTTATATGGAATGATGAGAATATGATATGAATGATATTGAAAATGTGCTGTTCTTTTAATGACTGAGTAGATGTGCAATGCTTAATTTTTTTCTAAGTTTTCATATAGTTATTTGTGGAAAATAATAATTTCCTATTTTATT
Organism: Sorex araneus; assembly: GCF_027595985.1. Lineage (NCBI taxonomy): Eukaryota > Metazoa > Chordata > Mammalia > Eulipotyphla > Soricidae > Sorex > Sorex araneus. The sequence continues at coordinate 168,710,790 of NC_073305.1, forward strand.
TTTATTGATTTTATGATGACTTGCAGTTTGAAGTAAGAGTTTCAAATTAAGCTTCCATAACATGAAATTTATTTCATTGATTTAAAATTATATTAAATAGTTGATTTTTATTACAACAGTTTTGGAAATAGAATCTTAGTTTCTAAATACATTGTTGCAAGCTTTGAAAAATATTTTCAGCTGTTTTTGCAAAGTAATTTTTTTGTGTATTTTGGGCAATATTCAGTGGTCCTCAGAGCTTACTCCTGGTTCTGGTTCTGAATTTGGGGATTACTTCTGATAGGCTCAGGAGACCATATCGGGTGCCAGGGATTGAACCTGGGTCAGCCACATGCAAGGCAAACACCTTGCCCATTGTATTATCTCTTTGGACCCTTATCAAGTATATTAAGATTTTTATAATTTACTTACTTGGAAAATCCCTGGCACCTATTTAAGGATTCAAACAAAAGTGATCTCTTAAGTTTTTGTGTATTTGCTTTAATTACATTTTAGTCATGCTTTCTATTACTTTAATGCCAGGAAAAGAAAGCATACCAGTAACAAGATCTGATAATAAGCGTATATTTAAGTGTCATATAGCATTGAAGAACTTTGAAAAGTGATCTTCAAAGAACCAATTACATGATGTAAGATAAATTATGAGATTAAAATTAGTTGGAGTCTACTTAGTTTCATTTTTATTAGGTCATGCATTTGTAAAGTTTGGAGACTTTTAACTTTATATGTCAACATTTTAATTGTTACATGTACGTTAATTATCGTAATTATTTGAATAAAGTTAAACCCATATCTTTGGGCTCATTAAAAGGAGTCAAATGGGTTGAGACTAGGGTAGGGGAAGGGAAACAATTTGGATGCAAAATTTAGAGGAGTTATTTTTTGTTCAGGTCATTGAATCAAGATGCTTACATTTGTTTTAAGACTTTAAGTTTCTGTCTCACATGAGAAATCTTTTTGAAAAATGTCCTTATTATCCAGTATTTCTTGGGCATCTCATAGACTTTGTGATGTGTAGTTTTTGTCTTTACTCATGAAATCAGAATATTTGTATTTATATATCTATAGCCTTGAGTGACTAAAAATACACCTCATCTCCACTGAATATTTGAACCCACAAATACTTTAGAGTTATTATTGGAATTTAAATATGACAGTTATATGAATAAGAGCAGAGCGGATAGGGTGTTTGCCTTGCATGCAGCCGACCTGGGTTCGATTCCTCCATCCCTCTTTGAGAGCCCGGCAAGCTACCGAGAGTATCCCGCCCGCATGGCAGAGCCTGGCAAGTTCCCCATGGTGTTTTTGATATGCCAAAGACAGTAACAAGTCTTACAATGGAAACGTTACTGGTGCCTGCTCAAGCAAATTGATGATGACAGTGACAGTGATAATAAGATACTTGTAAGGCAATCCAGTATAGAGTTCCTTATATATTTTTTAACATTTTGGTCTTTAATAATAGTTTTATGCCATATATAATTTGGGGGGACATAAAGAGGTGCTCAAAGCTTTCTCCAGGCTTTGTACAGGAATAACTCCTGGCGGGATCCAAGGGACCACATATAGTGCCGGGAATCCAACTTCAGGCACCTGAGTGCTAAAAAAGAGCTCTAGCCCCAGTATTATTGCTCTGACCCCAGTCCCACCATATTTTAAAAGAATATTTAGTGCTTAACTATGATATATATATATATGTGTGTGTGTGTGTGTGTGTGTGTGTGTGTGTGTGTGTGTAGAGAGAGAGAGAAAGAGAGAGATTATATATCTATCTATACTAAACGTTTTCATGTTTTTGGAAAACCTTAAGGTATCTTAATGAGTCTAGGGGCATTGAATGGTATGTTGGTATTAGTGTCTTCCTCATCTATATCATCAACATTGGACCCACCCTTAACCCTGAAGTCACATCCTGGGTTATTACCTTTATCTATATTTGTCTACAGAATAGCCTTATAACTTCACATCTGCCAACAATATTCTTGACCTCTACCTTCAACTCCAAAACCTGCTTTATTTTCAATCATTCTATTCCAACCTGATATCATGTAGATTTTCCTGCTGTCACTGTTTTCTAGACACATGATCTTTCTCTGTTCCTTAACCATAACTTTCTAGTACTGTAATTACACATGCTGGTTCTATTTTGACACTCAGATATTGGTTACTACACCTCAGATAGGCCTTCCTAATTCCAGTTCAATGTAGCCTCAGTCTCCCTATCATTTCCCCTTTAACGGTAATCAAGATTGATTTTATTTGCTCTCTTAATTGTTACTATTTTGTAAATTTGGCTATGGTATCTAGGGTTGGGTTGTTGGCAAAGCCCTTTTTACATATTAGATGGAAATTATGCAGATGGTTAAAAGTTTAAACTCTCTAGCTTAGCTCAAGTAGTGTCTTTAGTTAAATTCGTATAATAAGATTACAACATGAAGTCTTTTCATAGGTAAATTAACATTTTAAGTTTCTCAATATTGTTGCATTTACAATTCAAGTAGTATACACAGTTTTCCCCCTTAAGACTTGAAAATAATGTACAAAATAATCCACAATCTCTTAGCAAATGATGAAGTCAACTTTTAGTAAATGCTACCATAAAATAATAGCTGAATGCTCAAATTATCCTAGAGAAGTGCAAATCAAAGCAACAGAATATTATTGTTTTTACATTTGAGATTGACAATATTTTCAAAAGTTTTCACTGTCAAGTATTATTGAAGTTTTTGGGAAAAGGGAATATATTGACAATAGTTGCTGTGATTTTTTGGGGGAATAATTAGACAATTATCGATCAACATTGAAAAAAAGATTAAGTATGAAGATGACATATCATTCCTCCATGGAGGCATAGAGTCTATAGGAGTGAAAAATAATAAATATAGAGAAGTCTGTTTACACTATTGCAATAGCAGTTGCTAATTATGCTAATTATTTCACGGAAGAATAGCTGTATAATTTATTTACAATTCATGGGGCAGAGAAATAGCACAGATGTTAAGGTGCATATTTTGCATGAAGCTGACCCTGTCACCTCATAGTCCTTTGGGCTCTGCTGGCAGTGGCCCCTGAGCACAGAGTCAGAGGTTCCCAAGGACTGCCAGGTGTAACCCCCAAGTCTCCCCAAAACTAGTGGATAATAAAATATAATTTATATCATGGAATACTGCACAGTCATTCAAAACAATGTTGTAAAATTGTGTGCATTGGTTTAGAAAGATGCCCACGATAATATTAGTAATTACTAAATTGCTGTTTATTCAAGATTTATGATAAGTTAAATTTCAAACTAGAATATATTATGTATATTTTTTTAACAAGACTATATACATAAATTAACAAAACAGAATGATAAACACTTGACTTTAAAGTAAGTCATCTCAGGGGCATAAGCTTGAGTGAGAAAGGGATGTGATGGTGAAATTTTGTTTATTGTTAAACATTTTAAATTTATTTGGGTTTTGGGTTTTGGAGGTACTCAAGGATTACTTCTGTTTCTGTGCTTAGATCACTATCACTCCTAGTGGTGCTTGGGACATCGTATGGGTTAGAGGAATCAAACCAGAGTTGGAAGCATACAAAACTAGTGCCTCACCCTGCATACTATCTCTCCAGCCTCAACAGTAGAATTTCATATTAATTTTAAATTACATTTTTTATTACAATGAGCATATGTTGAAGAAAAAAAACGTTTTATTCTCAAGGTTACATTTTAGAAATGGCCAGAGAGACTGTAAAAGCCTATGAATATTATAATTTTCTGACTCCTTCTTGATAAGACTTTAGTCCATCTTACCACTTTGCATATATTATACATTTGGTCCAGCAACTATTCAAATATATGAAAAGTAGTACTCTTATAAGTCTTCCAGGTTTGTAAAACCGTGTTAGTATTTTTTAGGGGAGAGGGGGCCACACCTATGGTGCTCATGACATATTGCTGGTTGTGCACTCAGGGATCACTCCTGGCTGGGTTCAGGAAACCATATGGAGTTCTGGGGATTGAACCCGTTAACTGTGTGCAAATCGATTGCCCTGCCTATCGTACTATCTCTCTGCCCCTCAGCCATGTTAATATTCTATCTGTAAAATTAGTAAATGTGTCTGAAAGTCAAAACTAAGACTAATTATTCAAGCTATTCTTCTCAAGGGAATATAAAATCAGAATGATACATGGCTATAAGAAAACCATAATTTTATTTATTTTTTTTTATTTTTGACTTTGGGGTCACAACCAGCATTGCTCAGTGCCTACCTCTGACTCTGCACTCTGGAATTACTCCTGGCAGTGTTCAGGGGACCATATGAAATGCTGGGGATTGAACCCAGGTTAACAGCATGCAGGCTAATTCCCTACCTGCTATACTATTGCTCCAGCATATTGAATGCTAAATAATGATCTCTCTTTTCCCCAACAAGGGAAGTAAGTATTCTGCATTACTCATAGACCTTATTTCTCCCCAATATGTCAGATTAATAGAATCAAAAGTTATCAACTAAACAAACTGTAGAAGATTAGATGCATGCGTTTCTCTGTGGCGTCTTTCCCGATGCTTTCCTTCTTCTACCTTTATGATTACTTGAAGTTGATGTTACTCAGTAGGAAATGCAGTTTTGGCTTCAAAAAGTGGATTATGTAGATGTGGATTGGTGGTGATGTCTCTCCATGCAGGCAATTTCAGGTGACTAAGCAGTGTGATGGATTGCTAACCAGAGTGTGCCCTTAGAGGGTATTTAGGAGCAGAGGCCATCAGCTAAAAGACCTGTGCTCTAGGGTCAGGTCACCTTTGTCTCCAGGCATGTTTATTGTCCTCCCACAGAATTTCATGTCAGACTAGCAACATGCTGGTGAGTCTTAAGTCATCTGAGGAATGTCCCTGAGCATCTCCTGCCTTCACTCTACTGTGATGCCTTGATTGGGATTAGGGGACAGCTGAGGGTCCATATCCTGTGCTGTAGCTAAAACACTGCTACTTTTGTGTCATAGGTTATCTTTATGAAGACTAAAAGTTCTGCTGATTGCGACTTAAAACATTAAGCAGTACATTGACTTTGCAGGAGCAAAGTGAATTGGAACAAGACAGAGGTCTTTGAATATTGAAAGAGTCATTGTGTGGAAGTGATAACAGATTTGTAAGTGTTGCAGAGAACGTAGTACATACTAGAGTTGATGCTCTAAGTAGCAAGTGACTATCTAGTAACTGGCTGCCAGAGAATGAATTAATTGTCCTTTAAATTCATCATCAGCACATTAAGAAGGACTCTTCATATTGAGACCACCAAGATCAAGATATCTAAATGATAACACACAAGGCTGAGGTAGCACTAACCAGCACAGTAGATCCTCAATAACTTTAATAATATCATTGTGAGATATAACAGTCATCACAACTTGACTCAATGAATCTAAGTTTTGATAATTTCATTTGCCTCTGTGTTGTAACAAATAATCACTCAATCACTGTTATCCCATTGCTGATCGATTTGCTTGAGCAGGCACCAGTAACGTCACCTATTGTGAGACTTATTGTTATTGTTTTTGGCATATTGAATACACCACGGGCAGCTTGCCAAGTTCTGCCGTGCGGGTGAGATGCTCTAGGTAGCTTGCTTGGCTCTCCGAGAGGGACGGAGGAATTGAACCCGGTTTGGCCGTGTGCAAGGCAAATGCCCTATCCAGCCCTGTAACAAATAATAGAAAGTTAAATTGATTTGGGCCTGCAAGAGGCGTGCTGTGGACATTGGTGAAGGGAAGGTCACACTGATGGTGTTGGAACATATGATACCTGAAGCATGTATTTTATGAATGTAATAAATCATAGCAATATGATTTATTATAATAATTAAAAGGACTCTATATTGAAAAGGAATTTTATATTAAATTTTTTTGGCTCTTCAGCCTAAGGTTTAATCAGTGTATATGTGTGTGAGAGAGAGAGAAGGAAGAGGGAAGAGAGCAGGAAGGGGAAGAAAGAGAGAGAGGGGGAGGGGAGGGAAAGGAAGACATGCAATTTTAATTTTTTTTCAGTCCCCACCTGGCAATGATCAGGGGTTACTCTCAGGGACCACCATATGGAGTATTGGAGATCAAATCTGGGTCAGCAATGTGCAAGGCAAATGGTGTACTATTTCTGGTGTACTATTTCTCCAGTTCCACAGCTTTTTAAAATGTACATAGTGTTATGTGTCTTATTTTAAAACCCTCTTTTCTGTTTATTTCCTTTTTAACTTTGGCAATAACCTTAGTAATGAACTAGAAATTGGGCAGGTAACTTTCTCTAATAAAGTAAATCTGGGTGACTCTAGACTTTGTCAGCTCCCACATTTTCTGCCATTTTAAAATGACTAATCCTTCTAGGAGTTTCCTTCTCTTAGCAAATAGAATTTGCAAGTTTTGGCACCATTCTTACTAAGATTGCAGTAGCGTATTTAGTAAGTAAAGAATGTGGAAAAGAACACATTGGGAAAGAACCAAAGGGAGAGAGGAAAAATGTATTCAAGACCTCGTAAGTGAATAATATTTTACTGGGTGAAGCAGTATAGAGAAAGTATGGAGGTGAGATGAGAAAATGAATTAATCCTACAATGAGATGAAGTCAAATCTTATAAACATCCTCTCCCCTTCACTGACCTAAGGTGATTAAACACCTGAAAAGAAAACAATATCTCTTGCCAGCACATGAGTTGTGGCTATCACCAGTTCAGATTAACCTTTGAAACATTTTCTAAAATAACTTTCAGGCAGGAGGAAAATGATCTAATGTTAGCTATGATATTTCTATGGTTAACACAATGATCTCATTTTTCCCCCCCAAAAAGCTCAATAAGAATATTTGTAAGCAAGTATTCTTGTTAGATGATCTCCTTTATCAGGAAAATAGTTTGAATGATGATACATTCTTTGTCAGCATATCTTGGTTTATAGCCATTTCTAAATCAGCTTCATTATAAACATGTGGTTTAAGAAGGCTGCCCTTAAAAAATGATAAAGGCATCTTCCAGAAATAAGCTGTTAGCAGTGAAAATCTACCTCTCTCTACTATAGTCTTCTCCAAGCTTGATGCTTCTTATTCAGAAACTTAAGAAAAAATGCCTAGAAAACTTAGGTTTTAGTGATGTTTTGCTTTGTTATGGAGTTTTAGACAAAATGAGTTCCCAGTACAGAGGTGTTATAAACCTAGCTCCCACCTGTTCCTGAATTACCTAAATCAGATGTGTACACAGGAATCTCACTGGATGCTAAACTAAGCATATATTATATCTATATTATATTAAACTGTTTCCTAAACCAAATGTGGGCTGCTAATTTCATCCCTTTTTAGAGTGGTAAGCTGATAATCTGTTGTCAGACACATGACCACAAAATTTCTGGTACATAGATAAAGTGCTAATATTTCAATATGCTTTTGTGGTTATCACAGAGCCTTCGAGGATCTGACATAGTGTACTTTCCTTGCGGTTAAATGGTCTTGATGCTTTGGTGTTTAGTTACAATGTTCATCACTTCTTATCAGCTATCTTGTTTTATCAACTCTCTCATTTGCACTCCTTTCATCCTTAGTGGAGTCTTCTTTTTTATTTCTCAAAATGAAGTTCTCTCTGAGTTTTCAACCATTTCTTATATTTCAGAATTATATCACAAATCTGTAGTAATTATTATGGTGCCATAGAAAAGAGAGTTTTAGTAAATATGTAGTAAATTTATCAAGTATTTTCCCCCAAGGGTTCCCTTTGCAATTTTGGATATCCATTGAAAATGAGTCCAGCAGATCAAAGAATTAGACATTTTGAGTCACTCTTTTCCAAAATATTATTATGGAGATACTAAAAGGAGTTATAGAGAACATAACGCTAGTATTGATGCTCCTAGACTTATTTAAGTATTTAAGGGTATATTATATTAGTAATATTCAAACAAGTCATGTCTGTTTGCTTATTATTTAATCTATCCATTATCTAGATTTGTATCTATCAAACTCCTTTTAAAATTCTGGTTATGCAGAACTAAGCCATGGTCTGTAATGTCGGGGAGCTTTAGTGTTGAGGAGAATAACGTGAGGTGAATAGAGGCACTGTAATATGTGCTGTAATGGAATTACAGATGTGACAACAAGCAAAAGCAGAATATATGTCAGAATTGTTTTCATTTCTGAGGTAATGTCAGAACTCTCTTTTCTAGCACGGGTGATGAATATTTACAAACTGTTATGACTTTGTTTTTAACAATTTGATAAGATTTCCCTGCAGTAAGACTGGATAGCTAGCTGTAAGCACTGCTCTTACAAGAGAATGGTTTAATGCCATTTGGTATCTGCCTTGAGAATGGACATCACAAAGAGAATGTAACAAGGGCAGAGTCAAATGCGTATATTCAACAAAATGATTTTGTAGAAGAGTATGTGCTTTTTGTTAGCATAAAGGATCTCTCTAGAAGAGAATAAGAAATGAAATAAATGGGAGGCCAGATCCAGAAAAATGTCACTTGAGAGATTAATTCTGGAAAAATTGAATGAGACCGTCAGCATCGGTGTAGTAAGGGAGATAGCTCCCTGCTGTCACTTATCACCTCTAGCTAACTTTTGCTAAGGCGTGTGATGAGAAATGCATGTTGAAGGGAAGAGAGGGCACGGATTTCCAAGGATCATCGGCTACTCAGTGGCATGCTGTTTTTTGTCTACAGAGTTTGTAATTTTTACTGTTTCATTCTTGGACCATTTGCTTCATAACGCAACCCTACTTTTCTCTTGGTGAGCACGAGGTGAACATTGGAGGTGTTGAGCATCCAGTCACCTTGATAACTTCTTGCTAATACTCATATTTAATAGTGACCCAGGATTGCTGTATCTGTAGCAGGAATGTCTTTATTATTTTTTTAAGTAATTTTTTAAAATCAACATAAGATTTCTTCACAACAGTGTAGATGTTTTACTCTTCAGGGGTATTACCATGCCCAGCAACAAGGTGTCAATCAATATTCTTCCACCCGATTCCATTGGATTCCTTCTTCCCCCTTCCCATTTGCCTTGATAATCTTGGTTCTATGGTCAGTGTAAAGTTTTAGTTTCCTTGGACCTTGTTTGACCCCTTGCTTTGCTTTGTGTTTTAGTACCACTTTTGAGTGAGATCATCTGCTAGTTTTCTTCTTTCTTTGCTTAGTTTGAACATCCTTTAGTTGTATCCATCCTACAGTAAAAGTCAAGATGTTATGTTTTGTTTTGTTTTTGTTTTGGTGCCACATCCCATGGTGCTCAGGGTTTACTCCTGGCTCGTGTTCAGGAAATGGGGGGGATGGGGGACTATATGCAGTATACCAGCAATTGAATCTAGGTCTGCCCTGTGCAATAAAAGTGGATTGTTTTGACAGAAATAGGTTATGTCTTAGCACTGAGAAGGCTCAAACTTACATGGGCTGTATGACACAAATTTGTATACTACATTTCTAGGACCCGAATTCTTTTTAAGTGTGAACTCTCGCTAAACATCTGGGCATTAATTTTTCCCTTTAAATTAGTACTTTAGAGTTGTTTTAATCCATTTTGGGATGTGATTAATTAAATGGTAAAGCCCGTGCTTGGCATGTAGAAGGTCCTGGAATCCATTCCTGGGACCAAAAAAAAATTACGGCGAGTTTTCATCATTTTGTTGCATGCTAGAGTGCCTCCCTGAATTATTCTTTAATGAAAGAGGAAATAAGTGGATGATTAGACAGATGGGTGAGAGAATTTGTTTATCTGCGTAGCACAGCATCTTACTTTCCTCTAAGGAGTGGCAGTCTACCTCATGAAAGAAATTGCTTCTCTAACAGGTAGGCGTACAACAGGGTCAAGAAAAAGGAAGCATGACAGATGTTATGTTTTTATAGAGCTGAGTAATATTCTTCTTTGTATTAAATAGCATCATTACTCATTGATTGTGGGGCACTTGGATTATTTTCAGTTCTTGGCTATTATAAAAGGGCTGGAGGCACTCATCTTTGCTGGATGCGTTTATGCATGAGTGCCTAAACCCTATACTTGTATCCAGTCTTTCTGTAAATCCACAGCTGGAATGATGCCATTGACTGAATTAAGTTCCTTTAAAAATTCTTACTGCCCATAGGATAGAATCCATAGTCTTTAATGTATATCATTTTGTGGCTCGTTGGCTTTAGAAAATCCTTCTTGCTGCCCGCTGATAGTTGGATATCAATGAAATATTGAATGAAAACAAAAGCAATGATTCATATATTTGGCTAAGAAAAACTTAATAGAAATATATAGTGATTTATATATTTATGTATTTTGCTAAGCAAAATTTAATATATTCAGATAATAAATTATTTAAGATAAGAAATTTGTGCTCAGCACAGTTACAACGTTGAGTTTAAAAATGAGTATAACATTTTACCAGTTTTTGAGAAAGGAAATTTCATAAAACTGCCTAATCACTCTCTGAGCCAAAGAAGAAATTGGTCATTCTAAATGACTACAATAACCAGAAGAGTCTATTTGTTTTTTCTTGTTCCAAGGGCTGATCTCCTGGAAACACATTTTTTAGTGCCAAACTAATCTCATCACTATACAGATATACACTTAAAAATACTTCTACTGAAAATAGAAAAAACTTATGACTTTCTTAACATTATTTCAGTTATTCCCCATTCCCTTTAGTGATGTTTCTAGTTACGACTATCTGACACTTCACATGTCCAAGTTCTGTCTTTTCAAAAATCAATACAAATTCCCTCGTTCTCTCAATCCTTTTGTTCTTTTTCAGCTATTTTTTTATTTGCCATTTTCTTCATTTCTGAATGTCCTGAAAGAGTTATATATGTTGGCTTTTTAATATATTGATTATTCTGCTTTAGAGAAGCATTGACAAGTATTAGGGGCATATGTGTCTAAATATTGTCAGAGGTTTCTTATCATTATTTTGGTTAAGTAGATGGAATTTATTCACTGCATTGTTATTAATAGAACAAGAAAAGGTTTTTTTTATAGAAAGTCTATTTCATTAGTCTCTTTAATGAGATCATCAACGATTCAAAATTTATCCAGTTTATATTTAACTTTCAGAATATGACTTTGTGCATAAAGTTTTATTGTACTTTTCCAGTTGTTCCTTTGGTTCTTCTGACTTACCTAATATTTTATATCACTTCTTTTCATTTTCTGATTTACATCTGATTTTCCTTCTTGGTTCTGTTATCAGTCATCTTTCTTCCCTTTCAAACACTTTTTGGTATTCTCATCATATCTTAAAGTGTCCTTGGAAGAGTTATTAAGAGATTATTGCTATGCGGTTGATTCAAATGGAGCTTAAAAACATCTTTATTTCCTGAATACCATGTCTGCCTGGATATACTTGACAGCATTCTTAATCTTCACCAGAATTTTATTGAAAACATTTGAACTGAAAATTATTCACCAGATTAGGCTTAAAACTCACATTTTGAGTGGTGATAGTTATGTGCATATAGATATGAAGCTAATTCCTAAACTCTGTAATATTGTAAACCAAGGATTAGTTTATGAAATAACAAAACTTAATAAAAAGAATTTATAACAAAATAAAATTTCCATTGTGGGAAGCAGAGATAAAGTATACAAAGTTTAGTGCTGCAGGTCACAATTATTTCGGTCAGGAAACTAGCTCTTTAGGCTTTGCTAATATAGATTATACATTTTTAGGCTTGAGATCAGAATAGCACTGAAGCACTGTAGTGCCAGGATAAAACAATTAAACCATATTGCTATGAATGAAAAGCATTAGCTTAAAAATCCAGTAAAATTTGGACATATGTAATTTAATTTTTCTGCTATTAAAAATATTTTATTTCTTTGTTTTTATTCCTTTCTTTGTTTTGGTTTTGGGGCTCCCCCTGCATCGCTAAGAGGTTAGTGCTGGCCCTGAGGTTGAGGGTGTCTCCTGGTGATGTTCAGGAACCACAGGCAGTACAGGGGAGTGAACCAGGCCCCTGTACTATCTCTCCATGCCTTTATTAAATAAATTTTCATTTTTATAGACCATAGTACTTTTAGAATGTTAAAAAATTTAATAATTCCTTTTGAATAATGAAAAATAAAATGTGTTATGGGATCATCATCATCATCCCGTTGATCGTTGATTTTCTCGAGTGGTCTCAGTAACGTCTTCATTTGTCCTAGCCCTCAGATTTTAGAAGCCTCTCTTTACTCGTCCTTCCCAATGGTGCCACATTGCAGGCTCTTTCAGGGTCAGGGGAATGAGACCCATCATTGTTACTGGTTTTGGTATATGAATATGCCATGGGGAACATGCCAGGCTCTCCCATGCAGGCAGGAAACTCTCAGTAGCTTGTCAGGTTCTCCGAGAGGGAGAACTAAGCTATATGATGTAGCTTCAGGGAGCTTGGTATTATAGTCTCAGGATCTTGGCAAAGATCCAGAGTTATGGTATATTTTAGGTTAAAAATGCAAAAAAAAAGAGAAAATGTGCCTTTGAGAACTTATTTTTAAAAAAACTAAGGGCAAAGAATTAACTCAATGGGATGACTGGATGCTTTGCATGTAGTTCTGGTCTTGATCCTCAGCGCCATCTTGCTGGGTCCTTTGAACAGTCATGGTCCCCTGAGCACCACTGGGCATGAACACCAAACATGACCTACGGATATAGGTCCTGAGCACTGTGGGCATGCCATGCCCTCCACTCCCTGAAACCAAACCAAACCAACCCCCCCCAAATAAATAATTAAAGATTAAGTCTATAAAATTCAATTTAAATTTGTACTGTACTTTCCAAGGTATCAAGATTTTTGTTTGTTTGTTTTTGGACCAAACCTACCTGTGCTCAGAGTTTACTCTTGGCTCTGAGCTCAGAGTTCAGGTGATCATAAAGGAGCCAGAGATTGAACCTGGGTCAGGTATAAGCAAGGCAAGTGCCTTATACATTGTATTATTGCTCTCATCCCAGCATCAGGATTTTTTCAGGACATCAAGATTATTGATGAAAGTGAAATAGTTTGATATCAGTGGCACTACTAATTCAATTCTCTGTAAGTAACTTGAGATTAAATTCTGACTTTGATATAAAATTTTGTAATTATGTCCTTGGTTCTTATAGTCAGTGTGTGTGTATGTGTGTGCGTATGTGGGAGGGATAGTTCCTTCTGAGTTCCATGTAGGAGGTACATGTTGTGAAACCTGAGGTTTTGCATTTGATTTCTAGGAATTCTAACAGAGATCCAGTAGATGTTGCTACACTGGATGGTTGATTTCTGCTTTTCTGACCCTGATGTCACTTCATTAATAATTAGCTATTGCCTATCAGTAGATGAATTGGACACTTGCCTACTTGAAATGTTTCAATCAGTTGAGAAAGGATCCTGTGAGAAAAGTTCTTCTCTTCTGTAAGTTTAATATGTATTGAAATAGTAGGATATTTTTTAAAAGATAGTATGTTTTGTATTATGTATTGAGCTTCTTTAAACTATTTGTCTAAAAGGAACCCATGGTAAACAATACATAGGGATTTTCACATGTTGAAAATATACTAATAAAATAATAAAGAAAGTCAAAATATCCAATGATAGGGGATTTGGTAAACTATGGTGTATTTAAATAGTGAAATGATACATATATCCCTAATTTTATATTTTCAAATTTTTAATGCAGTGAAATAAGAATTAAAATATAATTGAAAAGATTAGGATATCAAATTATCTGGGTGTGGTTTTAGAACATTGGTATAGGCTTTTAGAAGAAATAAAGATAGATAGAGATCTCTATTACTAATATTATTTTTTCCTTTGTACGTTATATTTAGGTTGCCAACAATTATCATAAACTGATTTAATAATGATATCAGATGAATGACATAATCTGTATATAGTAATGTATAAAGCAATTGTTATAGAATCCCTTGATTATATATACACATATATGCGTATACAACATATGCATATAGTACTCTTTGGTGATATGTGTAAATTACAGTCCTCAAATGTTAATTCTGAGGCTCTATTTTTATGTAAGAAAATTATTTTTAAGATATATGAAAAATAAAAATCCTGCCCTGAATACTGAAAGTACCACTTCAATTTTACTAAGGTTCACTGAAAAAGACAGCATGAGTAAAATATCAGAGTTAGTGATGTTGAACAGTTGGAACCTTCATATTTTGCTAAAGGGCCTATTTGAAAACTACTCTTTAGTTTTAAAAAGAGTTATATATACAATAACTTTTTGTAACTATATCTACCCTTAATTATGTTGCTGGCTGTTTATCCCAATAAAATATCCACAAAAAGACTTCTAGAAGAGTTTTGTATCATTATTTATAATAATCCCAAGTGAAGAATAAAATGTTTGCCAAGATGCAAGTAGGTAAATATATTTTTTTCTATTTATAAAATAGAACATTACTCTGCATCCCCCCACCCCCAAAAAAGAGAAATGGATTACTAGCAGCTGCAACAACATGGATAGGGAATCTCTAAAACCTGTTGAACAAGGAAGGAGCAGAGAATATATAGTCTGTGATTTTAATTTATAGGAGAGGCTGGAATAGACATACTGAGCTACAATAATAGAAACCATTAAAGTTACTTCCTCCAGGGAGCAAGTGTGAAACTCCATTTGGTTTATGAAAATGCTCCCAAATTCATTTGGGATGTAGTTTCATGGCTAGACGTCTCTCAAAATCCATCATACAACACTCAAAATATGTGCATTTTATTATGTCAGTTATATCTCCTTCCCAAAGTTCCTAGCTATTTGGAAAACAAAAATACTGGTAATAGTTCTAGGATACAGATATAGTACCACCAAGAACCATCAGGATTTTACTTAGCTGTTTCAAGAGTTAAATAATAGCTTTTGGAAGCACAACTTCTTTGTAATATTTTCAGGGCTTTTTGCATTATTTTGGTCATAAGCGAAGGAATATTTAGTTTTACTGAGTACATGGATTATGCTTTTTATATGTGCTCAGGGGTATTCTCTGTGTATGAAAACATTGTTAGAAAGGATATGTAAAAATTGTTTTAGAAGGGATATAGACTTAGTTCAAGCATAAGTTTTTAATAGAAATGAATGCAATCAGCTATATATCATTTTTCTCATTAGTTAATTTTTTCATATTAGACTTTAACTTTCTAATTATGACCTTACATGACACTTAATGATTTTTTTTTTGCTTTTTTGGGTCATACCCGGCGATGAACAGGGGTTGCTCCTGACTCTACACTCAGGAATTACTCCTGGCAGTGCTCAAGGGACCATATGGGATGCTGGGAATCAAACCCTGGTTGGCCGCATGCAAGGCAAATGCCCTACCCGCTGTGCTATCGCTCCAGCCCCACTTACTGATTTTCGAGGCTTGTTACCATTAATAAAATTGAAAGATAAAAGGGGAGTATTTAAAAAAATTCCATTTTTTTATCCTTATGATAAGCATGCTTTTTTCTTTCTATTTTTATTTTATCTTTGCAGAGCTGTTTATCATTTACAGCAAAGTGATTTGTATTTACTTCAAAGCTCTTATTAGTGAACAACTGCCCAAATATTTGATTGTTCAGCCAATATGAAGCATGAACTAGAAAGTAAATTTCAATTAAACACTTGAAAATTCCTAGTTGAGAGTAGACCCAGCACCTGTGGAGTAGTTTCTGAGGGCTTGTTTGTTCTGTTCTCCTTACTGATTTGAAGCTTTACGTGGGTAAATAGTGAGTTGAAAGCATCAGTCAAGATAGTCTCATTTCTGAAGAAGCACCTGCTACGGTCATCTCCCCGATAAAGGTTGCTGTTTGTCTAGGAAGGGTGTAATGAGAATGTGGCCATTGATTGGTACATAATAATGGGATCCATAGTCATCAACTGTTAATATCAAGATCCTAAATTATGAGCAGATCATAGAAACAAAATCACATGGAACCAAGAACATTTCCATATTGGATGAATGATTTGGTGAAGCTGTATATAATTCAGTGACTCCAAAGTCACTGAATTAAATATGATATAAATTAATATTATATGATGAATCTGAACTTTCACATTTCAAAGTCTAATCTCCTTTCTGGATTTCATAGATTTTAAAATTAAGCTGACTGGTAGCCAGTTTTGCTATTCAGAATGGGGGTTTATAGTTATAGTACCATTGACTATAACCATTAAGGAGGTTTCCTATAGATCTGGTATGTACAAATAGAGTAGGGGATATTTTTATGAATCATCTGCATTTTGAAGCCACTGTTTTCTCTTTGGCTTACAGCTACCTGAGTAAATAGCTAAGAAACTGCCTTCAGAAAAGGATATGGGGTTTACCTTATGTGTTACTTTTTTTTTCAAGAGTCAAACTTATATTTTGTTAGGTTTTTTCCATGTCTGGAGACAAGTGCTTTATGTATTTGTTCACATATATTGTTGCTTTTGGTTGAAGTAAGTTTCTACTATTTAACTATTTAATTGTTGTGGCTGAATCCAGGAGTTTCTACTTTGTTATTGTTGTTTGTTTGGGGGCTCAAACCAGCTGTGCTCAGGGCTTGCCTCTAATTCTGTGCTTAGGGATCATTAACTGGCTTTGCTTTGAGAACCTTATCTTCTAGTCATCAACCTACTTGTCCTCAATGTCTAGTCTTCAGCATCTAACTCCCAACATCTTCAACATCTCCTTCTCAGCATCTAATCCCCCACATCTTCAACATCTCCTTCTTAGCATCTCGTCCTCAAAGTCATATGTCTTCAACATATGAGGTGCAGAGATTGAATCTGCATTTTTTTGCTGTGAGAAAGGCAATCTCCCTACATGTTATACTGATGTCTCAGGCTCCATTTTGTTTGAGCTTAAAATATAAACCTTATTGTTTTCACAAAGCAATTTATTCCAAGGGGTGTTTTGCATACCCTTTTCCTTCTTGTGGCATCCTTCTGACCTTGTTTCCTTCCTGAGTGACCCTCCTTCTCATCCCACAGGTTGGTCCCTCTGTGTCATGATCCCCTGTTGATGTGTTTTTCACCTGTGGGTCCCTTGAACTATCCTGGGCTCCAGACAGGGCCAAATATCCCCAATTGAGAAGTGATGAGAGAAGACCCGATTGGAACTCAGTGTTTTGGGTTGCCTAAATGATGCCCATAATGCCTTATCAGTAAGTCTTGCTTTGATTCCACTACAGAGGAGCAAGTTTGCTTGTGACGTAATCTGAACTGAAAATCCTTGTTTTTAGGTTGACCAAATGTCATTCAAAGTTGCCTTACCAATTTCTAACTAAGTAGCTATTTTTATTTTCCTTTATGTAAACTTTCCTAAATCGTTTAACTAAGTTTTCTATGTTTTCATAAACTTATATTGTTCTTCTCCTTTCATGATTTTATTGGGTCCTAAAAAATGTAAAGTTTCTAACTCCACTACAAAATAAAATTAGCAAAAAAAATTGGCTTAGAACAAACAAATAAGTATGACTCAGTCAGTGGGGAAAATTATAGGACTATTCATTTTGAATCTTCAGCTTGCTGTGAGCATCATCATATACGACAGAGAAAGCCATGAGAGTCAGCTAACCTGGGGCATTAGTTATGCGCAGTTAGGGCAACATAACCTCACAGCATGGTCTAAAATCTTGTTTTTCTGTTTTCAGTGTGTCACGAATAGCATTTTTCACTTCTCTCCAGAACCAAAATTTGAAAAGCCTTATTAACTTCTCCTTAGCAATCAGTTTCTGAGACCTCTTTACTATTAAGTCCAAAATACATCTTTCTTTATAAATTTTTAGACTTTTCATTGAAGACAGACCCTTACTGCCACTTGCCTCAACTTTTGTCTTCGTCTTTAATCAAGTAATAAGCCTTTTTCCTGTAAACATTTCTTAATATGTAATTTTCTCAGGAATCTTGAAGAAGGTGTTGAATCAAGATGCCTTTATAGATTGATGTTCAAGAATCTTTACCATTTATTCTTTTTTTTTCTTTTTGGGTCACACCCAGCGATACTCAGGGGTTACTCCTGGCTTTGCACTCAGGAATTACTCCTGGCGGTGCTTGGGGGACCATATGGGATGCCGGGGATCGAACCTGGGTCGGCCGCGTGCAAGGCAAACGCCCTACCCGCTGTGCTATCGCTCCGGCCCCAACATTTATTCTTAAAGAGTATTTGCTAAGCTATTTTCTTATACATAATCTAAAGATAAACAACCTGAAAAACACTTTTCTCTGATAGTCCATGTACTTCCTTGCCTCCAAATCTCTTACATATCATTTGCTACCGTATTGTATTTTATAGTTATCAATATATTATTATTTTTTATTATTATTAGTCCCTAACATGTTGGAACTATGGGTTTTATATTTTTGTATTCTTCACAAAATTGAGAAACTATAGATACTACAATAAATTGATGCACACTTATTTAAAAACCCATACGGATAGGGTAACCCATCATTTTTATAGGTTTGATGTGATGGGCATAGCGCCTGTGCTGTATAAAAGTAGGACAAGGCACAGTCTGCATCTTAGTCATACACTGGAACAAATCTACTGTTATTATTCATAGTGCCACGAACACTACTGGCTCATTATTCACTCATTTTGGCATTGCCGATAGCTTCAGAAGTAGTAGCATAAAAACTCAACTTCACCCAAACTGTCTGAAGACTATGATATCAGGAAATTTACCACTTCTGGGATTTTTGCTATTTTTTTTTTTGCTTGAATGTTTTCTTTGTGATATGTTTCTGCTCATGCTTGTACTGTAACATGTCTTCTTACTGCTTTCCATAGAAGTGTTAAAAGTCTTACATCGTCATAGTCTTTACATCTCTCATGAGGCTAATAGTGTAGCAGAATATTCGGTCAAGGTAAGCAGATGTAAGACTTTAAAAACTGATCGTTCAAGTAATTATTTTTAATAATCTAGAAAAAAATCAGGGCAGCTTAGAACAGTTTCAACTACTCCACAAATTGGTGCTAATCTGAAGGTATAAATTAGCAAAAAATTACTGCTTTGAAGAACTAATGTCATCTTAGTGGATGATCTGGTTTAAGTAGCATAGAATTGAGTGTTGTCCTGTCTGGAACTCCTGAATATATTTAATTCACTGAACTCTGAACACTTGTTTTCTCATCTGTAAAAGGGTGAGGAGGTTGGATTAAAGGCCATCTGAGAAATTGCTCTTAATTTTTGTTTAAATTACATTATTTACATTTCTTGAGTTGGCTTGGGATATAATCTTAGCTTGACATTAAAATTTCCATTAGAAAATAATTTTAAAATTCAAACATAAAACTAAGATTAATTTTTTCTCAGCATAAAGATTTTAGTGAGTTTTAGATTTGGAATTTTAGGATATTTTAGATCAAAATTTCAAAATTGGTTGTATATATTCCCCATTAAAAAATCAAATTAAAATATACTTCTTATGACTTGAATAGAAATTTGATACAGGGGCCGGAATGATTAGCACAGAGTTATAGCACATGTATGGTGCTTGCCTTACATGTGCCTGATCCAGGTTCAATCTTCAACATCCTATATGGTTCCCAATCACTCCAGGAGGGATTCCTGAGTGCAGAACCAGGAGTAACCAGTAACCACTGAACATCGCTGAGTGGGTTCCAAAAACCAACTCCTTCCCAAAATATATGATACAATAAATGTTTGAAATATCTGTCAGTCTGTATGACAGATTTCTAACTTAAATGCATATTTACTGATTTAAAAAGGGGTTTCTGTCTTATAGTTAGTCTATTTATTACACTGGAATTAAATGTGAATTTATTTAAAATGGCTCATGATTATTTTATCCAGAAAGATAATGACATACCCTATGACTAATGACATATTTACCAAAGAAAATGATTTAATCATAAGCTATAATGCTTTAAACATTAAGATGTTTATTTAATGCCATTAATGGTACTTGAACTGCAAAGTACTTATATTTCAATAATACAAAATAACTTCATGAATTATATAGAATTTTGAATAATAAACTACATAAGTTATATAAAGACATATAGTCTAAAACAAAATATTTCTATTGAATATTTCTAGTATTACTAATAATATTACTAGTAAAATATCACTACAAAATATTACTACTAAATATCATACTAGCAAAATATACACAATGATGAGTAGGAATTTGTATGTAAATATAAAAATAGGCATAAAAGTTATGAATAACATCTTTTGAGAAACTTGTCTTCCAAATAGTTGTCTTTGATTTTAAACAAGCTGCATCTGCAATAATCGTGCAGTTTGATTTAAAGCAATATGCATTAAAAACAAATTAAGAAGTATTTGTTTTGTTTTTCTTTATATGTGCCTGGCAAGAAAAGCTGTTTTTAATAAATGGATTCCCAGTGTATTTCCCTTTCCTTACAGTGCTGCAAAGTTGGTGACTCTTCACAATTCTCATACAAAAATAAATGGCAATTAAAAATTGACAACATTTTAGAAATACAATTGGCAGACCTCAAAGCCCAGTTATTTATGTTACCGTATTATCATATTTGTTCAGATTCTCAGCCAAATTCTTTTCTCTGTTTGGTCTTAAATGTGGTTCAAATTGAGTGTCACACTGAATGCTGACTCCTTGTCGAGAACAGAGTTGTTTTGTTCTTATGTACCCCTTGTTCACTGTTCTTTTAAATTAATGGTGCAGAGACAGACTCATTCTATGAGACTGAGATCATCTGTTATCAAAACTCCGTTATTAGGTGGAGACAGAGACCTCATGGCTAAAGTGATCCCAGAAGCATCTGTGGAAAGACCCACAGGATCAAATGTGTGAGTGTGAAGGGAGTGTGCATTTGTGTGTGGGGGTAATGAACGATCAGTTGGCTGTGAATGCTTTTTTATACACTTGTGGAATTTATATCTGTATTTACTTGTTTTGTATTTTAAAAATTCCTCAAAGAATTCTTTGAGATCAACACAGATCATTCTTTCAGATATAAATACCCAGAAAAACATCTCAGCACAATTATTAAATGATGCAGTGCCAAATTATGGGTATCTTAAAAGCATAATTTCTCATTTTGGTGTTATTAAGAAAGACTAGTATACCTGACTGTTTTAGTACTTTGAGTATACTTTAGTCATTAAGTTGTTTTCAATTGTAATGTAACTCATGGGGTACTATCACTTTTACAACAATATTTTAATTTTTAAAAGTTCAGCAAATAAAGTATGAGGCTAATGGGCCATAGAATCTACCAAAACAATTATAAGCAAGATGAGGAAAGAGGAATTCAGTGTTTTTTTTTAAAGTGTCTGAGGATTTGGAGGAACTGGAAATACCATCAAGCAACTTTTCTCTATCAACTGAAAATCCCCTAATTCAAATTTAACAATTGTAGTTCACTTTTCTGTTAAGAATTGCCATTCCTGAATATAGTATGAAAATTAATGCAAGTAAGAAGCAAATTTTGTAAGTAGAGATTTCAGAAGCTAGATACCATTACTCAGTTCAGTTTAAAAATAAATTTATAGCTGACAGATATTGATAGGAAAATTCCATAACACCAGATTTTTTTTTACCTGCTCCTGGTGGTCAGTGGGAAGGACTATTTACCTACCAACCAGGAAGGATTTCTTACATATCAACCACCCTCAGTTTCTGTTCTTTGCCAGAGGATTGTGTAAAAAAATTAGTATTTGTTTATTGTTCAGAAATCACTTGTTTGAAGGGTCAATTCTTTATAAATCTTTCTGCTAAACCATTATGCTCTCTAATTCTTGAGGAAATTTTTGGGTTAGATAGCCACTAACCATGACTCATTATAGTGATTAATCATCAAAATGTTATTTTTTTCAATTAAAAAAGTAGGCCTACATTATAAAATTAAATCAAAGTTGAAATCAGTCACAGCAATGCAACCTATTTTTTTTTTCATAAAGAAATATTATCATTCTTTTGCTTGATAGTTTTCAGGGGCCCAGTCCTGGCAGTGCTCAGGGATTCCTCCTGATTCTGCACTCAGGGATCACTCCTGATGGTGCTCAGAGAATCTTATGGGATGCCAGGGATCAAATCTGGGTTGGCCACATCAAAGGCAAGTGCCTTACCCACTGTACTATCTTTTTGGCCCTTAATTGGATTCAGATAGTTAAGTCTTTTTTTTTTTTTAAGTGCCAGTGATTCATTTCTGTGTTGCAGAGGAGTAGAATGTATTTAAGGATAGTGAACCACAGTGAGGTAGAGCATGCACTGTAGCAATGTCATCCCATTGTTCATTGATTTGCTCAAGCGGGCACCAGTAACGTCTCAATTGTGAGACTTGTTGTTACTGCTTTTGGCATATCGAATACACCATGGAGAGCTTGCCAGGCTCTGCCGTGCGGGCAAGATACTCTCAGTAGGGAGGAATTGAACCTGGGTTGGCCGAGTGCAAGGCAAACCCCCTACCCACTGTCCTATCGCTCCAGTCCAGGTAGAACAAGAGCCTGATAAAATTTATATTTTATTCAGCAGTAGTATCTAGAGATACTAGAAGGAACTCCTAATGAAGTGAATTGAATTGACAACTCTGAGCATTTCTTCCTGTTAGATGAACCTGTCTTTCTAGAGGAGTTTTCCATCACTGTGTTCCTAGTGATTTCACTATCCATAAGTGATGGATAGTTTGTTACACTGTAGGCTTTCCACATAAACAGTGGTGCTCAGCATTTGGGTAGCTGACATATTCCTCACTCACTGCTTAAGATTTTCCTTCCTTAGGGACTGGAGCAATAGCACAGCGGGTAGAGCATTTGCCTTGCACGCGGCTGACCTGGGTTCGATTCCCAGCATCCCATATGGTCCTCTGAGAACTGCCAGGGGTGATTCCTGAGCGCAGAGCCAGGAGTAACCCCTGGGCATTGCCAGGTGTGACCCAAAAAGAAAAAAAAATCCGTTCCTTCCTGAAGGTTGTGAAGTCATGAGCCTTCCACTAACCTGCCACCTGTGTTAGAACAGGGAGGAAGACACAGGGTGGAAGACGGAAGCCTGGGAAAGGGCAGTGTGTGTGTAAAGGTTGGTACTGATGCCCTTCACTCTTCACAGCAACCCAGAGCCAGCTGCTGGGGACTTTTAAGCCTTGTCCTGAATAGGTTCTGAAAAGCCATGAAGTGTTCTGCTGGAAGACTTTTTTTTTTTTCAATTTGCCACTGCTTGTTTTTTAGAAGCACACAAACAGAGTAGGGGAGAGGTTATGAACTACGTGAAAATATTTTTTTTCTTGATGATATTCTCAACCACAAGGGGCTTATGCAAGCCGGAAAGATGTGGGAGTAAATATGGTAATATCATTCATTAATCATGAAAACCATATTAAGTAAAGGGCTTCCCCCAGCCCCCAGTGTCATATCTGAGGTCACCAGATTTAGTGTTGAACTCAACAGTTTTCTATCTTGGTTCAGAATCAAAAAATAGATGATATATTAGAGTTTCGGTATCTTGCCTTTCACTTCAGTGAAGAAAGAAAAAAAGCAGATTCAATGTACTATAACTTTGTGTTATTGAATGCATTCAGTGGACTAAACATTGGGATTGATTTATATACCCTTTTTCCCCCTCAGGCCCATTCATTTGGGGTATTGAACAGGAATAAATTCACCATTTGCTATTTATTTCCATGTTCTTTGCTAGAGTAGAAAAATGCCCTGTCTTGAACAGTCCTTTAAAAAAAAATGGTTACACTTCCAAGTAGCTAGTACATGGTAGATCTTCTCATGTGAAACATAATAGCATCATTTCAACTGGGTTTTCTTAAAACCACTTAATTTAGATAACTGGGTTTGAGCAAGAGTTTTGTGGGCGCTCTAAAAAGGAACCAGCTTTTGTCTGGAAGTCATTGATGGGAGTTACTTTTAGGGAATCCCAGCATCTTTTACAGTTGAGATGGTTTTAACTGGAATGCATATTCCATAGAATATAGCAGGGAAAGAATTAGGAGTGTCACAGAGGGGGAAGCCTGAAACCTGACCTAGCAAATCTGTGCTTTTCAAATTGTTCAGGATTTTTTTTTTTCAGTGGCAGTGGGGGAGGGGGTGAGTTGGTTTCCTCCTCCAACCTTTCCCATCTGTACAGTGCTGTAACCTGGGCATCCTTTTACCTCTGTACCTCTTTTTCCCTCTGGCATTGCCCTTCCCTCCCTTTCCCCCCACGCATCTATGAAGCTGTGGCTTCCTTTAAAGGGTGCAGTTCAAAGAGAAGCCACTGTGAAAAGGGCTGTGTCTTTTTAGGCTCAGCAGAAACGAGTCCTGCAGCCCAGGAGCTTTGTATGAGGCTTTCTGTGATCTCATCTGGCAGGGTCAGAAATAAAAAGGGATTCTTCTGTGTCTGCCGGTACAATCATGACGTTGTATGACGAACATGCACTGGGGAATCTCACAATGGCCAGCCCTTTGACAAGGAGACTTAACACTACTTAGAAATATTACTAAGTGGAGCTTGTTTTATTTTATTTTAATTTCATTTAATTTTATTTATTCAGGGCTACTGGATGAACAGTAGTCCTGAAATGCAGTGCTATTTACAGCTGAAAATTTTATGTCTCAGTATACAGAGGAGATTACCATTTGCTGATTGCTTTAAAGTGACTCTCTGTATAAATTTATGTATGAGTCTTTAAGGTGGGTATATTTACATTGTTTTAAGTAATGATCTTGATCCCTATTGTCAGGATATTGACACAATAGTTGATGAAGATGATTACCCTCTGTTGCTTTCAAACAGCTCTCCCCTTTTCTTAAATAGTGTACTTATGACTAAGGAGAAAACTATGTCACTGGTTCCCTGCCCCCGAAACATTAACTAATCAACTTTATTCACAATTTGTGGAATCTGGCATGGTTTCATGTTACTTTTTTTTTGATCAGTCTTAGGCTGCCTTTCAATGAGATGTGAAAAAATACTGTCATTAGAGAAAAGTTAACTGTATTTAACCTTTTGGAATCATACTGATATCTCCTATTAAGAACTTTAGGATGGTACAATTAAGTAGCGTTGTAGATTTTTAGAAGGAAATACTGTCATATCTGAAATACTAGTATTTCAGAAAAAGAAAGCATCTGTAAATCCAGTTAAAGTGCTTGGTTGTTCTAAAATTGACATGACAGCATTTAACATCAAAATAGGAGGAGGTTCTATTGATTACTTAAAATGATTCTGTTACAACAGCAGATTATAGGTTTCCATATTTGCCAAATAATTAATTAGTTATTAGATTCTTGTAGCAGACAGTACTTTCTAGCATAGTGATGAATGGGTAAAATGTTTTGGAATATCAGTGATAATCTCTTCTAATTCAATCTCTTCTTGGAAAGAAATTGGAAGACGTGCATTGGGTGACATTTTGTAGAAATGAAGCATTTCAAATTTTTAATAAAAGTATGTCATGTAAATTATTGTCTTGATGACCTTTCTGTGTTCTCCACTAAGCTAGAATGTTTTTATCAGGATGTTT
This sequence comes from Sorex araneus, assembly GCF_027595985.1. Classification (NCBI taxonomy): domain Eukaryota; kingdom Metazoa; phylum Chordata; class Mammalia; order Eulipotyphla; family Soricidae; genus Sorex; species Sorex araneus. The sequence goes on from NC_073305.1 coordinate 168,736,191, forward strand.
TTTTTGCCTCATTTGTGAAGGAAGTCTGGGTTAAGCAGAGTTGACATTCTGCTGGCCCAGATAATGAGCCACCTCGTTCCACGGCAGCTTCTCTAGGAAATGATTTCCTTTCCTTATGAATCTTGCTGGGAGGCTTGGATCTTGTGTGGACATAAAACATTATTTAGAAAGTGAAAAATAAATGATAGCTTTTGCGATAGAGATAACAGTACGTTACATATGTTTTATATACATCCATTTTGCTCATTTTTGAACTTTTATCCTTGTCTTCCTTCTCTGTGAGTTAGTCTATATAAATTAGTGAGAATGCCCTTCCCCTTCTCACTCCAGAGAAAAAGAGTCAGAATGTATATTGAAGGGTCACCTTCAAGAGGAATAGGACAGTAGGTCTTCTGGAAGCTTCCAGAGAGGGCTTTTGCCCAGATGCCTGGAAAGTTAAGCATATGGTAGTGTCAGTGTGCTAGCTCATTATCTCCCCTCGTAGAGCAACCCTGAAAAATCCACCAAGCATAAAAATAACCTGGCACCTATGTAACTGCTTGGAGGCCTTGAACTATTTCGAAAGTCAGAGAGCTGTGATAGGTATAAACTTCACCACCCAATAGCCTAATGGTGATGATATGAGAAAAATATGGTCCTGTTATACTTTTGCTTAAAATTCCACAAAAACACTAAAATACTAAAACACTAAAATACTGAAATACAGTTAGAAATTTAACTGAGACAGTATTTACTTGTATGATTTTTACCCTTAAGCACTGTCTCCTGATCAGACCAATCCAGACTGGATGGAGTATGAGAGACCCACATAGTTAGTAAAAGAGTATGATAGATGGAATCATTTGTTTTCATTATCTCTCACATATTTAATGTTTTTTTAAAGAGTTTATCCTCCAAACCACTTTATTATTTGACAAAGTATTTGCACATGTCAGTAGAGTCATGACATGGTGACCTTGGATATCAGTGAGTTTTTCCTCTTTTGAGTCAATAGTACTGATGAATGAGCATTGGAGTGAGAACAATTTTAGTAATTAATTCATCTTCATCACCTTTAAAGTACAGGCTCCAGAATCTTGGAAACAGTAAGTAATTTTCTGATATTTTGAGGATGGTTCTAAAAATAACCTGTGGCACATTTCGGTTATGTCAAAACATTATAATAGATTATCTGATGTGCTGTGGTTTATTACTATTTAGGAAGGAGGACATAGAGTGCAGAGATATTAATTGATTGGCACATAATCACTTTAGGAATTAGTGGTACAGGAAAGGAAAGGGGCTTAAATTTAGCTCTTTCATCTCAAGCCCTTTGTTCTATCTATCTTATCACTCCACCTAGTTCAAATGGATATTGGTGCATAAAATCTTTTCCTAGAGACTGTATATCTAGTTAAGCTAATAGGTGTTTCCTGGAGAAGAGCTGATAAAAATTACTGCCTGTTGCGGACATGTGCACTAGTTGATTGGGGGAGAGAAATGGGTCTTTGAATAGCTCACAATGAAGTGGTCTTCCATAGTTTGTAGTTTCATGATGTTTCAAATGTGAGCCACAGAATATTAAGCTTAAAAATACATTAGAGGAAGTAAAAATTCCTGAACAAAAAGTAGACAAAATCAGCCAGTGGGAAAGCTTAGGAAAAGAAAAAACAATTATCGGGGCTGAAGCAATAGCACAGCGGGTAGGTCGTTTGCCTTGCATGTGGCCGATCTGGGTTCGATTCCCAGCATCCCATATGGTCCTCTGAGCACTGCCAAGGGTGACTCCTGAGTGCAGAGCCAGGAGTAACCCCTGTGCATTGCCAGGTGTGACCCAAAAAGCAAATTAATTAATTAATTAATTAATAAAAAAGAAAAATATCTAAGACGCAAGGAATGAAAACAATGAGTTTGACTAAGAAGAAAGGGATAACAGAAAGATAAAGCTGCTGCCTAAGACTTTACAGAGCTGCTAAGCAGCTTGGGATCCAGACCGTCCCATCCTCTGCCCTGTGAAGTTGGGGTGAGCTCGGAAACATGCTCAGAGTGCAGGATCCCATCACCTACCTTCAGGAGGAAAAGAAGTCCCAGTATTTGTGGCACTAGAAGTGGGAGTGAAAACTGCCAGGAAGTATTTCTTGGCCCAGAATTAGGAAGAACTTTCTAACAAAGAGAGCCACCAACAATGGGACATCCTATTCCCCCAAATAATGAGCTTCCTCTCACTGGCCAGCAAGGCAGCAGCCAGACATTGTTGACTGGGATGTCATCAGGAGTTCCAGCGCTGGGGCACAGTTGGAATCAGGTGAACCTAATGGTTCTTGGCCAAGATTCTGTGATTCTCTGTTTGGGTTACACCTTATTTCTTTCATATTCATTGTTGTATTTATTGTTTTTCACAAATAGCATCTACATGTAGGGAGAGGTTGGGGTTTATGAAACAAGATTAGCTGTGATTACCCTTTAAAAAGAAGCAACGAAATGAAGTTTAAAATAATGTATGCTAGGGGAAAATTAGCAGATTATGAGTCTTTGCAAACTCATAGTGTATAGAGGCTCTAAGAGTGGTTATAAATTTTAATAGAATGAATAAAGATAATTTGCAGTGGATACAAACACATCTGGGAAAGAGATTATTAGTGGCATTTGGAATGGCAGAAGAAAGAGGTTAAACAGAAAAATCCAAGAACCTTTCTAAGGAGCTCAGATGAGCTTTTTCCAAAAGCATTACAGATGGAAGGTCAGCATCGGGGGAAAATAGTCAGTATGTGAGGCCTTTCAGGTACAGATGTTTGGCCTTTGGTGGACATCTGATTTCTACAGAAGGTCTTTGTTACTTGGGGTGATATGGAAATATTGTGAACTCTGTTTCTCAATTACATATTTGGTAGTGTTGGGAGAGGAGGTTTAGAGAAGAAAAGGATAGGAAGGGGAGGAACAAAAGTCTAGGTAAGACACTGAAAATCAGAAAAGCTCCTGGGAGGACAGAATTACCTTCAGCGAAATGAGAAACCCATGGGAAAGAGTTTCTGGAGAGTATCAGAGTAAAAGGTCACTTTCTCCTTCTGGCAGCCACAGTGCAGAACTGGTGGGTCCCAGCTCAGAAACTGAGACACAGAGATAAAGAGAAGATAGAACTGAACCATGAAATCAGGTGAAATTCTAAAAGGAGAAACTCTCTAGGGAAAGGAGTTGCTCTTTAGAAAATAGTTAAAGTAAGGAGCACCGTAGCACTGTCGTCCTGTTGTTCATCGATTTGCTTGAGCGGGCACCAGTAACGTCTCCATTGTGAGACTTGTTACTGTTTTTGGCATATCGAATATGCCATGGGTAGATTGACAGGCTCTGCCATGTGGGCGGGATACTCTTGGAAGCTTGCTGGGTTCTCCAAAAGGGACGGAGCAATCGAACCCGGGTGGGTCTCGTGCAAGGCAAATGCCCTACCCGATGTGCTATTGCTCTGCCTCTTTACTTACTTTACTTAGTAATTCTAGAAATTTTAGGTACCAAAAGTCTCAGTGATCAAATAGAGCACCGGTAGGACAAATTTTGCAACAAATTTTATAACTCTAGGAACTTATGTTTAAACTAAACCATTACTTCTTATACCTGTTTTCATGTGTCATTAATTATTTCAATTCACAAGATTTCCTAAGTCAAATATTCTAATCCAATGCAGATACAAATACGTACATTGCCTTAACAGCATAGACCTTTGGACCATCAATTTTTATGAAACACGAGAAAACCTTTTTTTTCTTTAACTTAATTTCAATAGTTCTTGTACCTTAGTTATTTCAGATCATGAGATTTCTACACCAGATACTTTTATCAATTCCACAAGAATACAAACATGCTTTCAGATGGAATAATAATTAAAGAAGGCAGTCATCAATGAATATATAGAGAATGAGAAGAAACACCACATGAATATTTGGAGGAAGCTGTGAAAGAAGAGCTTGCAGGAAAATATAGTCAAGAACCCTCTGAGAAATCACAATATTGGGGGAGCAAGGGTAGTCCTGGTTGGAATGTTTCATGGAGGATTCAGATGGTGACCTGGGCTGACTTTCTAATTTTATAGATGTGGAAGGGCTGCAATCAGCCAGTCTTTCAGCTCATCTAAATTCTGGTAGTTGAGGCAGGCTGATTCCTTTGCCCCCTTTAGGTGCTAGTGGTGCCTCTGTCTTCCCCGAACATGGACTTCTATTCTGGAGCAAGCCTGCTCGGGAGACTTCTTCATGTGTAACTTGGCATCCAACACCGTTGTAACTGCATGTTGTTTCTGTATTTGCTTTTATCATGGGGGAAGCTAGACAGTTGGGACCTATGTGTCACAACTACGCTTGTAGTTATTTCTGAAATAATGTTTTGCGAGCAATACTCTTATTGCAAGACTGACCCTAGTCTAAATAGTAGGTTGAAAAAAGTCACTTTATTAACATACAGAGAGGATGATTGTTGGGAATACTTAATATGTTTCAAAATTACTGTTGTCTGATATTATAAAATGAAAGCTGCTTGAGTGAAATTAGTTCTTGGGGTGAATAGTTCATCTATTACATGGTGTCAACTATGCAGTTGATACTGAAATACACAACCAATATAACTATAATAGATATCACTTGCATATTGAGGCATATTTTAAAGTTCGGTGCTAAATATTTATAATTAGGAGTCTCTCCCAAGATATATACACATATCACTATTACTTTCTTTGATGACAACCTTTTTTAGAGGAGAAGTTATATTGTCATTCTATAGATATCTTCCTCATTTTGACTCTTACTGCACTTCCTGAATCTGGTGAGGTCAAAGTGGCGGTGCCTGAGAAATTCAAGGGAACAAGCAGGTTTGGCATCAGTGGGAGGGTGTGTCGTATCTGCTTTTTTCAGAATATCCCTTCCTTCCCCCACAGGGTGAATATATTGGGGTTTCTTCTTCCTTTCTTTGTTCTTATTTTCAGGGTGCGGGGGCGCTGCTCAAAGTGGTGCTCAGGATCTCTAAGGTCTCCACTGGCGATTCTCTGCCAGTGTGGCTGGTGGTTCAGTGTACGGGCCTGAGGAGGCAATGCTGTTTGGGTTCTGCGGTTCCAGGGCTTATTGGAATCACACTGATGGTGCTGGGGGCCTCCAGGGCAGTGTCTGGCAATGTTTATGGGACCATCACTGTATCACTATCATCCTGTTGCTCATTGGTTTACTCGAGTGGACGCAAGTAAAAGTATTTGCCTTTTTGTTGTTGTTGTTTGTTTGGTTTTAGTTCCAACCTGGTGGTGCTCAGGGATCATTTCTAGCTCTGTGCTCAGGAGTGACCCATGGTGGTGCTTGGGGAGCTATAGTGGTGCTGGGGATTTGAACCTGTGTTGACTGCATGCTGGGCCAGTGCCTTACCCCTTCCACTGTGTCTTCAGCCCTAATAGTGTTTCTCTCTCCTTCCTTCCTTCCTTCCTTCCTTCCTTCCTTCCTTCCTTCCTTCCTTCCTTCCTTCCTTCCTTCCTTCCTTCCTTCCTTCCTTCCTTCCTTCCTTCCTTCCTCCCTCCCTCCCTCCCTCCCTCCCTCCCCCCTCCCTCCCTCCCTCCCTTCCTTCCTTCCTTCCTTCCTTCCTTCTCTCTCTCTCTCTCTCTCTCTTTCGTGGGGGAGGGGTGGGCCAATGGTGGTCACACACAACTGTGCCCAAGACTAACTTTTCACTTTGTGCTCAGAGATCATTCCTGGCAAGGCTCAGGGAGACAATATTCTGTGCTGGGGATTGAACCTGGCCTGGCTATGGCAAGGCAAGTGCCTTAACCTCTGTACTAGGTCTTCAGTTTCCCTAGAGGTATTTCTTAAACAATGTTGAGAATATCCTACTAACTTTGCTTATGGTTTGAGAATTTAATTGTTAGTGAAGGCACTAAATTAAAAGTATTTGTTATATGTCATAAATTGAAACAGTGAAAGTACTTGGCATATAAAGAGTGGTTAAAATTTACCCTGATAGATATATCACCAAATTCATCTTATCTGTAGCATTCTCAAATATCCAAATGTATTTTCTTTGACATCATCTTTTTTTTAAATTTTATTTTTATTTGGGCTGGAGCGATAGCACAGCGGGTAGGGCATTTGCTTTGCATGTGGCCAACTTAGGTTCGATTTCTCCATCCCTCTCGGAGAGCCTGGCAAGCTATTGAGAGTATCTTGCTCGCATGGCAGAGCCTGGCAAGTTCCCACTGGTGTATTTGATATGCCAAAAACAGTAACAACAAGTCTCACAATGGAGACGTTACTGGCTCCACTCGAGCAAATCGATGAGCAACAGAATGACAGTGCTACAGTGATTTTTATATATTTATTAATTTATTTAATGAATCATCATGAGATATAGTTACAAAGCTTTTGTGATTGAGTTTCAGTCATACAATTATTGAACACCCATGCCTCCACCAGCATATATTATCCACCACCAACGTTCCCAGTATCCCTCCCATCACCTCCACTTACCTATCCTTCCTCCTCCACTCGGCCTCTATGGCAGACAATATCCTTCTTACTCTCTATATACTTTGGGGCATTATGGTTTGTAATACAGATACTGAAAGGCCATCATGTTTGGTCACCTCCCATCTCGAGCAATCCCTCCAACCATCATTGATTTAGTGATCCCTTCTCTATCCCAGCTGCCTTTTTCCCCAGCCTGTGAGGCAGGACTTCCAACCATGGAGATATCTTCCTGGCCCTTGTCTCTACTATCCTTGCGTGTTAGTCTCATATTGTTATTTTATATTCCACAAATGAGTGCAGTCATTCTGTGTCTTTGACATCATCTTAATACAAAGACTTCTCAGCAAAAAGACTCAAAAAGGTAAATAACTTAAATAAATAGATCTATGTATCAAATTCTAGAAATAATCTAAAAGAAGCTTAATGGAACTCAATTTTATTTTATACGTAATTGAATTATTTTTATTGCTTTTTCTAATGCAAGTACTTTTGCTTATCATCCATCAATCTATCCACCCACCCACCTACACTCACAAACTCTATGAAAAATCTGTATTTATTTAAATAGCTAATCAAATATTCCAAATTTTCAAGTTTTCAAATTTGCCCCTCTGTCCATATCCTTGACACAAACACCTGTCACATCCCATGGTCATTATTTTAACTCTCAAATTATTTAAGAATTGTATGTCTCTATTTTTATATATGTATTTATAGGATAGTTATTCATTTATAACATACTGTACAAATTTAAAATATTAATTAAAATTTTAGTTTCACTTAAAAAATCAAAACAGCTTCTTACAGTTTTTTTTTTTTAAGTTGAGGCTCCTGGTCAGAATATAATACACAAGCTTTCACAGTCACTTGCAGAAGAGCTATGGCCTATTTGCACTCATGCAAGACTCAGCCCAGCAGAGAACCCTTTCTTCTCCGACTGTCAACTGCCCATTGGCATTCTAGGCATAACAACAATCTGAATGCCTCCAAAGAAACTGGAGATCAGCAAACAGTAAGAATTGGCAGGAGGAACTGAAACTAAGGACTTGAATTAAGATCTAGTAAGCATGGTTAAAAGAGTTCTGATCTCAGTGTTTTCTAGAAGCCACGCTAATTTTAGAAACCCTCCTTTCCCTCTGCAGTGCCAAGAATGAGTACCGATACAAATTTTGACCGTTTCTTTTTCTTCTCTTCTCCTTCGCTTATGTGTTCAGATTTGTCTGTGCTGTTACTGATATGATGTTCCGTTGAAACATATTCCTTTGGTGATATCAAGGGCTAGTTTATGCAATGCTGGGTCATACTTGGCAATCATGAGCAGGCCTTCCACAAGACTATTTCATGCTCCTGGGGTATTCTTATTTTAAGGATTATTATGTGATTTACTAGAAGCACAGAATAAAAGCCACTAAGAAATTGTTCACTTAACCATTTCATTGCAACTCTATATTTAATATCAGATAATTGTTTCTGGATTGCCTTACATTACTGAAACCTTAGAAACTAGAGGATTTTTTGGGTACTTTCATTCTAGTGAACTACTCTTTCACATAATAGAGTAAGTATTCTCTTCTGTGTCATATTGTTATTTATGCATGTGTTTTGCAGGTGTGGCATGCATTAAAAATTCTGGGTTCAGATTTTCACAGGCTCCCCTCCAAGTTATTCCAAAATAGGTAGTTTAAAGTCATTCTTCATTAATTAAACTCTCATCTTATTTTTTTTCCTTATTAAGGGTGATTTTGCATGTTGACAGTAACTTAAATACATGGTGGACCAAGCTGTCTGCCCTGTAAGTAATAACACATCTGGCAATGTGGAACATTAGAAGTGAAGTGGGCGTTAGGTTGCCAAGTGTTATACTGACGTAGCAACAACTGCTGCAAGTTATTTTGCAAGGAAGGCAGCAGGGAATGCACATGTATTCATAATAATAAATGCCATTTGTACATTATTTACCAAATACACATTGTTTATCTATGATGTACAACTTTCCCTGTTCATGAATAAATCTGTATTCATTTTCTAGTGTATGCATTAAACTTGCTATAGGAGTTATTATGAAGTTAGAGATCTTCTAAGAATTTATAGGTGTTCATATAGATATAGGCTATAAAGTGTTACAATCTAAGGGTGGGGTGTTTGCTTTGCACATAGCTGACCTAGGTTTGATCCCCAGAATCAAAGTGTCCCCTGAGCACTGCCAGGAGTGATTCTTTTTTTAAAATTTATTTATTAATGAGTTACAGCCAAGATTAACTTTTGAGCAACACCAGGTGTGACCAAAAAAAATTATAGTTCCCAATAAGTGTTGATATACCTATCTATGTAAATTGAGAACTAGATTTTACAAAGGAAAAATTCTAAGAAATGTATCTTTATGCTTTAAGAGTAAAGTAAAGGTGTAGAGTTGTAGAGTTTTACATTATGACTCAACTCTCAGGCTCTGAGTCAGGCAGTCCCAGAGAGAGAAATGCCCTTTTCCCTCCATCATTCCCAATAATCGGAGGGACCTTCACCTTTCAATCAGTCCAATTGCTGAACCGCAACAGGTAGGTAATATTTTAAAATTTTAGAGGTTTAAATTGAAGTATACATAGTATGTTTCTTTTCTTATCAGGTTTCTGGGATACTTTCATTGTTTTTCTTGTTAAAGTAAGATATTTCAGTGAGTATATCCTTGGCCATGATTTTCTCTGGTCATCATAGTCTTTGATGCATATATAAAAACTAGGCTGTGGAGAGCCTCCACGGGACGTGCTTTGCAACAACAGTTGCACTGTGCTTGTAAATTGCACCTTTCTTGGTAAACAACACCTGTGTGCTTCGAAAACCATTCCTAATAAGGAACAGGATGTCTTCTTATAAGAAACCTTCTCATGCAAACAGGAAAAAGGACGAACGAAGCATGGACTAAGGACGAACTAAGGAAAAGGAACCAGGGGGGCCCTAGCTAGGCAGCTTCCCTCCTTATATACCTCTCGCTGCTTGTTTTCGCCCACGTGTCTGCATCTGATAGGTTAGTTACAGCTTATGGGCGTGGCAAGACATCCTGTTCCTTATTAGGAATGGTTTTCGAAGCACACAGGTGTTGTTTACCAAGAAAGGTGCAATTTACAAGCACAGTGCAACTGTTGTTGCAAAGCACGGTCCCGTGGAGGCTCTCCACACTAGGCATTATTGTTTATTACATAAGAGTGTTAATAGCATCTGTCTATCTTATAAGAATGTAAAACTTTTTTTAAAAAAAAGAAACCAAGATATTTATCGCTTGAGTGTAAATAAAGAGGGAAGTCCAAGTGAAGGCTGTATTCCAATCACAGTACTGCCAATGGTAATTCTATGGCCTTGGACCAGTTGCACCTTCTTCTTCCTTTTCCTTTTACTCCTCCTTGAAATGTATTAAATGAATGACTAATCTAATTCTGTTCCAATTAGAATTATATAACTGCAATGACTTTTCAAGAAGAGGGAAAGACATAAAATGATCAAACTCATTTGCAAAATATGCAGAAACATCATAGAAAACTCAAATCCAAAGACAATAGAAATGAAGGCCAGGAGAACGGGTCCGTAGTGGGTAGCTTGCCACAGTGAGGGCAGGGGGATGAGAATAGGGAAGGGACCACTAAGTCAATGACAGGGGAAAGTGATGATTCTGGACAGGAACTGGGTGCCGATAGGAGGTAAAGTGATATGCACGATACCCTTTCAGTAACAGCATTGCAAAGCTCAGTGACTAAAAAGGGAAAAAGAAATAAGGAAAAGAGTCTGATATAGAGCCAGGTTGGGAGAGAATCATGTGGGGACACTGGTGGAGGGAAGTGGACTCTGGTGAAAGGGCTGATACTCAACAGTTTACAACTAAAATTCAATTATGAGTTATTTTGCGTCATTGCATTTTCAGTGTAGCAAAAACAAGCAAGCAAACGAAAAAGTTCACTCACTGGAACTTGAGTAAGTGGGGTCCTCCAGTCACTCCAGATTGCTTTGTGAGTGTCAGAAGTAGAATCTAGAGTGACATCTTGAAGCTAGAGGTTTGCCATCAAGGTTTAATCTAGAGAACATTCGTTGTTCGGCGGGTGGGTGCAGTTTCAGCTGTTAAGAAGCCCCTAGTTCCACACTTGGTGACTCGAGTGGTTATCAAAGCCTGCTGTTCTAAGAACTTGTGTACAGAGGGAACTAAACAGAGTGCAAGGCATGGAGTGGGAGTTTTGGAGAGATGTAGCAAGAGGTAAAGAGGCAAAGCATAACTGAGTGGAAAAACAATTCCCCACAGGCCAGAGAAAATTGCTGAAAGGAAAAACATTTAGGGAACTAAGTTTATCTCAGAGATTTATTCCAAAAATAAAACTCCAAAAGAGTTCCATTTCCCCACAGCGACTTCCCAATTCACATTTTTGATGGACAGGGATGTTTATTATTCAAAATGAGAAATATCAATGTCCCACATAATCAAGAAAATGAAGAATGCTTTACTTGATTGTATGGCACGCTGTATATTTTGAAACAAAAATGTGAAAACATTTGCCATGAACTCCCCTAATTTTCTAATCATTATTTTTAAAAATTTCTGGTGCTGAAGCCACTCCTAGCTGTGATGAGGGCTTTCTCCTGGCTCTGCACTCTGGCATCACTCCTGATAGGGCTCAGGGAACCTTATAGGGTGCTGAGAATCAGACATGGGTCATCCATGTGAAAAACGAGTGCTTTACTCACTACACTAGGTTTCTAGCCCTTTTTTTAAGCATTTTTATTTTATTTTATTTTTTTATTTTTTTTTTGCTTTTTGGGTCACACCTGGAGATGCACAGGGGTTACTCCTGGCTCTCCACTCAGGAATTACCCTTGGCCGTGCTCAGGGGACCATATGGGATGCTGGGATTTGAACCCGGGTCGGCCGCGTGCAAGGCAAACGCCCTACCCGCTGTGCTATCACTCCAGCCCCTTTTTAAGCATTTTTAACTAACATTTACACCTAACAAAAGAACATAGATGTTTTCATAATCAACTCTTCATTTTAGTTATTTGATCAAGGCTAAAGTTATTTAGCTCTTAAGCAAAGTAGATGCTCTGTTTTTGTTTTCTGAGTTGGAGAGAGATTGGGGCCACACCTGGTTATACTCAGGGTATACTCCTGGCTCGGTGCTCAAGGGGAATCACTTCTGCTAGTGCTGGGGAGAACAATATCTGGTGCCAGGAATTGAGCCAAGGTCAGCTGCACCTGAGATATGCTTTAACCCATGTACTACTATTTTTTTTTTACCACCTAGATGTTGTGTGCTTTTTACATTTTTATCTTCTGGGTTTTTAAATGTTTACAACTTTATAAGCATTTTTAAAAAATTGCATGTTTTCCAGGGCCGGAGAGATAGTGCAATAGGAAAGGTACTTGCCTTGCATGGAGCTGACTTAGGTTTGATTCCCAGAACCCCATATGGTCCTCCAAACCTTTCCAGGGGTGTTCACACTGAGTGCAGATCCAAGACTAAGCCCAGAGCACCATAGGATATGGCTCCCAAACCTAGTGTAAATCTTCCTAAAAAAATATACGACATCATAGGAAAATGAAAGAGATTATTTTCATTTTAATTCAACTGACATGTTTTCATCTCCCTATTGAAATATACATTACATTATCGTATGGCATTTTGTGACAAAAGAGAAAGTACCTGGGTGAAGGCACTTGGCTGGCATTGGACAACCCCAGTTGGATGGAACCCTGACATGAGATGGTCTTTGTAGCATTGCCAGAGGCACCCCTAGCCACAGGGCTATAGCCCTGCAGTCGTTGAATGGGGCTCTCAAGCCCTGCAAATGAAAAGAAGCTAGACACTTAGCTATTAAAAAGAATCACTGTATCACTGTCATCCCGTTTGTCAATTTACTCGATTGGTCACCAGTAACGTCTCTATTACACTCAGCCCTGAGATTTTAGCAGCCTCTCCTTACTCAACTTTCCCAAGGATTGGGGGCTCTTTCAGGGTCAGAGGAGTGAGACCTATTGTTACTGTTTTTGGCATATTGAATACGCCACAGTTAGCTTGCCAGGCTCTGCCGTGCGGGCGGGATACTCTCAGTAGCTTGCCAGGCTCTCTGAGAGGTATGTATATATCTGTTACTGTATTTGGGACATGAATACACCACGGGGAACTTGTCAGACTTCCTGAGTGGGTAATAGACTCTTGGTAGCTTTTCAGGTTCTCCAAGAGGGAGAACTAGGCTATTAGATGTAGCTTCGGGGAGCTTGGTTTTATAGTCTCTGGATGTTGGCCGTTGATGGGATTACACAGCAACGGTGCCAGTTTCTGGATGTGACTGCCTAGCTACTGGAAAATGGGGGGTCTGGGTGGAAAAGGCCCAGTCCCTATCCAAGCAGCCTTGGAGATCTCAGCCCCGGGACCCGCACACCTGGGCTCCTCTGGTGTTTCCTTCATGCATGAGGCTCATCTGCATGTGTGGAGAGTGGCCTTGAGCATGGCTGTGGCTGGGTTCCGGAGGTCTTCAACTGTCCAGGCTCTGCTCAGGACAGGAGGGGGAGGGGGAATGTATCTCATTCCCTCCGAGGGGCCCTGGTGAAGACAGCCAGGCACAGGGGCAAGAGATTGCGTTACTCTCTTCCGGGAGCTTGGTATTATAATCTTTGGATGTTGGCTGTTGATGGGATTACACGGTGCCAGGGGCAGTTTCTGGGTGTGACTGCCTACCTACTGGAAAATGGGGGATTTTAAATGGGGAATTTTATGAAAAAGAATAAACAGTGGGAAAAATGTATTTATTAATTTTAAGTTACTATCAGTGAACTAAGTTTTCTGCCAAGAACATAAAGTTCTGACTGATTTAAATATACTTTTATATGTGCCCCAAACATGGTTTCCAGATATGTATGAATTAGTTTTTTTATAGCAAACTGAGATATGAATATTCATAACATATTCTCTGTGAAATGAGATCTATTTTTGACAGTTTTACATAGTTCATTGCTTTTTCTCTTTCTGATTAATAATTTTGATATCTAACTAAACATGTGCATTATGAAGAATTTAACCCAAATTATCTTTGTTATTTGTAGTAAAATGCCTATTCATAAATGAGAAGAGAAATATTGCTTGAGAAATCCAATGACCAGAGATAGCAAATCATCTTTTTTGTTTGCTTTATTTTGTTTTCGGAGCCACATCTGTCAGTGCTCAGAACTTACTCCTGACTCTGTGATCAGGGATCACTCATGACAGTGCTCAGGAGACCACATGGGGACCGGGTATCAAATGTGTGTCAACCAAAGGCAAGGCAATATCTAACCCACTGTACTACCTGTCTGTAGTGACCCATCCTTAAGTAAATGAATGATAAATTATTCTTTTAATAATAAATTCAAGAAAAATTGTACTTATTTACTTTTTTCAAAATGAGAAGAGGAATCTACGTCCATATTCTTGACACAAACCTTTTAATTTACTCTTTATTTCAGTTACTACATTTTCTTTCTGTCTCATTTGCTGAATTTTTTTTTATTGGGGGTAGGGAGTTGGACCATACCTGGTTGTGCTGAGGCCTTACTCCTGGCTCTGTGCTCAGGGATCACTTCTTGTGGGACCCTGGGGACCATATATGCTGCTGGGGATCAAACCTGGGTTGACTGCATGCAAGACAAGTGCCCTATGTGCTAATCTATTGCTCTGGACCTCGTTCATTGAAATGTTTTATGAAAAAAACTTCAGCAACACATAGGTTTCTTACATACAAATTCAGGTTCTCTTAAAACGATAAAGTTATAAATTTTAAGGAATTGATTTTTTAATTTGAGTAATATAAACGAACTTTAATATTTTAATTAAAGTGCTAGAATCAGAAATTTTGGAAAATTTATTTTGTTTGCAATGATAAAAATATTTAATCATCTGTAACTTTTGTCGTAACAAATTTAAAATCATTAAAATTTCTAGTTCACTTTTTCAGTTTAGTACGGTGCAAAAATGTAGACTTTCCCGTATCATGCTAAATGAAATGAGTCAGAAAGAGAGAGACAGACATAGAAAGATTGCACTCATCTGTGGAATATAGAATAATAGACTATAAGATTAACACCCAAGATTAGTAGAAATAAGTACCAGGAGGTTGTCTCCATGGCTTGGAGGCTGGTCTCTCATTCTGGGCAACTCAGAGAAGGGAACACCAAGTAAAATGTGGTCGGAGGTCTCGCAGGGGAAGGGTGATGCGTGCTGAATATAGACTAGAGACTGAACACAATGGCCACTAAACACCTTTATTGCAAACCACAACACCTAATCAGAGAGAGAGATTGAAAGGGAATACCCTGCCATAGTGACAGTGTGGGGTAGGGGGAGACGGGACTGGGGAGGGTGGGAGAGATGCTGGGTTTACCGGTGGTAGAGAATGGGCACTGGTGAAGGGATGGGTTCTCGAACTTTGTATGGGGGAAACATGAGCACAAAAATGTATAAATCTGTAACTGTATGCTCACGTTGATTCACTAATTAAAAATAAATAATTTATTTAAAAAAGAGTAAAATAAATATTGATCATGTAATATGAAAAAATGTAGACTTTCCCTTATAAATTATTTGTAATAGAAAATAAGTCAATAAGAAAAGAGTTGTCAGTTTATAGTCTCCTAGTTGAAATATTAAGATTTATAATACCTGATAGGATTTTATCTGATATATTTAACAAATGCATAATACAGCACTGAATTCCTGTTCCTAAAGTTTATCTAAACGCTAAAAAATGTCTGAGAGTCATCTCCGTTAAACAATAGCTGCAATTTCTACTGGATATTTTTTCTTTTTTGTTGGAAGACTTGAAGGGTTTTTATAGAAAAGTCAGAAGGATGGAGCTAACATGCTAATATGTGATTTATTGTTCTGGATTTATTACTCCGTGAAATGTGAAAGCAAAGCCTTCACTAGATGGTGTCACTGATTGTTTTGTTTCCAAAGAATTAGTGATAAGAAAAACATTACATAAGCTCAAAGCAGTAAAAGAAATACATACTTGAGGAAAATCTGGTGATGCAACAATTAGTATAAACAAGTTTTTTTTCATTGTATATCTTTGTTGTAGAATATTTGAAATAATTTATCAACATAGTATGAATTTATTGAGGTTTTGCATTACAAGCCGTGCTCTTTAGTTGTCTGTACTACATGTAACATTTCAAATATTTTTAAAAGTGTAGCTTGATTTATTCTTTAGCTAAGCTTAAAATTAATTTGGCATTTAGTTACAGCCAGGTTAAAAAGAAAAGAGTATGGACAATACTTTGAAGCAACTTCACTTATGGAAAGGGAATTTTTGTGACTATACAGATTTATAATTTATAATTATCCACGTTATATTTTATTTAGCTTTTTCATGTTATGTGGTATATAGAAGTTCTGCCTACTCAAAAAATTGGTGTTGAATTAGGTAGGTACTGTAAAATTATAAATAAGTTTATTTCCATTTCATTTTTGGTAATAGTTGGCAGGCAAGATTTAAGGGAAAAGATACACAGAGAATATAGACATACTATCTTTAACTTCTCTAACATTGTATTATGTAAATGATTCTAGGAATATAGACATTATATCGCCTTTGTGATGAAATAGGATGATAACTATAGAGATACTGGAAAAATCCCATTAGATATTTAGGGACATGAGGAAACAGAACTGATTTTACTACTTCAGATGACTCAAGGCTAGACTCGTGAAAGAGTAAGGGTGGGGGATCAGGAGAATGAGAGTCAGATTGACCCAAATAAAGGTCAGAATTATGGGTCATTCAATAACTGGACTGTAAAATATTGAGTATGAAGTCAAAGGAGAGTTGAGAAATATTATTTCACATTTTTAAAACTTCGCATCACCAAAAGCTCCCTACAGAGGGACAAAGAGTATGGAAAAAAGTGCTACTGTGATGAGTTTAAGGATATTTTGGAATCAAATTGACTGATAATTCAGTTGGTTCCCAGCCTAGGGAAAATGTACTTAAATTGAGGAAAAATATTAGTGGGTCCAGATAGATAGAATAAAGGTCAAGGTGATTGCCCTGAGCATACAATCAGATGTGAATCCTGAGTGCAGAGCCAGGCATGACCCTGGAGCACTGAGTCAAGTATGACCCCTTGAGCACTGCCAGTTGTGCTCCCTCCCCGCCCCTCCAGGATTGGCTGTCAGTGAAAGCTATTCTTCTAATATGCACAAACATTATAACATTGTATATGTGATGAAAATATTTAACACAAGTTTGTAAATATAAAAATAATAGTATACTTTTGTATCTTTTTTGATTAGAAACCTTTTCACAACATGAATTGCTTTGAATTCACAATAAAATTTCTGGTTTACATGTTTAATTTATGAATTTTCCAGTGGGTATCTCTGACATGCAGAAAAGAAAGGAAACAAAATGTCATAATTTAGGTGCCCCTCCACTCCAATACATTCTGCTAAAACCCTCTGCAATGATTTATTTTTTTTCATGTAAATTAATAATCAAATGTTTTTCTAATGTCAACATCACTATTAAGCTGAGGCTAAAGCATAACAAAGTGAAAAGGGAAGTTTTATTATTATATTGTTAAAAATTAATGTTTCAATAATCAAATCTTAACTACTAGCCAGACTGTAATTTGTAGCAAAATTGACTTTTTACATGAATCAAATTACTGTTATTTATTAGATATGTATGAAAAGACTAAAAAAAAAAATCCCTAAAGGTTAATTTTGGGAAAAGACTCCAGAAGAAATTTTGTTTTGAAGAGTTGGATTCGGAGGGATTACTTTAAGCTTGTTCCTTTTGTTGCTTTCGTTGCAAGTTCTGTTGTAGTCAAGTTCTCATGATGTCAAGACTGTTGGCAAACTGCAGGAAGATGGACAAAACTTTCTGAGACCTCTCAATGAGGGCTATTCGTTACCTTGGTGCAGTGGCCTTCCACTCAGTATTGGAGATTGACTAGTGTGATTTTGAACCACGGTAAGAGAGAATCTATCTCTCAAAGTTGTGTTCATCTCAATGAACACAAATGGTTTACTTGTCTATTCATTCTTCATTGATTTTCATCTCAAGACCAGGATCAGGACCAGACATGATAGTAGGCTTTGGAGATAGAGTGCTAAATAAGGTCTGTGTGTTCATGTGTCTCACAACATAAGAGGAAAGGAAACATGTTAAAAAATGAAATGAAAAGTTTACAGTCCAGAAAAGGGACATACAAATGTAAGAGATCTTACAGCCAGAATAGATGTTCCACTGACGTTAATGACTCACCTTTCCTGGAAAGCACCTACTCTTATTGGTCAGGGCCCAAGTCCTAATTGCTCTGGGCTCTTAAAACAGCTTTAATATTACCTTCGTTTACGTTGCTCTCATGGAGATCTTTCTCTACTTGAGAAACCAGATTTTAATGAGTCAGCTAGCTGATACTGTCAATAATGATAGTATCAATGAGTAAATGAGTAATCGCAGAGGAGCTAATTGATTGACCTGTGTAGATTAATGAATGATCTAAACATTAAGGAGAAGATTGTATGGTTACAATTTCCAAGTTTGTCTGTCCAAATTAATTTTGTGTATTTATTTCATGAGAGGAATGATCTTGTCAATAGCACGATAACTCTGGGTCATTTCTTAGGATTTTCTTGCTGGCTCTGAATAATACTTAGTTACTGCCATTGAGGTTTGATTAGGTTTTCCTCTTACCACACTCCCTGTCTCTACATTCATTTTGATAAATCGTCTTATTCTTTTCAGGAAAATTATCTTTTCTAAGATGACTATTGTTATTAATGAGACAAGAGTAAATTTATAAACATTTAAGAACATTCTGATCTTTAATTTCATGAAGAACCTTTCTTTATAAAACCCCCAAACTGACAAAAGTTTATATTTGAGTAAAGTAGTTAAATATTCTTCTGTATTTCTGTGTTAGTTTTTTGAAAAAAAATATTTTGGACCAAACTACCATGTTTTTTCTGGCCAACATATTTAAAATCTAAACATAAAGGTTTATTTTTCATAAATATATTTTGAATTTGACCTTCACAGGGAACATTTTAAGTGTCGTAATCAATGAGGTTTCAGGTACCACTTTACAGAGAACTACTGTGATTATGTTTTTTGTGGTTGGATTTTTCTGAGCCCATTAGCTACATGGTAATGGAGTGGTGGAATTAAGGTTTTGAGAATCATCACACCACCCGCTTACCAGAATTTCAATAAAAAACAAACATGAGTGATAGGTTAATGTTCTAGTACAGTATATTTTTAAAATGGTGTTTGTTAAGCCCTCTAGAGGATACTTCAAAGGAAATATGAAAATCCAGCTTTGATCAGCTAAGTTTTCTTAAAATTGGACGCTGTACGAAATGTTAAAAGATCAAGTGGGAGAAACAAATTTAGATATAGACATGAGATAGATCATTTTCCCCAGGAGGAACAATGTGTATCTTTGGTTTGGTGAAAAAATAGGATAATAGGAAAAAGTCATTTTCTAGCTCCCCACAGTTATTTCAAATGAACCCTTCCTCCGTTCATTTCTAACATCACTTGTTCCTAACATCACTTGAAAGCCTTTGCTACTCTCTGTGAATACAAAATACACTTTAATCGGTGACAAATAACTTCCTGTCTGCTTCAAAACAATTCATGAAACATGAGCAAAGCAATATCCACACTCAAATCTTTATATTTAGATATTTAGTCTTCACAGAAAAAATAACTAGTTTCTGAAAATTCCTATAGACCTTGGTGAAAATATCAGAAATTTCAGTTAGCAACCATAAATTTTTGTTCCATGAAAAATTAACATGATTAGATTCAAAATTTCAATCATTCACTGATCTGATTTCTGTAAATTGATCAGGACTTAATAAAAATATAATTATTGATCATTTTTCCCCTAATACAGATGATGTTCTTTTGTACCTAGTTAAAAATGCAAGAGTCCAGACTGAACAAAGGTCTTGGAATCTAACATTTGTGTACAAGGTGTAAGGTCATCACATTTTAATACTTACAAAAAGATATTAAAAGAGTCGTTTGCCATTTTCTGGTAATCAATGGAACTCAATTACATTTTTAATTTAACCTTCAATATATTTTCTGATGTCACTGCAGTATGGATGGAAATTTCTTTATTGAGCATTTTTTATGGAGCAAACTCTCTACTTTCATCCCTCTCCTTTTCCTATTTGGTGTGATATTTGAACCACACCTGTCTGTTCTCAGTGCTTTCTTGGATTCCCATCTCAGTGCTCAAGAGTGACACTGGCAGTGCTCAGAGGAACTATGTGGTGTTGGGGATTCGACCAGGGTTATGGCCTGAAAGACAAGAGCCTGTCCCTGTGTGTCTCTCTGGCCTCCTGACTTCATTCTCGGATGAGTTAATGAAATAACCACATGTTGCAGGTCAAGTTCTTTTTTTAAAAAAAAAAAAAAACTTTATTTATTTATTTTGTTTTTTGGGGTCACACCCTGCGATGCTCTGGGGTTACTCCTGGCTATACACTCAGGAATTACTCCTGGCGGCATTTTGGGGACAATATGGGATGCCAGGGATCGAACCCGGGTTGGCCACATGCTAGGCAAACACCCTACCCGCTGTACTATCGCTCCGGCCCCTGCAGGTCAAGTTCTTGGCACTCTGAAGTGGAGAGTAGCGAATTGGAAATTTTATAGTTGTCCACACTTGTGGAGGAAGTGAAAGAAGAAGGTCAAAGAAGAACGTGGGTAACAAGATAGTTATAACAGAAGCCTCAGCAAACACTCCGGGCAGCTTAGGAACTGATATGCCCTTTGCAGTTGGTATATTGGATTGAATCACCTGGGTCTTGTAGCATTCTTTTAACAGAGCCTGGCAACTGCTCTATAAATGGGGCATGACTTTGAGTGATGTGTCTGTATTCAACTGATTGCTCTATGGCCATCATGGCACAGGACACTTTATTTTTATTTATTTACTTTTGGTCTGGCGGCCACTCCCAGTGGTAGTGAGGGGCTAGTCCTGGCTTTCTGGGAGATTCTGTGTGGTGCTGTGGATTCCAACCAGGGTTGGCCTCGTGCCCGGGAAGTGCCGTTCTTTTTGTACTGTCTCTCGGACCCTACACACAGAACACCTAGTAGGTAGCATTTCAATAACCCAATAGCATTTCATAGGACACCTTAGTAGCTACAAAAAAGTGGCCATGTCCTTCATTTATGAAAAGAGACAGAGGTTTAAAGAAGTTGAATTGCTTTCTCTGGGACCACACACAAATGACATATATAACTGATCCTAAAATTTAGTCTTTTTGTATTGCATTTTAGAGAGTAATGTGGATTGTCTACATTCTAAAGTCACTTAACCTTTAATTCTAAGGTAAAATTGAAGATCAAATAATCACCATTAATACTATGAGCAACAATACTGCCGCCATAAGAGATCGAATGTGAAGTCTGGTTAGAGCTTCTGTTTTCAGAAACGTAGAAACACAAGAAAAGTAATGAACTAAAATTGAATATAGAACTAATCAATTTTCTCATCAATGAATGGATGAAAACCCGAGCTAGTATGGAAGCGTGTTTTAAGAATTAAATTGATGTGTCCAGAGAGATAGTATAAGAAGGGAACTTACCTTTCACATGGCTATCACAGGTGCATTCAATTCCTAATATGTTATATCATTCCCAAGCCCATCAGGAGTGATCCCTGAGCACAGAGCCATGAGCTAACATTGAACACAGATGGGTGTGTCCCCCAAACAAACACACAAACAAAAATTTCAATTTTAAAATTTGTACAAAGAAAGATAATAAATAGTATATACCTTGAGATATCTTAAGCACACTATAATTTATTTCTGTGCTTAAACTTGGTATTAGCATGCACATATTAGAGAATATTTTTATTGGTCATTGGGAAGCAGACATGAAACTATTATAATTTTATTACTTTTTATTATATTTTATAAGGAATTAAAATTATTTAGCATTATTTAGGAATATGAAAAAATTTCACTATTGTACTTCTATATGTGTGTTTTATATATGTATTTTATATGTAAGATTTTTATATGTAAGATTCACCACTTAAGTTCCAGTGCTATTGTACCCACAAATACCCCTATTTGTCCTAGTCCCCTTTCCCTCTGGTACCCAATTTTCACCAAGTCTAGGAGTTCATTTTCTTCGCTGTCTTTTTATTTTTGGTTCCAGTTTGCTTTAGTTATTCATGTCCTATTTTTTTTAGTGTAACCATTCACAGCATAGATATATTCCGCTGTTTGTATATGTATCTTATCTATCTATATGACAGTTTTTTTATCCAGTCATTTATAAATGAATATTTTGTGAATTGTGAATAATGCTTGTATGGCCATAGGAGTGTAGAAGTATGAATATCTTTTAAAATTAGTATTTTTATATACTTAGGATAAATTCCAAGTAATATCATGGATCATCTGGTATTCCCATTTTTCTTTGTTAGGGTATCTCCAAAATGTTTTTCACTGAAGCTGAACTAAATACTCTTGCTACCAACAGTATATGAGAGTTCCTTTTATCCATATATTCACCAACACATTGTCACCAATCATTTTTATATAATTTACCTAATAATAAATGGTAGTTGAGCACTTTTTGTGTCTCTGGATCATATATTTGTATCCTTTGGAGAAAGTCTGTTCAGGTCTTTTGCCCATTTTGGAGGATAATGTTTATTTATGGAGTTGAATGATTTTTTACATATTTTGGATATTAATCCATTGTCACATGTATGGGGTAAATTCTTTTAAGAAATCGGTTTTTTTCTTAAGTTTTGTCATTAGAACTTCTAAAACTATATTGTGAAGTAGTGTGTAAGTGGTTATCCTTGTTCTGTTCCAGATTTTAGGAGAATGCTTTTAGTTTTTCACTTTTGACTATATTGTGAACTGTTTTTCATACTTTTCTTTTATATTGAGGTATTTTTATTCCATTTCTGATTTATTACTTATGTTATGAAATTATGTGAATTTTTTCTGCATCTTTTTATTCTGTACATGTGATTATGATTTTGTTGATATGACATGTTACAATAATTAAATTATATATGTTAAACCTTAAATCTCTTGACTGAATCCTACTAACTCATTATTAATGAGTCTTTCAATATCTTGCTGTGTTTGATGTGCCAAGATTTTATTGAAAACTTTTTCATCTGCATTCATTAACGATATCGGTCTCTAGTTTTGGTTTTTGTGCTTTCCTTTTCTGATCTGGGATCAGAGTGATACTCATTTTGTAAACATGTTTGGGAGTGTTATGCTTTCCTTAATTTTTTGGAGTTTGAGCCAGATGGATACTGTTTCTTCTTGGAAAGTTTTGCAGAATTCACTAATAAAGGATTGGAGACAGCATAAGAGTTAAAGTGCTTACCGTACGCATGGCTGATCCAGTTCCAGCCTTGATAACACAGTTCCAGAGCACCTCTAGTAATGATTCTCACACAGTTAAGCACTGAGCATGTGACTGTCATGTGCATGTCCCCAAATAAAAACAAACAGCCAAACAAGATTCACTACTGAAGTTATCCAATCCTTATGTCAGAAAATTCGCTACTGAGGCTACCTGATTCATAAGCTACAAAATTTACTAGTGTAGCTATTGATTCATAAGGCGACTTCTGATTACTTTTTAAAAATATCAGCATTTGTGATTTGTCTAGTCAAGCTATTTTGTCCTTCGCAGTCTTGGAAGTTGTAGAATTCTAAAACTTTACTTTTGACTGTCTAATTTGTTTAGCTATAGGTGCTTTTAGTCATCTCTTCTAATGATTATAATTTTGTTTTAACAATAATCACTTCATCTCTTTCTATTTTTTCATTTTTTAATCAAAATCTTGTTTCTTTGGGGTCAGAGAAATAGTATAGAGGTAGGGTTTGCATGCAGGTGACCCAGTTCAATCCCTGACATCACATATGGTTCCCTGAACACTGCCAGGAGTAACCCCCGACCATTGCCTGGTATGTCCTCCAAACAACAACAACAAAAATAAGTTGTAAAAATAAGTTGTTTCTTTGTTTCGTGGTGATCCTTGATAAGTGTTTAATCAGTTTTATCAGTTCTTTTAAAGAACCAGCTCTGTCTGTGTTTTTTGTTGGGTAAAATGAGACTATTTACACTTAGGTGACTTTTGATATATGAAGTTGAGTTACTACCATTCTTTCTTTTGGTTTTGCTTGATTATGCTTTCTCATTTGTTTCAGCCCTTTCATTTGAATGGGCTCCCCTTGTGATTCTCTAATTTTTTTTCCATTTTGCCCTTTTACTTTGCTCCAGATTTTGTTTTGTAGTTACCATAAGAATTATGCTAGACTTCCTTTATTTAAATGAATCTTTTGTTTCACCCTGGCTTTCACTTACTGTAATTCAATATATAAACTCTGTCCATTTCTTCCTTTTTTTTCTATTTTTATATTTTCTCATAAAATTTTTGGCTATGTTACTGCCACTATAGTAATACTTAAAAATTTTGGCTAAATTTAATGTACTTTTGATTTTTTCTCTTTACGTGCCTTTTTAATAACTCAGTGTGTGTGTGTATGTGTGTGTGTGTGTGTGCACGCAGGCATAGTGGTTGTCAACTCTATTAGTATATGAATCTGAGTCCCTTTATTTCTTATTAAATTATTAAATTTCTTTATTTCATATCTTCTTTATTTCTTATTAAATTTCTTTATTTCATATTAAATTTTTTCAAGCTTCTTTGGGCTGGTAATTTTTAACCTTTTTTTTCTTTTTGGGGTCACACCCAGTGATGCACAGGGGTTACTCCTTTACTCCTGGCTCTGCACACAGGAACTACCGCTGGTGATGCTCAGGGGACCATATGGGATGCTGGGAATCGAACGTGGATCGGCCGCATGCAAGGCAAATGCCCTACCTGCTGTGCTATTGCTCCAGCCCCAATTTTTAATCTTTAAGTATGTAGATACATCATTCTATTTTCTCAAAGATTGCAGGGTTTCTACTGAGAATTCTGTTGAAAGACGGAGACATGCCTTTAGTATGTTATTCCCACTCCCAACCTCTTCAATATTTTCCCTATTATCATTGACTTTTGGTTATTTGACTTGAATTCAGAATTTTGGACGTCCCAATATCTCAACATCTTAGACTCTAATAATTAGTTATTTTCTTCTAGTAGGAAATTCTGAGCCTTTTTTTTTTTTTACTATGGTCTCTGCTCCCATATTTTTGCTTTCAACTTCTGGAATGCCTGTTATTCTGATATTTACTTGTCTAATGGAACCTGCCATTTCTCATGAACTTTATTACTTTTTCTTAATTCTTATTTTTTATCTCCATTTTCATTTGAGTCTTTATTGTTATTTTGTCTTCAAATTCTGTTATTTCTTTCCTAAACTGAGCCTACTGGTTAAAGTTTCCATGTTATAATGAACTTTATTCAGTGTATTCTTTATATCCTGCATGTCTGTTTGTAATTTTAAAAATTGTATTTTCATTATTTCTTTGATATAGTTTTTGTGTTCCTTTTGTTCCTTTCTGTTATCTTGGGCCTAATTTTCTGTGTTTGAGATTCTCTAATATTGTTTTGTTATGACTCTTCTAAATTCTTGCTATTATATCTTTCCAACCTGTGTTGCTATGTTTGTCCTCAGAGGTTTGTCATTTTCTTTTTAAAAAAACGACCTTATTTTCACAGTGATTGTTCGTTGAATTTGTATGCGCACATATTTTTTCATTTGTTTTCGTCAGGTAGTATTGGGTGGACTTTAATGTACCTTTGTCTCTAGGACTGTGGATGAGGAAGGGGACTGCAATCATGATTTGAAAAACAAAATTAATTACAGTGTTGACAGTAGTGGGCCAGGAAGAAAACAACTCAGAAAATAAGTCATGCCTTGCTCCTCCACCTCCGTGGCTATTACTGTTTCCTGCCAGTGCCAAAAATGTGTGCTATGGTTTTCCACATCTGAACTACAGTCGGATCTCTGAGTGAGTCAGTTTCCTAAAGTTGGGGGCAGAAACTTCGATCATCCAGTTGCTGCTGACCTGAAACACTATGATATTATTTTGGTCCCAAAGCTTACTTTCTGCCATCAGTATAGTTTTTCCACCCTTGTTATCTGATATTTTGATATTTGACTTCAACACTTTCTGTCTTCTCCAGTGGGGTTAGGTCTTCCAAACACACGGGTGGCAGACTTGTACCACGTCACAATGACTACCTTACTCAGTTCCTTCTCTCCTGAGTCCATGCATTTTTGTCACTAACGTGTGTGTATATGTGTGTGTGCGTGCTTGTGTGTGTGCGTGCATGTGTGTGTGCGCACGCGTGCGTGCACGCACATGCGCATGTGTGGTGTGTCTCTGAAGAACCAGACTGGGAACTAGTGAGGTTTTCATGTCATTTGTGTGATTTCCTTATGCATTAGAGAGGAGTTTGCTGCTTGCCTGTGTTTCACATTGTTTCATCTTCAACTACCTGGTTTGAAACTATAAATTAAATTTAGTAGAAAATCTAGCTCACCCTCATGATTCTAATTTTATGGATCTGGACAGTGAGACCCAGAGATAAAAAGAGACTTTACTAACTGAAATTAAAATGAAGAAAAATCTAAATGAGACTTGCATAGAAATGAAATTCACATCCCTGCGCATAGATCAAACATTCTTAATGTGAACTGTTCCCTCTCATTATTCCCCTAAAGTTCTGAATCAAATAAACATGTCGTTGTATTTTTATTTATTTTTAAATTATGTTTTTGGGGAGCTCTTCATTTGGTGGGTGGTAGTTGGGTGCACTCTTGTCTCTGTGCTTAGAGGTTGCTCACAATTGTGCTGTGTGGACCACATGCAGTGGCAGGGCACAATCCAGGCCAACTGCTTAGTGTCAAATGCCCTAATCTCTGTACTCTCTCTCTCTCTCTCTGGTCTTGTCATTGTGATTTCCTTCTTATTTGTCTACCAAAGACAGCAAAAGGACTACCACATTGTTACTTGAAGGTTAGACAAAGTGGAATACAACTTGGATTTTTTTTCCAATGAAAAATGTTTGACACTAAAATGTCACTTATTAGTGACTTTGTTAGAAAAGTTGTTTTAAATGTTCCAGCAAGAGCCATTGTTGTTAGTAATTATGATAAAACTGTGCCCCAGGAGTACATCTTTTTACATGGCTTCTACATCATTGCAAATCACATAAAAAAATCAAACTGTGAATTGAAAGTCTGTACCTAAAAGTGATGTCATGGGGCACACTGATGGAGCTAGACAGGATATAGTGCTGTCTTTGTCTTGTGCTCTGCAGTCCAAATCTGATTGTTGAATAATGTGCTTCAGAGGACAGTAGTGCCTTTCACTGGAATACTGTGTAAAAAGTTCCAGCCAGGCAATGTGCTATTTCCAGTCAAGTATATGGAGGGTTTACATACTGAGAGCAACTGGAAAGATGTTGGCATTGGAGCAACTCTGAAGCCAGTTCAAAATTAAGCTTAGACTTGTGTCCAAAAGAACTTCTGTGAACTATAGGTGTTCAATGTTCGGCACCCACTGTGAGAAAATGATTAAACCGGATGAATAGAAATGACAGAATACCAATATCCTTTAAGGCTTGGCTCATACTTCCCGTGAAGATTGGCTTTGCTGTATCAGAGTTAGTAATAACCATAGATGATTCTGAGTGTTCTGCAATTCTTATCTTAGATTATAATCAACTAGAGCATTTGCTTTTATGCCTTGGCCAAGAGTATTGAGCTGCTCTTTAATTTCAGCAATATATTCATTTCTCATTGCTCATGTCTGTTACAAGACCAATAGTGACCAAGGAACTTCAACTGAATTGCTCATTTTTGAATTACCACCTAGATATATAGAAAAGACCATTATAAGATAGCACAGAAAAATTTTCATAAGGAGTTATATTAGGAAGCTATTTTTGATAACTCAAAAATATTTCTGACAGAGTAACATATATATTAAGTAACATCACTTTATAAATTAATATTAAATTTTATTAACATTGTAGTTAACCTTATTTCTTTGACCCCTTTTGTATACTGAACTAGATGTCCTTCTACTAACAACACCATGTTAGCTATTGATCCTTTACTAAAATACCTAATGTCTTACTCATCCTAAAGTCTGGAAGTCAGCTAATTATATTGGATAGATAAGATAGTTTTTATTTCCTTATGCAGTGACTCAACACAAATTCAGTAAGCTTTTATAAATAGCCATTACCTATATATCTCCTGTTTACTATAATTTGTTATTGAATCATTCAAAAAGCTAAGTTTCTCATCTTTGGTGATGTTAAGATTTGATGCCAAAATGACACACAACTTTCCATTGTATACCTTAACCTCTGAAAACAATATATACCCACAGTTTTGTATTTATGTTGGAATTTTAATTTGCCATTGTTTGAAATTCCCCTTTCAGTTTTTCTGTAACACAGACTTCCCTATGTAATTTCAGCCATCATGGGGATTCAGTCTGCCTAGCTATGAGTGTAACTTTGATGAAGAGTGGGATGACTAAATCTTATAGCTTGTGCTGAGGCAGCGTCAACTCATACCTCTGTATTATTTCAAATTACTTCCTGAGATCATACTCTATACAACTTCAAACTGCCTGTTCTCAGTGGGATCATGAAAGGAATCTGCATATTAAAATAATATTTCTCTTCCTCTCAAACAATACTGCAAAGTTAGACAGCCAGCAAAGCACAGAAATCACTTTATAGAAACTTGGGCGACCCTTTGCTCCCCTGGGAATGAAACAGATGTGCCTGCTCCAGCAACCCCACCTCTGGCAGAGACAGTGAGCTTCGCCCCCGTTCAGCGAAGTTGAACAGTTCTCCACACTGACAAGCTTCTGTTCTTAGGTCCGTGCCTGCAATTGGAAACATGTGGCACTGTTTGCTGTGTAGACCACCTTCCCCACCCACTTTCAGTGGTTTGGCCTTCTCTGCGGCTTGCCTGCAGGTGTGACCTTACTCACCCACCTCTAACAAGTCGCTCTTCCATTTTCTGAAGTTTAAAAATACAACTGGCCAAGGGAAGACAGCAAGCAGACTTTTTTACTCTCCTAGAAACCTGTAATTATAATGTTTGGTGAACTTTGTGAACTCCAGGTTTGTGTTTGCTGCAGATCGTGACTGATGGTGAGGGTCCCTGGGGCAGAGGTGCCACCGTTTACATGGAGGGGAGTTGAGTGAGGTGCCTGGATGACCACAACCTGCCAGAGCCTCTCCGAGGTTAACACCTACCTCACCTCATCCCCAACCAGGCGCATTTTGAAATTAGATAAACATTTTGGCAATGGTGTGGCAAACCAAAATTTGGCCTTACTTCTCAATAGGCATATTAACTTTGTAAAAGCAATGTTTGCTTAGTACAGTAAGCCAGCGGGCATCCAGAGCACACAAAAGCAGTTATATTAAATAGAAAGGTGATTTTTTTTTCTGATGTAACCACACTCTAAATCTTCACAATCTGTCATAGCTTGCTCTATAATTCTAAGCCAGCAGCATTCAAAATAGCACAATGAGTACTGTTAGCAAGATGTGGAAATTTTCTTGAGCACTGGGAATATATCCCAGAAGCCAGGATGTTTGCTGACCATTAGCTCTACTTGCATTCAACCTGTATTGGCTGCCTTATGGTTCCAAAGGGGACCAATGAACACAAATAGGCTGAGAGTCAGGCATAAACATCAGTTCTTGCTTCATACTCTCATAAATACACTATAATCGTTAGTATAGTATATTTTAGTATAGTTATACTCTTTTCCATAGGGAAACATGAAACAGTTTCATGACTCTTCTGGAAATTTCTTCCTAGGGAAGGAAACAATCAAAGTTCTATTGAGTGTAAGAGTCTGAATGACACATAATGGGGTTTTAAAACTAGAGGGCAAAAAATGTGGAAATCTAGACCTCAATGTTTAGTGACCAGTTTGAGGTAGTCTAATGTACCAGAACGCATTATGATCCTAATTGTAATATGGCCAGATAATTGTGCTTGTACAGTAGATTATTGCAAGAGAAACATAATTTAGTCTTTCTTTTCTCTCTGATGCAAAGTAATATCTTACTGAATGCTATATGTATGGTAATTATTATTATTACTGTTATTAGTTTCATCATTATTATTATTGTCTTGGAAACCAAACCTAATGGTGCTCATGACTTACTCATGACTCTGAGCTCAGGGCTTACTCCTGGTTCTGAACTTAGTGATCATTCTGGTGGGGTTGGGAGGCCACATGGGATTCTGGGAATCAAACCTGGGCCATCCCCTTGCAAGGCAAGTGCCCCATCTGTCATGCTACCACTCCGGCTTCTAGTTATTATTTTTATTTCTCTACCTTTCCACACAATGTTGTAAAACCACAATATGTTTTGTGGTTATGTCTTACATCTAAAACTTAACAAAAATAACTTGGAAAGTGTAATTTTAAATTTATTAAGAATCTTGAGATTCTACCTTAACTTACAATTATATTATCCTCCCCATAATTATGTTTTTCCACAAAAATAGGAACTTTTTGGTAATTAGAGCTCGTGATTTGACAAATAATATTGTTAAAGTTCAATTTTAGCTTACTAAAAACTAAAAAAAAACCCCACAAAAGTAACTATTTCTCTTTCTCTCAAAGTCCTCTAATATAATTGAGATCTTTGTACAAAGTTTATATTATGTACATATTTTAAAAAGTAATTAATTCTAGTGATGGATTAGCTTAAAGCACTTTGTGTAATTATATAAGCTATTTATCAATAAATTGGAAAGTTTTCCTTAAAGTTTGTTTATTTTAAAATATCCATAGTAAGAAATTTTTACATCAGCAATTTCTTTTTAAATTTAATTTTATTTTTATAAGTAGTTCACAGCATTTGATTACATTTAATATTCGAACACCAATCCCACCACCATTACACCTTTCCACCACCATATTTCAGATATTTTCATCCTGAACCCCAACCCCTGCCCCAAAGCAGAACCAAAATGCTTTATTTTGTATTGTTTGTTATGAATAATCCACTAAAAATGAGACAAAAAAGGTTTCTTAGAGAAAAATGTGTGAAGATTTTTATATTTCACCCAGGAGCCATTAAACCCTTCTATAAGAGATTAGTAATATGTTGTTAAAGGTTGAGCCTTGCCTCTCTCTCTCTCTCTCTCTCTCTCTCTATATATATATATATATATATACATACACATATATGCATGTAAAAATATATTTCCCCCTAAGGTTAGTTGCCTTCTACTTTAAACCCCATCAAATGTGGTGTGCTACACTTGGTATATTGGTGATGTAAAGTATGAGATGTCCAGGTATACATTCACTCATGGCTGAGGCCTGTCCGAGCATGTGGAGAAGGACTGTGAGTGTGGTGGTGGTTGAATTCTGGAGCTTTTCGGCTTCTGGGGCTGGGTCCCTTGGGTGGGGATGGGAACTCGCTATGGCATCTCTGACATCAGCAATTTCTTTACTTTTTTTTTGAGGGGGTTCACCCAGTGATGCACAGGATTTAACTACTGGCTCTGCACTGAGGAATTACTCCTGGTGGTGCTTGGGGGACCATATGGGATGCTGGGAATGGAACCTGGGTTGGCCGCATGCAAGGCAAATGCCCTACCCTCTGTGCTATTGCTCCAGCCTGAATTCGGCAATTTCTTATTTGTAACATGTTTACATTAAAAGTGTTTGACTTTCCCCAGTAATTTATATTTCAACTAGTTGAAGGAAGAAAGTTGCTCTTTTTTTTATTCTTAATATTTGGTCAACACATGTTTTCTCATCATTTATTGCATAGTTCTCTCTTTGTAATTTTTTCCAATTTATATTTAAGCACTGTGATTTATTGTACTGTTAATAATAGATTTTAATGTATATACCACTGCCCCCCCAGCGAAGTTTCAATATTTTCTACCCATGTTTCAAGATCTTTGGTAAACTCAATTTTGTAGGCTGATTCTCAGGATCTACTGAGATTGGCTGTTGGTAGTTCCTACTGAGTTTATATATATATTACACTTACAAGGGAGAAAATTCTGTGTAAGTCTTTCTTTCTGATTGACTTCACTCATCAGAATACCTTCTAGTAGAGTGGCAAATTGCATGACTTCATTATATTAAGGCTAAATAGTACTCTATCCTGTGTGTATGTGTATGTATCTTTATGTAGATACTAGCTTCTTTATTTATCTCTTCTTGAGCGCTTGGATTGTTTACAAATCTTAAAGATGCAAACATCTTTTCCCCCTGCATGTGAGGCCAGCTTCCAGCTCAGATGGAGAAGGGAACACCAAGTATGGGGTGCTTAGAGGGCCCGACCTGGAGGGGAGATGTGTGCTAAAAATAGACTACAGACCTAATGATAGCAATTCAACACCTCTATTGCAGACCACAACACCCATAAGGAGAGGAAAAAAAAAAAGGGAATGCCCTGCCACAGAGGCAGGGTAAGGTAGGCGGCCTGAGGTGGGAGTGTTGGGAGGGATACCAAGATTATTGGTGGTGAAGAGTGGGCACTGGTGAAGGGATGGGTACTCGATCATTGTATGATGGAAACGTAAGCACGGAAGTTTGTATGTATGTAACTGTACCCCCAGTGGCTATAACAAAATTAAAATTAATTTTTAAAAGAGGCAAACATCTTTTCAAAATACCATTTTTTAATTCATGGGGTACTTTCCAAAAAAGTGAAATTGCTGGGTCATATGGAGGCTTAATTTTTTTTTGAGAACTCTCCATACTGTTTTCCATAGATAGATATTGAACTAGCAAACATTCCGATTAATAGTGAATAATCATTTCTCTTTTCCCATGTCCCTGCCTGAACTGTTCACTTTTACTTTATTTCTCAAATTTAAAAAAAAATGCTAAACTTAAGCAAAGTGTTGTCTATGAAGGGACAATAGTATTTCTCTTGCATCTATAATTTGCTTTGCTCTAAACCTTGGCAATTTTGGAGTACTTCAACTTTTGTGTACATGCCTGAATGACTTTAAAAAATTTTTTATTAGTGAATCACGGTGAGATACGTTTACATGCTTACAAACTTTTGTGTTTGCATTTCAGTCATACCATACAATGATCATTTACCCATCCGTCTACCAGTACCTATTCTCCTCCACCAATGTTCCCAGTATCCCTCCCACCACCCCGACCCCCATCTCCCCCGCCCCACCAGACCCCGCCTCTGCAGCAGGGCATTCCCTTTTGTTCTCTCTCCTTTTGAGTGTTGTGGTTTACAATAGAGGTATTGAGTGGCCATCTTGTTCGGTCTATAGTCTACTTTCGGAACCATCTTTCAACCCAAGTGTGTCCTCCTAACACCCTTTACTTGGTATTCCCTTCTTTATCTCAGCTCCCTGAGCATGTGAGGCCAGTTTCCAAGCCCTGGAGCAGACCTCCTGGTTCCTATCTCTACTACTCTTGGGTGTTAGTCTCCCATTCTTTTACTTTATATTCCACAAATGACTGCAATCTTTCTATGTCTGTCCCTCTCTTTCTGACTCATTTCACTTAACATGATACTTTCCATGTTGATTCACTTATATGCAAATTAAATCTGAATGACTTTTTTATGCTTCAAATTCAAAGTTCATTTGGAAAATTTTGAGATAAGATGGACCCTTCACCTGCTCCTGCTGTCTCTTCCAAATATATTCTCCTAGCATGTATAGGAAGGGCAATTTCAAAAAACCAGAACTTGTGCTGGCTATTGATTCCAGGTTCATTACCTGAACCAACTAACATGGAATAAATTGGGTTTGATAATCAGCAACATAAAATTTGTATTGTATTGCTACCTCTGTGTTTCCTTCTCTGATAGCCATATGCGGAAACATATAAAAGAAAACTGAAAAAGGATGCACATCCAAGCCTTTATTTAAGGGAAGCTGAATATAGAATGAATGAGTGAATTGACATATGATTAATATATGCTGCTATTAAATAACAATACAATCCTGAAAAATAACACTGAAAACGATTAGTATTTAAGCATCTTACTGTGGGTCAAGTGAAGTCCTCCTTCTTTATGTGGATATTTCATTAGCTGCATGTAGGCGCTCAAGATGTTAGTAATGCACTATTTAGCCAGTAATGACATCATTGCCTGGATGGGTATTAGAAGTATAATTAGCTTTTATTAGGTTAAGACATTCTCCATTTATGTCGGTAATGTTTAGTGATATTTTTCTGGTTAATGCCAACATAAACCAGATTTTCTCTGCAAAGCTGCCTAAATAATCCATATAGAAAGATTTCTTGTGACATGCTCAAGTAAAATGAACATTAGGTGAGTGTTTGTTTTCTGTAGCTCCCTCGGTTTTTTATAGGAGTCATAAAACATGTAAGATCAAAGCAAGGCAGATATTTTATGCACACTAGATTGGTGACTTTTCTGGCAATCGTGAGGCCTTGCTTCAGCAAGCCCTTGTAAACTTCATGTCCCCTACCCCTTTAACTGTTACTCTCTTTCCACAAACAAGCTGTCAGAGTAGCTTGCTGTCTTTTGTCTTTGTTCTTGTCATCTGTCAAATGCGCTGGGTTAGGCTGAATGAAGTGTCTCACTCCTTATTGTTGACTTTTTGTTTTGTTTTGTGGGGGTCACATCTGACTGTGATTGAAGGCCACTCGAAGCTTGGTGCTTTGGGGTTGCCACCAGTGGTGCTTAGGTACTATATGTTGTGGGGATCAAACCTTGTCATTCTTCATGCAAGGCCTGTGTGCCAGCCCATTGAGTCATCTCCCTATCCTCCGCCAATACTTCTTATAAGCATCTTTGTTCTCTATTAGTTTCGTCTTTCTTGTGTGTAAATGGGTGTGGTTTAAAGACTTTTACTTCTTTTCCTTTTTAAATTAAAAAAATTTTTTTTGAGTCACCATGAGATAGGGTATTACAAAACTGTTCATGATTGGGTTTCAGCGATACAATGTTCCAACAGCTATCTCTCCACCAATGTAATTTCCCAGCACCAATGTCTTCAGTTTCCCTTCCACCCTCCAGACCACCCTCAACTCCTTGCCTGCCTCTCTGGAAGGCACCTCTTTTCTCTCTCTTTATCTTTTTGTCTCTCATTTTAGGCATTATGTCTTGCAATACAGATGCTGAAAGGTTATCATGTATATCCCTTCAATTACTTTGAGCATTCAGTTCTTGTCCAGAATGATCATTTCCAAGTAATGTTGTCATAATGGATTTCCCTCTATCTTAGCTACCCTTCATGTTCTCCACACCCTTGTAGTAATTTCCAATCATTGACCTTCCCTAGATATTAGTTTCATACTTTTTTTTGTATCATCCCACAAATAAATAAAGTCACTCTATATCTGCCCCTCTCCTTCTGACTCATTTCACTCAGCATGATACTCTCCAAGTCCATCCATTTATAGGCAACTTTTATGACCTCATTTTTCCTAACAAATGTGTAGTATTCTATTGTGTAGATGTACCATCGTTTCTTTACCCAGTCATCTGTTCTTGGGCACTCAGGTGAATAGTGCTGCAATGAACATAGAAGTGCAGATGGTGTTTCTGCTGTGTGTTTTTGGACCCCCAAGGTATATTCTCAGAAGTGGTATTGCTGCATCAAATGGGAGCTCAACTTCTAGTTTTGTGAGGAATGTCTATATTGTTTTTCCAAAAAGGCTGTACTTGTTGGCATAACCACCAGCAACGAATGAGGGTCTCTTTGTCTCCACATCCATGACAGAACTGGTTGCTCTTGTTCATTTGGTTGTATGCCAGTCTCTGTGGTGTGAGATGATATCTTATTCTTGTTTTGATTTGCATCCTCCTGATGATCAGTGATGTAGAGAAATTTTTCATGTGCCTTTTGGCCATTCAAATATCTTCTTCGAGAAAGTTTCTGTTCACTTCTTCTCATGGGGATTGGATGTTTTTTTTCTTGTAAAGTTCTACCAGTGCCTTATATATTTTTTATATTAGCCCCTTATCAAAAGAGTATTGGGTGAATAGTTTTTCCCGTTCCATGGGCTATCTTTGTATCTTGGTCACTGTTTCCTTTGCAGAAGCTTCTTAGTTTTATATAGTCCCATTTCTTAATCTTTTCTGGTTTGGTCAGTGGTGTTTCATCCTTGAAGATGCCTTCAGCTTCAATGTCATGGAGTTTTGCCTACATTTTCTCCCATGTATCTTAAGGATTCATGTCTGATGTTGAAGTCTTTAATTAATTTTGATCTGACTTTTGTGCCTGGTGTTAGAGAGAAGTCAGAGTTCATATTTTTACATGTAGCTATCCAGTTTTCCCAGCACCGCTTGCTAAGGGGGCTTTCCTTGATCCACTTCATATTTCTTTATCCTTTATAAAAGATTAGGTAATCATATGTTTGAGGATCTGTGCCACATTACTCAACTCTATTCTATTGGTCTTTGGGTCTGACTTTATTCAAATAGTGAGTGCTTGACTTCTTACTTTCCTATCTGGATGCCCTAAATCTTTTTCTTCCCTAACTGCTATGGCAAGTACTTTCAGATATTTTGAATAGAAGTGGTGAGAGTGAGCAAATTTGTCTTATGCTTGATCTTAGAGTTTTTCTCCATTGAGAATAATGCTTACCATAAGTTGTGGCAGTTGGCTTTGACTGTATTCTGAAAGTTCCTTCAATTCCTATTTTGTTAAGAGTTTTCATCGTGAATCATGTTACATCTTGTCAAATGCTTTCTCTGTATCTATTGATATAATCATGTGTTTTTTTATCTTTTCTTTTATTGATATGGTGTATTATGGTGATTGACTTGCAAATGTTAAACCATCCTTGCATCCCTGGGATGAATCCTATGTGGTCATGGTGTATACTCTATTTGATGAGTCGTTGGATTCTGTTTGCTAGTATTTTGTTGAGGATCTTTGTGTCTATATTCAGCAGGTAAGTCAATCAGTGATTTACTTTTTTGTGGTGTCTCTGTCTTTTTTGGGTATTGGGGTAATATTTGCATCATAGAAACTGTTTGGGAGTGTTAATTTTTCTTTAGTTTCCTGGAAAAAATTGAAAAGGATTGGCAGTAGGTCCTCTTTAAAAA
The DNA here is from genome assembly GCF_027595985.1 of Sorex araneus. Lineage (NCBI taxonomy): Eukaryota > Metazoa > Chordata > Mammalia > Eulipotyphla > Soricidae > Sorex > Sorex araneus. The sequence goes on from NC_073305.1 coordinate 168,772,707, forward strand.
CGTGAAAGAATTCACTGGTGAATCCATCTGGGCCTGGGCTTTTGTAAAAAATATATTTTTGCTAAACAAATATGATTAATTTACCTTTTTATAATTTAAGCCTTTTTGTGTGTTTTGCTGCTCTTATTTTAATGCCCCATCTGCTTCAGGATGGTTTGTAGACCCTGCAGAATTGAATCTTTACCATCTCCAGGTTTTTTTCCCTACACACTGCTCACATTGCACTTCAGCTAAGTGTGTTGATGACTTAAATAATCCACGCTCTCTCACTTTCCTTTTTTCCCACTTGCTGTCCCTGCTCCCCAGACATTTTCTGTCTTGCATTCTACATCTGTCTTTATTTCCCTCACTTATGTGCTATGTATTTAGGGTTTAGTTTTTTTCCTCACCCATTAGACATGCTAGCACTTCTGCAACATTTACACCTAGATTGATTAGTTGTTCTATCAGATGTATTTTGACATTATAACTATTCAAGAACTTTATGTACATTATCAAAATTCTGACCATACCATTAAATTATATCTCATATTTGTCCATGGCTGTATTCCCAGCATTCAATACAGTCAGGCATGTCATTACTTAATAACTATTACTCAAGTCCATAGATGTGGGGGATGAAGTAAGGAATCAGTTAAAAAATGAGAATGGATGATTTATATCTCTTTCAAAGAATGTCATTGAATCTCAGATTTGCGTCAAATATGATTTTATGCTTGTATTTACATTTAAGTTGCATCAAATTTGAATTTAAGTTCAAATTTTAAAGTTTGAGTTGCATCAAATGTGATTTTATGCTTGCATTTACATTTTCATGGATATTTGTGATATTGACATGGAGTATAAGTGGGAGGTTGCAAGACTTGGTAAGATCTGACAGTATACTAAACTAGGCAAAAGAGAAAAGATAAGAATCTTTATTCACAGTGTTACAGGAATTGAACCTCAGGGAAGCATTTCATTCTCTTTTGGGGTTTGGATGTGGCTCAATAACACACTTTTTTTTCAGGTTTAAGTCTCAGTTATACAATGCTCAAACACCCATCCCTTCACCAGCGCACATATTCCACCATCAAGAATCACAGTATACCTCTCCCCCTCTCCCCCACCTCCCCAGGCCCCCACCCTGCATGTGTAACTGGTAAATTTCACTTTACTTTCACTTTATTTTGATTGCATTTAATATTTCAACAAAAAACTCACTATTCAATAACACACTTTTAAAAGCAGTCCCAAAAGATAATCTGAAACTACGTGTCCATGTACTTGACATGGGAACTGCGTGTTCATGTACTTGAAATGGAGCAGACAATTGAAGAGAGAAGAAATACTCAGTCTTTCTTGGATGATTCTCTTACTTCTTACTATGACAAATCAAATAAGAAATATGATTTGAGAGACAGTATTTGGATTGAAGAATTTATGAGTAATTATTAAATTACTTAAAGTAAGAGAATTTTAAAAATTTAGAGAATTTAAAGAATTTACTTTGAATTCTTAAAGTAAGAGATATGAGTAATGATGTCAAATACACATTTGCAAGGGGATATTGCACTTAAGAGAACACTTGTATTCTCCGAATTTGAACATAATGAAGGCATGTGCATGGATGAGATAACCAAGGGAGAATGAATAGAGAGATGGGCCAGAGAGATGAAACCCTGTAAAACACTGACTCTAAGCACATTTGGTTAGAAAGAACAAAAATCCTCTAAAGCTGGATCATATGAAGGGTGATTATCATAAAAACCACAGGCATACACAAAGAACATCTCCCACTGATTAATGAACATAGGATGTCTAAAATTAAAACATCCTAGTTTCCTTTAATTTTTCTCTCCTTTACATTTTCTCTTTTTCTCTTTTCTCTGCCTGCCCATCAGCATTCCTCGGAAGTGGTTTACCTAGGTTCAATCCCTGGCGCTCTGTATGGTCCTCTAAACCCACCCGAAGTGATTCCTGAGCACAGAGCTATGATTAAGTGCTGAGCACTTCCAGGTGTGTCCCCAAGACCAAAATAAATAAAAGAGTGGATATAGCAGCTGCTAACATCAAGTTTTAGTGATTACTTCATCTGTTGCTCATAACAATTTTAGTAAAGCGTATGTGTTTCTAACTTCATACTCTTAGAGAAAACAAATCTAAGTAGCCGAGTCCATGATTTGCTTTCCTTCAGTCAGGATTCTCTCCCGGGGTTCCGGAAAAATATAATAACAAGAGACTGGAGAAAGACAGATTCCCTTGGGAGAAGCTACCCACATGGAGATTGTGATTAACCCCTGAATTATGTTGTTATTTAAGTAACACTTCCAAGATTTTAATATGAATTTTATCGCTAGAGAATTTTATTTCTTCAAAAAAATGCAATTCTTTAAAAAGAATCTTGATATACAAAGTTATGAGTGGTTGAGTCTCTGATGTTGTAACATTATGTAATGTTCTAATACCAGTGCCACCACCAGTATCAACTTTCTTATATAACTGGTACCCATGTGATGCTGTGGCTGATACCTCTCTTCTGAGAGCTAGACTTGTAATAAAAATAGTTGTAAGGGCAAGAAGAGCAGAGGGATTCTCTGGTAGTACGAGAAGAGCAAGAAGAGGATAAGGAGAAGGTATGAACTACCGTGGAGAGTCTCAATTAGCTCAGTGGTATCAAAGGTTATCGGAAGCCTCTTTGGTGTAAATGATCTACAGATTTTCAAATGATTTCTGACAATGTTCAAAAGTCAATACATATTGTATATTGGAATAGGAAGGTTCAGAGCTGGTAGTTTTCAGTTTAGGAATATGGAAGAAGATAAACTTAAAATGTGTTGATCAGAGGCAGATTAAGTGATAAGCCACATAAGTTGTTTCAAATAATGATTTGCATTTAGATTATGTGTTTCAGCAGCTAAAGAAAGACTCAACCAGGGCTTAAGATAGAACAAAAAATGTGTGGAGGTGTGTGCATATACAGACATGGCACTTGTTTTTCTTGCAAAGGACATATATCTATATAATAAACTGACACCAGATGGATGTACAACAGTTCAGTTCAGTGTTTGACTTTTTATAAAGTATGACTACTTGTAGTTAATGTTTGCCTTGTGATTACAGAAGAATAACATTAATAGTCTAAATATTAACAATACTAAAAAAGGCAGAAATGTTCTGGAGCGTTTTATGCATAGTGTGATTGGCTTTGGAGCCCCCCGTATTGTAAAGCTCAATGGTGCTGTATTAGTTTTGTCAAACTAAATGATTCAACTGGAATGGTACCTTGTTGTATTTCTACGTAAGTCATTGTGTTAGTATCATCATAGACATTGTACCAAAAAATATGTCAAAAGGATTAGTGTAACCTTAGGAGGAGTTTGGAAGCAAACTAAAATGAATTTTTAGTAGGAGATTAGAAGTAGGAAATAGGTTTAAGGGCAATTCTTACCTACATAGAAATGCTGACTTTGAGTGCTGAACTTTAAGAGTAGCAGTGAGGAAGCCAGCGCTGTCATATTGTCTCAGTCACAGATGTTACAGCCAGATTGTCTTCAGATTCCTTCCGACTCTAAGGTTCTTCCTAGAGCTCTGAGATAAAAAGTAAAATGCTTACTTTGATCAAACCTGTATGTTCTGTCATTAAATACACATCAGCATCCAAAGTATTATTTATATTTTACATGCCAGTGATGTGTATTTGGCAGCATTTTACCTGATCAGAAGAAATAGCATTTGGTTGTCCTGGTTTTGTAATGCTTTTGGCTCTAGAACTGGCCCTAGAACTCTCAGTTGCTTGCATTTAAATGTGATCTTCAGAAATCATCTAGTTGGCTCAATATTTTAAACCCTACTTCTCACTTATTAGAATTTTGCACAAGGAATTCAAACAATGACTTTGAAAAGAGTCAGGCTGAACAGGTAATGAAGATAACTATTCTGAAGATGATTTTCATCATGATTTCCCAACAAATGTATCAGTAGCAGTTTTACATGCAAATAAAGAACAAGGTTTAAATGATTTTTGTTTATGAATTTACACACTGCACAATAAAACAGTGTTGCCGGGACAGTTGTCTTTTGAAAGCAACTAAATTGATCTTATTCATTTACTCATTAAGATAGGAAAGTTCCCCTTTTTGAGAGATTTTTAAAGAATATAGTATTTGTTTATGGAGAAGTATAGACTTAAGGTAAGAACTCCTGGGACCTAGATGGGGGACTCAGTGCCTAGAAGTACTTTCTCGAAAGGGTGATGTTTCAGGTTTAATCTTTGGTGCTACCTGAGTAGAATTATGGGGAACCCTGGGACCACAATGGAGCATGTGATCTCCACTACACAGAACCTGGGGGTGAGCATGCGTGGCACTTAAAGGTGTGATTCCCAGCAGGCATCCTGGCGAAGTAGGCAGCCAGATATTTGGTCCCACAAAGTGCCACAACTGAATGCTACACCGCAACCACAACCAAGTGTGTGAGATCTTCTGGTCATCACGACAATAATAGCACAAAGGGAAGTGAAAGGAAAATGTGTTTACTCTAAAAAGAGAAATTGCCCAGGATCAAGTTTACATACATTGCATTTTTTGCAGTTTTTGTGTTATGAATTACTATTAACTACAACAAGGGGAAGGAAATTGGTGTGTGCGTGTGTAGGCAGAATAATCCAAGTCTCCGAAATGACAAACCAGTAAAATAAGTTATTTAATCTATAATGAAGGTTGTGTCTAAATTGAGACAGACTTTTATATAATGGGAAGGTTTTGCATTTCATATTTGGGAGGATTTCCAAACTCAAATTTTATAAATCTGATTTTCTTGAGAGTAAATATTTTTTATGAGCATAAACAGTAGTCATTTACTGCTAGGCATTTATAAGACTTAAGTAAGAGGGAAGCAGGGAGTGGAATTTGGTTTATCATATGTTTAGGATACCTGAATATTTTACTGTCATAAATAATTGATATGAGTGTTATTATATTGTTTTTGAAACCATTTCCAGACAGAGAGCTGGAGTTGGGTAGTCTTTAGAAGATCTGTCACTCTGATTTTACCAAAGCTCTAATCATTGGGTACATTAGTAACCATCTTTTACAAGTTGTCTTGTCTTTATGGAGAGCAAATTAATTTTTTTAGTGACCTTTTGTGGGCTAGAGCGATATCACAGCAAGGGCATTTGCCTTGCATGCGGCCGACCCGGATTCGATTCCTCCACCTCTCTAAGAGAGCCCAGAAAACTACCGAGAGTATCCCACCTGCATGGCAGAGGCTGCAAGCTACTCGTGATGTATTTGATAGCACAGCGGGTAGGGCATTTGCCTTGCACGCAGCCGACCTGGGTTCGATTCCCAGCATCTCATATGGTCCCCTGAGCACGGCCAGAGGTAATTCCTGAGTGCAGAGCCAGGAGTGACCCCTGTGCATTGCCGGGTGTGACCCAAAAAGCAAAACAAATGAACAAAAAAAAAAACCAAAAAAAAAACAGTAAAAACAAGTCTGACAATGGAGACGTTATTGGTGCCTGCTAGACAGTGACAGTGACCTTTTGCATCCTGTAGAATTAGCCATTACTTTTCATTGCCTCAAATGGGCAAATCCACTGTCACTGTATCACTGTCATCCCGTTGCTCATCGATTTGCTCGAGCAGGCACCAGTTACATCTCCATTGTCATACTTGTTGTTACTGCTTTTGGCATATAGAATATGCCATGGGTAGCTTGCCAGGCTCTACCATGCGGGCGACATACTCTCGGTAGCTTGCCAGGCTCTCCGAGAGGGGTGGAGGAATCAAACCTGGGTCGGCTGCGTGCAAGGCAAATGCCTTACTTGCTGTGCTATTGAATACACCACGAGTGCTGGCAATCAAACAAGGGTCTGCTGCATGCAAGGCAAGCAGCTTCTCATGGGCCCCTAACTTGGTGTTTTAAAATTATTTCTAAAGCATTGGGGGTTGTGCCTCCCAAGCAGGGCGTAGGGTTGTTGGCCAACCTGACTGAATGTTCAGTGTAAGTGTGTGTATGGGGGGTGTTCTGGCTTTGCACTGCCCAGTGCACTTTGCAGAGGTGCTCAGGCTGCACCTGGCCATGCTGGTGACCTGTGCGGTACCAGGCATCAAATGTGCTTTTGTGCAGACTCAGCTGTATGACCCTAGCCACAGTACAACTCTCCTACATCACTTTGCTCTGTATCTATTAATTGTAGTGATTTATTTCACTGGAAATATACTTACATTTAGATAAACTAGTTTAGTTCTAGTTTTTGCTATTATATATAATATATACTATAATATGTGTATAATACATAATATATAACTGTGGACAAGTTATATGATTTTTGTTAATCTTATTTGTTTCACCTGAAGATGAAGGTGGTACTTCTTTCCATGGATATTTTAAAGTCAAATGAGATAATTAAAAGGCCCTTTACTGCAACGTGATCTATAACTATAAAGAATAAGATGACATTGTGTCCAGTTTGACATTTATCCAGTTAGCTCCTAGTCATGTTTCTGTCTAAATACTAGCTACTCTAGATGAGAACCATGTTGTCACGCTTGAAAATTATTATGGTTGTCCTTTTTTCTGAGTGTCTAGATTCTATTAAGGTGGGAATTTCTTCTTTTAAATAGCAGATTTTGTGTTCTAATAATGATTACTAAGGGTCCACACTAAAATAGTGCTCTGTGCCTGGTAGAACTCCAAAGACATTAATTGTTAGCCCTCCTCAGAACCCTGGGAGGCAGGTCTATTACTATCACTAGTGTAAGAACATGAACCCGAGGCTCAGAGAGAAAACGGGCTTGCTCTAGATTCAGTAGTCAGTGTTTTTAGTCAGACTGAACTGCCCTGTTTCTTTCATTCTGTTCTTAGTAGACTATTTGGCACAGGATAAAGGAAGTAATGAGTTATTTGGACCTTGGATATAGTGAGTAGCATCTCCCCAAGGGTGCTGTCTGCATATGTATCTGGGTGACACATAGATTGTGTCTTGTTTTCTTTTCTTTTGTTTGTCTTTTACTCTTTAGCACCCATGTTGAACACGTTGTTAATTTATTGGGATTGTGTCTCTCACAAGCCCAAGGTGCAGTGACAGGAAGCAAAATTGGTCAGAGAAGCTTAGTCATCTCCCATCTATGAAATGAGGAAAATCATTGAAAAAAGAGTTCCAAAGGCCCATCCAAAGAAATCATTCACAGCACACGCATTCTTTCCCAATTTTTGGACACACTCTTTCTTGACTCATTTCTATTTGTTGCACTTAGTCATTCTTCGATTTAGGCGTGTTTCCATTATCAGAGACTCTGGAAGAACAGTGCGGGGAATGAATTAGAAAGGATGGAAAACAGTTAGAAAGGATCGAAGATAGGTAAATGCAAATTAATGCACAACACAAGGTGGCTAGCGAGAAAAGAAAAAAGGAAAACCATACTTGGGAAGCTTCACGTAATGAATACGTTCTTAACTAATTCAAGCATTATTTGTAATAACTACCATCCTCAAGAAAAGCTATTGCATATTACATACTGATGTTGCGTGGTTCAAAGAGAGGGAGGAGCATCACTGTCACTGTCATCTCGTTGTTCATCGATTTGCTCATCGTACCACTCACTTTGGAACAGACTGGTATAAACATTGGCAGAAATCTCATATATTAACACTAAGCTATGTTTATGGAAATCATTTTAAGTGTATTATGCTCGTCCCTGGGCTATAACGATAGCACAGCGGGTAGGGCATTTGCCTTGCTCACAGCCGACCCAGGTTCAATCCCTCCACCTCTCTGAGAGAGCCCGGCAAGCTACCGAGAGTATCTCTCCTGCATGGCAGAGCCTGGCAAACTACCCATGGCGTATTCAATATGCCAAAAACAGGAACAAGTCACACAATGGAGTGTTACTGGTGCCCACTTAGGCAAATTGATGAGCAACAGGACAGCAGTACTACAGTGCTACAGTACCTATCTTTTTAATAATATCAGCAGCTTTCAATAAAATATTTATTTTCTAAGAGTTTTCTTTCTTTATATCCATTAAGATCTACCATCACAGTTCTATAACCCCGCCACACCATTTACGTACCCCTTTAGACTCATATCTACTGTAGAGATTCTTTCTCATCAATATTGATCTGTGAAATCCATGAATGCCTTCTGAGGTCTCATGTACTCCATGAAATTGAAATGCCACTTTAGTGCCTTTTGTGCATGTTGCTGCAGAAAGTCCCTATTACTTTCTTTAGAGTCTCAGAGTGTCTGACCGCCCCCAAGATTGTGGTCCATAGCCCTATTTCTTCCATGTGTTTTTATTGATTTCTCTGTTTCCTTGAGGTAATTTTTTAAAATTTAACTTCTTATGATCCAGTAGATATTTGTAAATGTTAACAGTTTAATTGTCCACAGTAAGCAGTACTCTTGGTTTGTCCAATGCATCTGATCCCAGCCCTTCTCCGTCTCTCTTTTATCTGGCCCACAGTGTTGGGATGCGCCAACTGCAGGGTTGTCCTATCCAGCCCTTCTGGAACCTTCACTTCTCCGTGCTACCCCAACGACTATCCTAACAGCCAGGCCTGCATGTGGACCCTCCGAGCACCCACCGGCTATATCATTCAGATAACCTTCAATGACTTTGACATCGAAGAAGCTCCCAATTGCATTTATGACTCTTTATCCCTTGATAATGGAGAAAGCCAGACCAAATTTTGTGGGGCAACTGCCAAAGGCCTGTCCTTCAACTCAAGTGCAAATGAGATGCATGTGTCCTTTTCAAGTGACTTTAGCATCCCAAAGAAAGGTTTCAATGCCAGCTACATCAGAGGTATGTAAACCAAAGGCAGGCGCCAACCTTCTGCTTTCATTTAACATGTTCTCCAGTAAACACAAGGACCAGAAGACAGAGTTATGCTCTTTCATGTGAATGTGAATGATTAGGATTCGAATTTAAGAGCAGGAATCTGTTAATATTCTGTGAGCATTCTCTTTAGCAGTATATAGTTACCAGATCCAAAATCTGGTTATAGTAGAGCCGAGTTCTTTCATATTGTTTATATGCAGAACCTTTAAAGGCTGGTTGGAAGACATTAGATAGTTCACACATAATAATTAAAATCTGTAATTCTAATATCTCTCCACTGGACCTTTTAGACTATTTAGAAATCATTTTATTTTAGGCCTTTAAAATGCTGCCCTTTTAAGGAATTATGCTAGGAAAAATGCGGAAATATGGGATATATGGAAAATTAGCATATCAATTAAAATACAAAAATCTATTTATATCTAAGCCAATAAACAACTTAGCCTTAGAAAAATCCCTTGGATATTGTTAGTTGAAGGAGGTGAAAATGCTTTTATCAACTCAGTCACAGATTGTAGTATTCATACATTTTAATAACCTCAATATCTTTAATTGTTGTCTATTTAAGGAAAACTGAAATTTCAAAGTTTTGAGTTTAGTTATACATTTTATCTGCTGAGTTCTTTTAGTAGATAAGAAATAAGAAGCAAAACAAAGAAAGAGACGATTGTGATCTATTAAGAAATGAAAAAGCAAAGATATAATTATGAAAATGACTGTCAGTGTTATAACTCTTGTATCATTATTTACTATTTACCATTTGTGATTGATTATAGTATACGTGTCCTTAATTTAAATGTGGCTGGAGCGATAACACAGCGGGTAGGGCATTTGCTTTTTATGTGACTGATCCGGGTTCATTCCTCTCAGAGAGCCCAGCAAGCTACCGAGAGTATCCCGCCCGCACGGCAGAGTCCAGCAAGCTACCTGTGGCATATTCGATATACCAAAAACAGTAACAACAGGTCTCACAATGGAGGCATTACTGGTGCCTCGATGCACAAACCGGACAACAGTGCTCTAGACAATTTAAATGTATATGCCTTACCTTTTAAGTATGAGAGTTACAAGATATATGGAAATTTGAAAATATAAAAGCAAATTGGAATTTCCTACATGTCTCTTCCACCCATAACCATTATTAATAAATGACCAGTACATATATTTCCTTTCAGTTTTTTAATTTTAGCAAGTCATATAGGTTCCTAGTGCATAAATATCCCTTGGTAGCAATACCTATAAATTCTATTTTGAAAGTAGATTAATATTTATGATTAAATTAAATTCCATCATTATTTTAACATGGTATGCATAGTTATATGCATACCATGTTAAATATGCATATAATTATATAAAAATTATATTTTTAATCCCAGACCTATTCTTTGCATATTAAAATATAAGTTAGAAGCATTCATATGAAACCAGTATTAAATTGTGCTTTTAAGGAGAGCTACATTTTTCTCTAATCAGTATATGCTGCACAATACCTATTTTTAAAAATAGAGTTAAATTAATTATATTTTTAAACAATTTTATAATCATAAAATTCATAAATTAAAGCATTCATTCTTAATATATGTGCTTAATAATAGTAATCTCTATTAATAATCAGTAATAACTGTGTATTAACTCTGCTCTAGACAATGTTCTCGTATTCTGTAGATATTCACTTCTTTAAGTCTTATTTGCCACCTAAGTGAGTCACACCATTGTTCTCTTGTCACAGATGAAGAGATAAAGCAGGGAGAGGAGGACACTGCCCAGGTCACGCCACACTGGGTGGAAGAACCAGGATAGGAAGTTACACCCTCTCCCCATTCAAAAGCTAATATTTACTATTTCTCAAAAGTTAGCTCAGATGCCCACACATAGAGGAAATATAGTTGAAATGTCCATTTTTGTTGTGCATATGCATTTTTTTAGTGGATTTCTCCTTGCAACTTAATTTTCTTGGTTCTTAAAAAAAAAACAATGATGGGGAAATGTTGAGGCTATAAGGAGAGCTACATTTAGCTCTCTTTATAGAATGTAGAAACAGAGAAATCAATAAATGTAGAAACGAGGGTCACACATGAACATCTAGGTGGTGTGGAAGGCAGTTCTTAATGAAAATGGGAACCATTAGCTATTATGTTTAACAGTTATTGGAAAAATAATATGGTTTTGAAAAATCTTAATGGAAAAACAGAGCTTTCATTAAATTGATAGTCTCCTTAATTGTCTGGTTTTTTTTTTTTCAGTGCAGGGATTTAAAATATACTTGCATCAACTTTCCTTAAATAATTCAAAGGTTTAGGTGTCAAATCCAACTGTGATGAGTTCAGATTGGTGGTATTACTTACTTCGGTGCACAGAGAAAGGAGGACTCATGGAAAAGGGCGGGTAAAATCTGATTAATGGTGGAGGGGATGGGAGTATCATGTTTTGCATCTTGTTTGTCAACATCTGAAATTAACCAAGTTTTCTTATGTTTTCTCCTAGTTGCTGTGTCCTTAAGGAATCAGAAGGTCATTTTACCCCAGACACTAGATGCTTACCAGGTATCTGTGGCGAAAAGTGTCTCTATTCCAGAACTCAGTGCTTTCACACTCTGCTTCGAAGCAACCAAGGTTGGCAAAGATGACAATGAATGGACAGCTTTCTCCTACTCCGATGCATCCCTCACACCGTTACTCAGTTTTGGAAAGGACAAGAGTGGCTACTTTCTATTTATTTCTGGCTCCAAGTGCTTACTAAACAGTGTTTTACCTGTAAAGGATAAAGAAGACATTTTTACAGAAAGCTTTGAGCAACTCTGCCTGGTTTGGAATAATTCTTTGGGTTCTGTTGGTGTGAATTTCAAAAGAACCTATGAAGCATTTCCATGTGATTCTACCATTAGTAAAGTTATTCCTGGGAATGGGAAATTGTTGTTGGGCTCCAATCAAAATGAAATTGCCTCTCTAAAAGGGGACATTTATAACTTTCGACTTTGGAATTCCACCATGAATTCCAAAATCCTCTCCAACCTCAGCTGTAATGTGAAAGGGAATGTGGTTGACTGGCAAAATGAATTTTGGAATATACCAACTCTAGCTCTCAAAGCTGAAAGCAACTTAAGCTGTGGTAAGTCTGTGGCAGAGTTTTTATTTTTATTTTTTTGAGGCAGGGTCTATGAATATGTCCATCAAACAATAAATTACACATCTGTATGCGGGCATACATAGGTGATTATAAGTCAAATATATTTTATGAAAGCTTTTGGTTCTATCATCTAAAAATTTTCCTAGTATTACAAAATACCACACAATTCATCCATAATTAACAAGTTTTAAAATTAATATTTCTCAAATAGAAATTGAGGAATTTTTATTTGAGAAATATTAATAACAGAACTAAAACAGAAGAATAAAAAAATTAAATATTGTTTTGGAGGTACTGCATTAAAAAATAATCTTGAGAATTAGTTCTAAATAACATAATATAACTTGATCTTGGAATTATAACCTAAAAGCACTATAGTTGCCTAACTAGTATTAAATATCAGAACTATCCTTTTTATGAAAGTGTTGGTGATCAGAATTATTTATAAGTCATGTTTTCTGTTTATTAGAAAATAATCATTCAACCTCGTTTCTAGTTATCTTTCCTTTTTACATTCCCCTTAAGAGATTGTGATTTGTCAGAATGGCTAAATTTAAAATATTTAGAAAAGTCATTCTATGTAATGAAGAACTCTGAAAATCACTTATATTCTCCATGTATCAATAGTAATTCTAAAAGTCCTTAATTTTATCTAGAAAGAATTCAGTTACAAAATCATCGTAAGATTTAAATGTCATATGAATAAATCTAAGATTTAATGTGTAATTTTAAGCATAGGGGTAGCTCTTATTAAAGTAAGGAAGATTGCTCAACATGCCGAACTTATATCTAAGTGTCTTTGGAGGACATTCACTCAGAAATTCATTGCCAGTACTTTGAGCAAAAAAAGAGTTTTTGAGACCGGGTGCCATGCATCCACTTTCTCTGCCCATGCATTTCACTTACGGCTTAGCAACTTCTGTCACGTACTTCTCTGAGCAGCATATATTTTGGGTTGTTGGAAAAAAGAGTAAATCACGACCCTGTTCCGAAGGAGGCTTCAGAACTATGAAGAGCTATCAGACACCTTCTGGGACTTCCCGAGAGTCTCACTCTGCAGATGGAAGTGAAGAAAAGGTGTATGTTTGGGTGAGATAGTGAGCAGAGGAGCGGGCTATGGCACACTTCATCCATCCAGGTCATTATCTTTATGGGGGCCTCCTTACTTCATATACTGGGCCATTATTAAAAAGGCATCATGTAGACTATTTGTCATTTGCCTTTCTGTGGAGTAATATTTGAAGATTAAAAACTGTCCCCCCAAAAAATAAAATTGACCAGGTATACTAATAATAGCTATGGTTCTATATACTTAAACTTTATATATATTTATCATGACTATTGTTTTATCAATTACATATATTAACTTATTCCTTTTTTGTTTGGAAACCATACCTAACTATAGCAGTGTAGCACTGTTGTGCCGTTGTTCGTCGATTTGCTGGAGTGAACACCAGTAATGTCTCCATTGTGAGACTTGTTGTTACTGTTTTTGGCATATAGAACACCACGGGTAGCTTGCCAGGCTCTGCTGTGTGGTTGGGATACTCTCTCTCGGTAGCTTGCCGGGCTCTCCAAGAGGAACGGAGGAATCTAACCTGGGTTGGCGGCGTGCAAGGCAAATGCCCTACCACTGTGCTATCGCAGGGCTTATATCTGACTCTGCACTCAGGGGTCACTGCTGGCACATTGATAGTGGTGCTTGGGATTGAACCCTGGTTGGCAGCATGCAAGTCAAGCACCCTACCTTCTCTACTATGACTCTAGTTCCATATTAACTTATTTTCTACAAGATACATCCAATAATGCAAGCTTTATTATTCACCCTGGGTTTTTTTTTTTGAGTCACACCCAATGATGCACAGGGGTCACTCCTGGCTCTGCACTCAGGAATTACCCCTGGCGGTGCTCAGGGGACCATATGGGATGCTGGCAATCGAACCCGGGTCAGCCTCATGCAAGGCAAAGGCCCTACCCGCTGTGCTATCGCTCCAGCCCCTTAACCCTGTTTTGTATATGTGAGACCTCAGGTACAAAGAGATTAGATAACTAATCAAGTTCATGCAATTAATAACTGGCCAAGAATTATACACAGAAAGTTTGGCTTTGGAACTGTGTTTTCTTAACTGGCATAAATTAAACTGTTTTCAAAATATGCAGGACTATAAGATGAGATTTAATACTAGAGTAGGTCGTCAAGGCAAGAATACAAAGGTCCTAGAATATCCTCTTGGCCAGCAAAGCTTTCTCTAAGAAGACAATAGCTCACCTGATACTAATGCTAATTGTTTTAAGGAAAATGAATGAAATCTCCTACAATGCATAAAACTGCTTATATGCAAGGCCTTTTGTGGAATTTAGTATAGACCAATGTCTTAGCTTTACTTTAGAATACTTTTTAGCTTCGCAGGTTTGAAAACATTATTGTGTATATTTTTCTGGAACTAATATGGCTCTAGTATTCTAATATTCTATTATTCATGCTAAAAAAGTCCAAAATTTTAATAATATAAATTTATCATGGGAGATGTTCCTTTTCAATGATTGGAGTACTTTGTATATACCCACTAGAGCTTTTCTAGATAAATAGACAAGAAGGAAAGCTAACTTGTCACCAGATATATGATATGTGAATTGTGAATGAGAAAAGGGAAAAATAGTTTATTTAGTTTTATTGGGGGAGATGGAGGCTTTGGGGGACCCTACAGTATAGGATATGTAATCGGATGGGCACGTTATGCAAGCATTTTAACCCCTGTACTCCATCTCTGGACTGGAGCTATAAGCACAGTGAGTAGGGTGTTTGCCTTGCATGCAGCCAACCCAGGTTCGATTCCTCCATCCCTCTCAGAGAGCCCAGCAAGCTATTGAGAGTGTCTCACCTGCACAGCAGAGCCTGGCAAGCTACCCATGGTGTATTCGATATGCCAAAAACAGTAACAAGTCTCACAATGGAGTGTTACTGGTGCCCACTCGAGCAAATCGATGAACAACGGGATGACAGTGCTACAATATAATTTATATTGCAAGGTAGTATATAGTACAGCTAAACTTCTCTCAGACATTATATATACCAGTGGTTGACAAATCAGGAGTGTCTGTGGCAGGACACCAATTGGAATACAACTGAGATCATGAAATTTTGTATTTTATAGGTTACTTGTAGGCTTCAGTGGTAAAGCTGAGGGATTCTGAGAAAGAACATGACTCACCATCCTTAGTGTTTACTGTCTGCCCCTTTAAGAGAAACTCTGCCAACCCTTAAGACTAGTCTGGAGAATCAGAAAGATTTGGGTGTCTGAAGCTTATGCTTTCAACTACCTGGAAAATACCTGCAATGTCTCCTGAGTCAGAAGCAAGAAATAAACCATTCATTCAGAGACACTTTGCATGGGTGGGAATTACAACATTCATTTATTTATTTGTTTTCAATTATCTACATTTTGTTTGCATAATAATTTTAGGGTGGGATACGTGGCATATTGTATATGCCAAAAGCAGTAACAATAAGTCTCACATTGAGAGACGTTACTGGTGCCCACTCGAACAAATCGATGAACAACGGGATGACAGTGACAGTGACAGTGACTCTCAGTAGCTTGCCGGGCTCTCCAAGAGGGTTGCACCCGCACAGCAGAGCCTGGCAAGCTATCTGTGGTGTATTTGATATGCCAAAAACAGAAACAACAAGTCTCACAATGGAAACGTTACTGGTGTCCGCTCGAGCAAATCAATGAACAATAGGACTGCAGTGCAGTGCAGTGCAGTACTAATAATTTTAGAATACTTTATTATTCATAATATTTTCTTTTCTTTAAGTGAAATAATTGATTTATATTACTTTACTTTCAAGTATAGAAGTTTATACATTGTCACCTACATATGCTAAATTATTGATATAATTATAAAGCTATTCACTGTCTTTATAAATGTTGAAATATGTAAAGGCAAAATTTTTCAAAATCTCAGGTTTTTTATCTTCAATTTGGACATGCTTGCCAGTAATTCAGGTGTCCCTGGAAGTTTTGTTTAAATATTTATTTGCATGTGGGAGAAAGTAAAAAATAATAACAAACATGCATGTGAACAAAATATTGAGGGGGCCCAATATTAGAGCCCAAAACACAATGCGAAGGGTGCTTTCTTTGCCTCTGGGTGACCCAGGTTTGATCCCCAACACCACCTATGGTCCCTTGAGCACCACCAGAAGTGATCCCTACGTGCAGAGCTAGGAGTAAACCCTGAGCACTTCTGGGCATGGCTTCCAACACTGGGTGTGGCTGGTGTGTGGCTGGGCGTGGCTCCCAACACTGGGTGTGGTTGGTGTGGGTGTGGCTGGGTGTGGCTCCCAAATTTTTAAAGAAATATTAAGGAAGCAGTGGTGAGGAAGTTGCTTCCACTTAGGATAAAGTGAATGACATCAAAATCTAAATCCAAATTAAACAGAATAATCTTAAAGTCGGTATATGTATTGATTCCAGTTATTGGATTACTACTTAATCTGAGAATTTGGGTCAATTTCACAGAAAATTGTGAAATTCATTTTTTGTCTTTTGCAATCCAGATGAGCTATATTATTCATCCCTTTCCATGCCCCTTTCCTTTTAGTTATAGTTTATTTGCCTAAATTCAGTATTATCTTTATTTTTTATCATTTATCTGATATTTCACAAAAAGTTATTGAGGCGATCATAATGTATTCTGAAGAGTGATTATAGACCATGGGTTCCTGAAAAATCTGGAGTTGTGACTTTTGTCCTGTACTGTAGCCATGAATATTTATTAGTGTTCTTTTAGTCTCATTTTACATATTTTCACTTGCACACAGCTTAGATGATAGACTACTTTAAACCATTTTTGATACCATTTTCAAGAGGTACTGTGATTGGCAATGTGTTTAATGACACTTTCAGGAATTTATCGTCCCAACACCACACTAACTACTGGAGTGTTTGCTTCCCTCCACAGTTTCCCACGGATCTCTTCTACCCACCCAAACCTCCCACACAATGACTTTAAGTGGTTATTTATTGCCAAAACAAAATTTCACAAACATATTAATTTTTGAATACTATAGCTAACCGGGTAGAGCTTTTGCCTTGCATGTGGCCGACCCAGGTTCTATTCCTCCGCCCCTCTTGGAGAGCCTGACAAGCTACTGAGAGAATCTCGCCTGCACGACAGAGCCTGGCAAGCTCCCCGTGGCCTATTCGATATGCCAAAAACAGTAACAACAAGTCTCACAATGAGACATTACTGGTGCCTGCTTGAGCAAATCAATGAGCAATGGGATGACAGTGACAGTGATGGCTAACCTTGTAGGCAACAAAAGTGATAGGTTTTACCTAAGCACACCTCGTGAAGGGATCTGCCAGATCTCCTCAGTCTTATCCACTCTATATTCTTCCCACCTCAACTTCCTTTGTCATTAGATTGCTTCTTACCTCAGCTGGCATTTATATTAAGGAATCACTATGTAGGTCTCTTCCTTCACTTTACACAGGAAATTGAGGCTTTGAAGAAATAAGTGACGAAGGTATTGGTGAAGTAAAATGCACCTCTCTTTTTATAAAATCTGGGCATCCTCAGATTTCTTTAGGACTCTCTTTAAGATTTCTTACCCAGGTCTTATGATTACCATTCATTCATTCATCAAATACAAACTTATGGGATTTCATGTCCATATGTTTTCAAACTGATTTCAACCAAAGTTGTAGCATAAGCTGAAAAGTGTTCATGTACTTGAATTCCTTTAGCATTTGCCTGGTCTTCTTGACATTCCACTGTGACGTTACACCCACATTCTGTAGATTCAGATTTCCTGGACCGTTCTTCTAAAGTCATAAAGGGAGAGGGAGTTTCCTGAAGCTTAATCATCAGCTCTGGGAGTTGAGGAACCCAAGTCACTTATTAACGGACAGGAAATACCTGTAACAGAGATTATATCTAAGCTTGTTAGCTAAGCAGAGCTTCCACAAATGAAAAACAAGTATGCTCTATTAAGATTCTAACCTTTCCTTTTTTTTTTCCTGGAATGTTGTGGCTTACTGTTTATGGTAATAGCAATTTCCCAAAACTAATGACTGGTACAGTAACCAATGGGGAGCAAACTTTCATTCCCAACATTCCAGCGACCTGACAATAGATATTACATAGGAGCATTCATTATAAAATCAACTTATGATAGAAAATATGCAGAACTTAAAGAGCCCATTGCTAAATTAATTTAACAAAAATATTAGACATTAAAACAGTCATGTAGAACATAAATTATGCCTTGTCACTTATTTCAAATGTTAGATATATTTGCCTAGTAAGAATTTCTTAAATAATTTTAGAATGAATTTTTTCCAGTGGCATACTAATCTTAGTTGGGGTATACATAACTGAGAAATTTTCAGCAGGTGTTTCCTAAATATACAAATCTTTTATTTAAAAATAAAATTATACATATTTAAAAGATTAGTAATCATAATAATATATTTTGTAATTCAAAAGTTTCATATATATTGATTTATTATCGTTTTTAATTACATTAAAATCATTATCTGGTAATTGCCAAACACAACACCAATCCCTGCACCAGTGTTTCAAGATCTAACTACCGGTATCTTATAGTCCCTTCCCTCTTCACCTTCCAAGACATGATTCATCCTATTAGGCATTAACAGAAGGAAACTTTATTTGCACTGTTTCACTGTTGTCCCATTGTTCATTGATTTGCTCGAGCTCGCACCAGTAATATCTCCTTTGTGAGACTTGTTGATACTTTATTTAACAACAATTAATTTTTTTCATTTGGTAATATCTTTCAATTTGGGGCTGGAATGCTACCAGGAATGCTCAGGGGGTACTTAGGGGACCATGCAGTTCTGGGAATCGAACCTGTACCTCCCGCATTCAAAGCATGTGCTCTGTCCATTGAGATAACTCTTCTATACTAGAATCATTCTTCTTCCTTGAACACTGTGTGGAGGGAGGGAGGGGAAGGAGAGAGGGAGAGAGAGGAGAGAGAAAGAGAGAGAAAAGGTAGATTTTATTGAAACAGAAAGATGTGATGGGAGAGCAAGGGAGAATTGTATGTTCTAGAGACAACATAGGCTTCTCTAGAGTGGAAATAATCAAGGAAAGAAATAGGCAATCAAGTGAGATGCATATTGAAGAGAGAGCAGGGGCTTAAAGAGCATGCCTTAATTATGTTAATTATTTTTGTTTTTGTTTTTGTTTTTTTGTTTTGTTTCTTTTTGTCCCACACCTGATGATGCTCAAGGTTTACTCTTGGCTCTGCACTCAGGAATTACTTCTGGCGGTGTTTGGGGGATCATATGGGATGTCTGGAATAGAACTGGGTTGGTCATATATAAGGCAAGCACCTTATCTGCTGGACAGTCCCTCTGTCTCCAAGCATATCTGATTTTTAAGAATTAAGATTCAAGGTACAAATGATAACACTGTTAAATATACAAAGTTCTGTGATTGTCAGGGACAATTTCCATACTAAAATTTAAAATAATGGTGCAAGCAGTTGCCTGTGTCATGATTCCATCTTAAATACTGACCAATGCTCATTGGTTTTCACAAAGAACAGACAGCGCCTTATATACCTGTTTATTTATTTAACTGATGACTGATCTTTCCAAAGGAGTGGTACAGTACAACTCAATGAATAGGCTAAGTTCAAACAAATTGCATTTGCTTAACAAGCTCTTAAAAGCACTGATATTTATTAGCCACTGTGGATGTAAAGATAAGATGCAGTTTATATGTACACAACTTTATTGCTATTCTTTTTTAGAAATTTATGGATTTGTACTGATTTTTATTCCCAGTGACAGAGTTTTCAAGTATTATAGTTTTCCCTACAGAGCCATAAAACTCAGGTTCATTATGGACTCCTTTCCTTGATCTCTAACAAGTGATTTAAGTCAGTATTTATGCTGACTTAAATAATTTAAGATTATTAATTATTGTGCATAATAAGAGAACTAAATTTTTTCTCTGTAATAAGTTCATTCTTTGAAGATGCCAAAACTCTTTATGAATACAAATGTTTCTTGGAAAAGTCTAATTTAAAGATAATTATGAAAAATTTTATAATTTAATTTAGTAACAACTGCAAAGAGAATTGAAAAAAAAATTTTCTCCATTATTGCAATTCACAATAGACATTTTGTGCCAACTGCTATCATTATTGTAATTCACAATGAGATTTTAGTGCTGCCTGTTTTATTTGCATTATTGTGTGTACTATTAAGTAAGGCTGAGAAAAGTTATTGGCTAGACCCTAATAGACCCTAATTATTTTTTTTCCTGGTTTGGGGTCTTTTCTAGTGGTGCTCAAGACTTACTTCTGGCTCTGTACTTAGAGACTGCTCTTGGCAGTGCTCAGGAAACCATGTGGGAGAAAACTTATGCAAGAGAAACTATACTATTGCTGTGATCCACCCCTAAGTAAACAATGTCTCCTTTCAGTAACAAGATTTTGGAAGAATAATACACTGAAAAGAAAGGTGAACAGTGTTAGAATTTTCCATCAACTACACAGTTTCAGTGATTGATTAAAATTTGGTTCTAAACTTTATAATTGATATTAAATAAATGCCTTTGTTGTAATTGATTGTTTTGAATGGAGCCTCCAAGGCCATGTGGGGAACACCCAGAGCCTTATCCAGCTGTCCTGAGGAGTCAGACATTGTTGGAGATGGAATCTGGGGGCCTATGTTCACCAGGCGTTTGCTCTAGCCAGTTTTGCTACCTCCCCATCCTTACAAAAGTACCTTTAAACATCCGAGCAGTATCTCTGACCCCCGCCCCGCACCACCCCCTTATCAGTGAATACACACATAGGTTACATTCGCAAAACAATTCCTTGGTGATAAGTATATCACTATCAAGGAAATGCTGGTTTGGAAATCCATATGGGAAAACTGATAGAGAACGTAACTGTTTCATGATGATGGGTTGAAACCGGAACCAGGTTTCAACCCCGGTTTCTATATGCTTTTTATCATTTATGCAATTTTGTGCATTTTTAATGTCAGATTTATCAATATAACTTCTAATTAAATGTCACTTGGATTTACGCCATTTTCACTAAAATAATCTTCTAAGTTAATTGCTCTAGCTATATGGAACCATTGTAATTAGACTTTATTGAACATTTGTAACCAATTTCAATTGGCTAAACTGCAAGTATCCCCCTGAAAAGCCACTGATAAGTTCTATATTGAGAGATAATCGTTTCCCTTGTCACACATTTAAACAGATAGTTGTCGGACAATGAAACTCATGAAATGTTACAGTGTTAATTACCTTTCTCTAGAGCATCATTCTTCCGGATTTGCTCCCTGAGCTCCTACACTCTTTATTAAGCTGCGGTGGAAATGTAGTCGCCAGTAAACACTTTCCCACAGTGTTGTCTTATCTCCTTTTGTCTGCCAGAGATACAGTATTGGTGCCAGAGTGGCCGAGGCAGCCACAAGAGCCGGCACTGAGTGTAACTGGAGCAGTGCAGGAACCACAACCTGGGTCTCCTCCTCTCTGGCTCCCTTTAGTGGCTGCCTGAGATTTCCTCAGTCATTTTTTGAGTTTCACAAGCTAAAAGGTTCTCAGAAGTCCCTCACTGTGATTAAAAAAAAACAAATGAAGGGAAGTCAGGTCTTGTGAGGAAGGGCTATACATTGGGAATGGTGAGAAAAAAATAAAGGGCAGGACATTATTTGAAAATAATAAATTTTCAAATAGAAGATGAAATTCTCAAATACCTTTTTCCCTTAGAAGATGAAATTCTCAAATACCTTTTTTCCTTAGTATTCCTGTCTAAATTTTCAACCTTCCTGCCTCTCCCACCCCGTCTTTACTTCCTTTCCTAGTCAAACATCCTCTGTTTGCATTCACTGCTTTAAGGACAGGCAATCTGCAGTACATCATTTCCATGCTACAGACACTCATTTCCATGGGCCTGCTACAAAACTCCAGTGCAAAGTTAAAAATCTCAGCTTTACATTTTAAACATTTTTAACTTTTTAAACTTTCTTTTTGGTTTATTTGATATAGCTTCAACCTCCCTGAAACTATCTACAGTTAAGTTCTGTAAAAAAATCCTAGGGGTGGAGCAATAGCACATCGGGTAGGGCGTTTGCCTTGCACGAGGCTGACCTGAGTTCAATTCCCAGCATCCCATATGGTCCC
This sequence comes from Sorex araneus, assembly GCF_027595985.1. Taxonomy (NCBI): domain Eukaryota; kingdom Metazoa; phylum Chordata; class Mammalia; order Eulipotyphla; family Soricidae; genus Sorex; species Sorex araneus. The sequence continues at coordinate 168,794,852 of NC_073305.1, forward strand.
CTGAGCACCTCCAGGAGTAATTCCTGAGTGCAGAGCCAGGTGTGACCCAAAAAGATGAAAAAAGAAAAAGAAAAAAGAAAATCCTTCTATAGGACGTTGTATTATCCTTTAAAATCTCTATCTCTTTTTTCTTTTTTGCTTTTTTGGTCACACCCAGCGATGCACAGGGGTTACTCCTGGCTTTGCACTCAGGAATTACTCCTGGCGGTGCTCAGGGGACCATATGGGATGCTAGGATTCGAACCTGGGTTGGCCGCGTGCAAGGCAAAAACCCTACCCGCTATGCTACCGCTCCACCCCCATAATCTCTATCTCTTTTTTTAAAAATCTGACTTTTAAGAAAATAGAGTACCTCCATCAGGTAAGACCTCTCCTGGTGGGTGGGAGGTGGCATGCAGTACTGTGCCTGACAGGTCATGACACAAGTTAGACATGTGTGTTCAACCATTTAAGTGATAGTTTTCATCCAAAAGTCTGATTTTTAAATATAGGGCTTTTAAATATAGTTTCCAGTATAGACTTACAGGTCTATCAAATCTCCGCCCTAGCTGGCATGATCCTAGACTCATGTACAGATTCTGTTTAGGTCTCCTATAAAGCCAGGTACACCTGTGCGTGGGAGCTGATGTCACACAGGTTATCTCAGTTCCCAACACCGACATTTAATGTTTATCCGACTCCACTTTAATTTGCCCTTCTTGCTGTATAGTGGATCTCCTTTTGCGAGATCGTTTTGTATCAGTTTTAAAGGTTGGAAACCAAAGAAATGTTCTTAATTATTCTCTTTTTCCCCCTGCTCTCCATGTAGAAATTAAATTCCATGCATTCCATTTTCACATGTCTTGTATCCCTCTCGTACTGTTTGTCATCACTGGACTCCTGATATCAAACCTAAATTATTAGATTATTCTTACTTCTTCTCCATGTTTAGCTGTTATCAAACCTCAGGTGTGTTTTCAAATTTCAGTCTTATTATTTTAAAATCCCTTCCTTTCTTTTGTTTGAATAAAGAGTTAAAAACAGAATCAGAATGATAGTACAATAAGTAGAGTATTTGTCTTGCAGGCGACCAATCCTGGTTTGATCCCTGACATCACATATAGACTACCAAGCACTTCTAGGAATAATCTATGAGCACAAAGCCAGAAGTAAGCCTCAAGACTGCTGGATATGGCCCCCAAACATAACCCAAACCAAAAAAACATTCAAAATCTTAGTGTTCATTTCTGGAAGCATATGGCAATTTATTCAATAAAGCATCTTTCTACTACAGGTGTGGGTTTATCACTGTGAGAGAGACATCATCCCAGCACTCGGGGTACTAATGTGCACAGTGCTTTACACTTCTCACCTTTATATTTGTATACTTATCACCAAAATCCCAGTCAACTCCTTTGGTCGGCTAATCACATATATCATTCAGATAACTAGGACTTTCTCACAGGGAAGATAGAAAATGTTGAAACATTAGAATCGAGTCACTATTACAGAAGTGTCCTTTTAAAATTAAGTGTACACTGAATTATATATTACTTTAAATATATTAAATTGATTAAATGTAAATAGGCACATACATTTGTAAATAAGTGTAAATGGCACAAATATATTTGCCTATTTACATAAAATCTATCTGTGAATTATTTTTCTGTCAATTTTTAAAGTATTCATTGGGATGTGTTTGGCTTATCTTCATCTACCTCAGCCTGTTGGCAAATGTCTGTTGATTGGCAAAAGGAGATTTAGTGCAACTGAGATATCCATGGCTAGAAAATCAGCTCAAAATCTGTTTCTTGATGAGGATGAGTCAGTAAAAATTTGAAAAGACATGACACAGACACCAATTTGAAATCAGAAAAACACATATAAGGTATTGAAAATAACATAGAAAAGTGTCTGTAAAGCAAAAATATGCATTTTTTCAGGATTAACAACATCCAACTTAACTCACATACCTTTGATGTTCATATTTCAACAGGAATTCTACCAGAGTCTTATCGTTGGATATATGAATATAGTCCTGGTTTTTCTCCCAAAACTTAAGGGGCAAAGGCACACTGTTTTCTTCCATGTACAGATAACCTATAAATTGAGTTAAAGATGTTGAGAGAGAAGTTTCAAGAACTTGATTTACTTTTGCAGGAACTAATAAGACACAAAGTTTTTAGAAGGTTTTCTTGTCAGGAGTATTACGGGTAGACTTTTGTCCTACTCCTGTTTCATCAATCACATGCTTTAGATTTTCTTTTCCAGATGAAATCATTAAGTCAAACTATCATATTCCTTTGTTTGTATCAAGGTTCCTACCTGATTCCACTCCCGGCAGCAGAACTTGCCAGCTGTGCAGATTTGGGGACCCTTTGTCAAGGTAAGGACCAGTCGTCTTCTAGACTCTCTTTCTCTCTCACTCTCTCTCTCTCTCTGTTTCCTGCTTGCTGTTCTAATCAATGTCGCTGTCACTGTTTTTCTTTTTCATCTTTTTTTTTACTTGAGAAACAGAAAGCAGCAAAAAGACAGAAGGATTTCTGGTATATTTTAGCTATGTGGATGCACAGTGCAGATTGTGTGGGGGTAGAATGCATTCTCAAACAGGATGACTACATTACCATAAAGCAATGAGTTTTCAAATGTGAATCACTATTTACTATTATAACAGAGTTGGTTTCATTTTCTCCTTTTATTTCTTCTCAAGTATATTGCAAAAGACCAATTTAGTTATGCAATATTTGTGAACCTATTTATTTCTCAAAAATAAGGGGAAAAATTAAGTTGAATACTCAGTTTAGCTAGACCAAAAGCTCTGAGACAATGTATAATATACAATATGGTTTGAATATTAAAATTAAAAAAGATAGCAAACTAAAACTAATATTAATGTGGTTTTATTAGTATCATAATGTATAATGTTATATTATGGTCAAGATTTCAGTTATGTACTAAATAACTGCATGCCAAATAAGATAATTAGTCGCTGTCTTAAAATAATATATCTTGTTTTATTTTTATTTTTCTCCAATTACATAAGCCTTTTTTGTCCATAAATCCATTAGATATTTCTGTGCAAAGTAGTATGCCCTATATACCACATTAAGAATCGTGAAGTGCCTTTTGTTAATGTTCTTTCTAAAAGGATCATAGCATGAAAGTGACAAGAGTTAGAGCCAGATCAAGTAGAAACCTAAGTTTATCTGTGGGTCCAGTGTGAGAGTAAAGAGGCAAGGGGAAGCAGTGTAAGTTATTGTTTTCTATGTTTCTCTTCTGAGACATTATTATCATTGAAAATAAAATTATTATTTTCTTTCCATTAACTCAGTGTAATGTTTACTTAGCAGTATGAAATCGGAAGAGCAACCCTTAAGTGTTTGTTTAGTTCAAGTATTGAGGATTATTTTTCTAGAATTTATTTTTCTTTTAATTTAATATAACTATGTACTGATTCTTTAGACCAAAGGGTCAGATCTCTCGTTCCCCTGCTATTTCCCTAAATAACCTCAAAACACTTTCATGTTCATTGATTGGTATACATACATAAAGAATACATACGGATTCTCAGGAGGAGCATAGTTTTGTATCAGGAAATTTAATAATACAAAGTTTTTAGGGGCTTAGCATGTTTCTAACATGGGTTCGACCCCTAGCATCCCATAGAGTCTCCCAAATCCCATCAGGAGTGATCTCTGAGCATAGAGCTAGGAGTAAGTCCTGAGCACCACGGGGTGTAACCCTGAAGCAAAAAAAAAAAAAAAGCCTTTAGAAGTTAAATTTTTTCTGCCTAGTCACTTAAGTGTCTTAAACTTAACAAAAAGTAAGTAGTAAGTACGTAAAGTATAAGACAAATTGTTATTGTACAAATGATTATACATTTAATACAAACGTACTGCAAAGATATCAAAAGGAAAATGTTGTGCGTATTTTATTATGCATATAGTCTTTCCAGAATCTCTTTAGGAAGATAGTATCAGAGAATTACATAAGGATTTAATCTTTGAGAGGTTTAATAATATCAGAAGCATAACTATGACATAATCCTTTGAAAATGTCTCCCCTGTAATACTTGCACTTTTAAAATCCACTTTACTCATCAATGTTTAGCAAACTTATTGGGCACATCAATTTTTTCTTTTTATCTTGTCAAAGATAAAATCATTTTCTTCAGAGATTTTATTTCTCTCATCTCCATGTTTTAGAAAGAGGTCTACGGAATTTACAGGTTCATAGGTGGTTCTGAAGTTCAGACTGCCCCCACGAACCTTTGGAAAGAAACCACTAAGGAAGCAAAGATGTAGTAAAATTTAGTAATGTTCTGTGAGGTGATCAGCCTGTTAATGATGAACGTAGGTTTAGAATAAAAAAATTCTTTCTCTTGTCCCTTTGTGCTGTTTTCATAGTCTTGTGTAGGATAATACAACAGGCCACGAGAGTCCATTCTTAATGTGCTATAAAAGGCAAAGCTTCATTTTACACATTAATCACCTTATTATCTTTAGTGACAAGAAATGGTTTCCATTGCTCCTCCCTATATTTCATGCATTAATTATAGGTTGCTCATCCATATTAACTGTCATATGCTCCTTGCAAAATTACATCTTTGTCATCTTTATTACCAGCTTCTGTAAACTCTCCTAGTACTACACCACGCACTGTCACCACTAACATCCCTGTAACTAATAGAACCGATAGACAAAGGAATGGTAAGAAATCATTACCTTTTATGATTGTAGTATGTGTGAAATGATGAATATTTGTTTTTATCTTGTAGGCACAAACGTTCAACATTTAATTGACCTATAACATTATGTTGCTTTCAGGTGTACAGCATAATAATTCAATATTTGTATATATTGTGAAATGAACACTACATTAAGACTATGATCTATAACAAGGAAACATAGTAGAGACATAACAAAAGCCCAGAGGCAATAGAAGCAAAGACCAGGAGAACTAGTCCTTAGTAGGAAATTCGCCATGGCTTGGTGGGATAGGGTAGGGAAGGGACCACAGCGACAAAAATGGAGGGAAATGGTTGCTCTGGACCAGGGTTAGGTACTTAAAGGTGGGAAAATGACATATATGAGACCCTGTCAGTATCAGGATTGTAAATCACAGTGTCTAAAGTGTGTCACACTATGTCACAGTGTCTAAAGAGGTGGAAAGGGGGGTTAAAAAAAAAAGCTAAGAAAATAGTGTCTGCCATAGAGGCAGGCCAGAGTGGGCAAGGGGTGGAAGGAGGGAAACCGAGGACATCTGTGGAGGGAAGTGGCTACTGGTGAAGGGATTAGTACTGGAACAATAGCCACTTGTATGCCTGAAACTCAGTCATGGGTAACTTTGTAACTTTTTAATTCACCTAGAGTCAATAAAAATTTTAATCAAAAGACTAACATTATCAGCATACAGTTAAAATTTTTTCTATGATCAGAACTTTTAGACGTACTCTCTATGCCATTTTGAAATGTGTATTATAGTATTATCCCTTGCTGACTAATTAAGTATTTATTTGGTATTATTAACTATAGTCACCATGCTATAGATTTGTTTGACATTTTCTTTATAACTGGAAGGTTGAAAACCTATAGTCTAAGTATATGAATGAATATTTAGTATTTCAATGTAGTTTATGTTATCAAAATCAATTAAGAAATTTGTACTTTTGCAAGACTAGTAAAATACATAAATGTAAGTTTCTTTGCTTTCATTCCCACTCTAAAATTAGTAAGACTAATACACTCCTGGAGCTATTCCTTTTTATCTTTAGTTAAAGTTCATTTAAAGGAAAAATTTAAGGTCAAACATTAATTAAAGGAATTAATTTGCTTCATTCTAGAGATATTTAAAGAAATTACTCATGATATTTGTAAGGTTATTCCCTTTAGCAAGATAGGCTTTTAAAGAATTTTACATTAATAGCTGAAAATGATCACGCAGGACAAGATCTGGGTGTTAAAAGTAGGCAAAGAAATATTCTCGATAACGTTTCAGTGTCAATATCGCAAACCATAATACCCAAAAGAAGGAGAGAGAGAGCGAGCGAGAGAGAGAGAGAGAGAGAGAGAGAGAGCAAGAAACAGAGACAGAGACAGAGAGACAGAGACAGAGAGAAAGAGACAGAGAGAGAAGAAAAGCCCCTCTCATAGAAGCAGACTGGGGGCTGAGGAGTGATGGAAGGAAACCTGGGGACACCGGTGCTGGGAAATGTACACTGGTGAAGGGGTGGGTATTGGAGTACTTCATGACTGAAATCTAATCATGAACAGTTTTGTAAAGGTCTATCTCACAGTGATTCAATAACAAAAATTTTAAAAGAATTTTGCATTTGTAAAACTTGCATATTTATTTTTTTACTGGAGTTAGCTTTATATTTATGCCAATTAGATTTATAGCAATTAGATATATTTATATTTATACCTATTAGAATTTTAATATTTTGCTCTAATTTCATTTGTGGAAGAACAATTATTAAAATGGAAATGTATAGCAGCTAAATCATGGATCATCTAAAAACTTTTTCCTGAATTTATTTTTCATTTTGTTTATAATTTGCAGATATACCAGATATTAAAATAAGAAAAATGCAAAATATATGTTAGGTGAATTGGTTTATTATTTAATTTGCTACTCTATTTGCAAAACATATATCCTTTTTATAATTTAAAATAAGCGATTTCAGTTTCTCGAAATAAAAAGAAGTTCCAAATAGGTTACCTCACCATGCCTGAAACATAGTGATATTCTTCAATGTAGAGAAGCAAAGAATTTTTCTCCATGCCTTTCATTTTAGCTCCTGAGACCATGACCCCAAGCCCAGAGAGAAGACCCCCTCACTTTTCTTTTTTTTTTTGGTTTCAAGATTTGCATCAATTCCTCTATATGACCATTTAAACTTGAAGTATGAAATATTTTATGTGAAGCATAGGTATAAATTTTACTACGGTTATAAAGACTCCGATTCAAGGAAGTGTTTATGGCTGTTCTGGTTGTTACACCACGGAGATTTATGAAGGAGCAAAAATTCCAGCAACCCCCAAGAAATCACCAGCAGTTAATGCTTCCAGTGCATATTTCTCATGGATTCCAGCCAGTAGATGGGAATATTATAATTCTAACGAAGTACTTTGCCCTTTGTATATTCAGACAAAGAGCCTCTGTGGCATTCTCCCTCCGGGACTGGCACATCCTCTACTGCCCAAGAACGTTTATACGATGCTGCAGAGGGCTGGTTTGGTGGAGTGGAGCTGTATTCACTCCATCATGTCATTTCGGACATTCTTGAAAAGAGCCTTGTTTCGTCCTTCTCTCTCTGCGTCATAACCTTCACTGGCATCCTAACAAAGCAAGCGAATGTTAGAGTAGGTTAAAAATGGTTGACCACATGGGCCCGGAGTGGTGATAGCACAGCGGGTAGGGCGTTCGCCTTGCACGCGGCCAACCTGAGTTGGATACCCAGCATCCCATATGGTCCCCCAAGCACTGCCAGGAGCAATTCCTGAGCACAGCGTCAGGAGTCACCCCAGAGCATCGCTGGGCGTGACGCAAAAAGAAAAATAAATAAATAAATAAATAAACAAATAAAATAAAATGGTTGGCCATAGGAAAGAAAACAATTAATTCCAGATGATTCTTGATAAAAATAATTTCAGATTTTAAAAATAAATACACTGAAAAGTCATCACATGGGAGAAATATCCTGAACGTTGCCTACTCAGATTTTATACCATCTAAACAATTTTACCATACCCTTGAACCACTTCTACTAACTCTGTCATAATTTAATTTTTTAATTGACCCTCATTTGAATTTAAGTCTTTGTTTTCTTCTTATTGGAAAATTGATATCTTTATTCCAAACTGGAACCAAAAGTGCTGCTTATTTTAAAAAGAAGTGAAAACAGTGACACTGAGTTGGCCTGATTGCTGTCTCACGATGTCATGTTGTCCTATTGCCGTCTAACGGTGAGATGTCTGAAGTCTTCATTATCTTTTTAGAAAGGGGAGCATTAACAGAGCATGACCAACTGAGATCTTTTTTCCTTGACGCAGTTAAGTTTTAAATCATCAAAAAGAGCATCACATGTTTACCTTGGGACTAAGTGGGACTTTGTATACATCAAGTCTGGACTACTTAAGACCCTTTACATGCTGTCAACATTTTCAGATGCTATAAGTGATATTTTTATATTCCCTGGGAAAATGATACAATAAGCATTCTCAGACTTGTGAGTTAATGTATTAGAGAATCTCATTTTCTTCATTTTAAGAAAGATCGGCAATACTGTCACATTTGTTACTTACCTTACTTGGCTCTTTAAATTTTGGACTATCGAAGACTTATACTGAATTTTTTGTCTTGATAGACCTGTGTGAGAAAACGGGGTGGGTGAGACAATTTGACAACAAGAAATATTGGTTGAGTATATCAAATAAAGCACCTTCCCCAACTTTCATGAAAGATTCTCATGTTTTGACATAAGGAGATTTTTGTTATTTTTTACCGGATACTTCAGGTCATAGATTGAGAAAAAAAATGTCTTTTAGAATGCTTTTCTTTAGAAACCTCCCAAATTGTGCCTAGAGGCTTCTGATATCCCCTCCCAGTGCTTCTTTTTTAACCAGGTTGGCAGGTCATTGTGAGGACCAAAAGACATAATAGTGAGTGCTTGCTTGGACATTGCAATGTTGGGGTTATCCTGGACACCATGGTGATACTTGCGGGCCTCTGGGCCACACCCAGTGGTGTTCTAGAGGCCGCTAGTTATGCACCGTATTCAAGAAACCATGTGGTACCAGTCAGGTACCACAAGCATGGCAAGTGTCTTAACCCCGACATTGTCTCTCAGCTCCAGAGAAATTATCTTGTGATTTACCTTTTTAATAGGCAGGCATTTCAAAATATAATTCATTTAATGACCTGCACTCCAATTAAATTTGTGCCATTTACATACCCCAGAAAAGGTCTTGGGCTAATTACTATTTACACTCCAAACTTTGCATCAATACTCAAATACTGCAGAATATTGGACGTTGGTGAGGTCAATATAAGGAACTAAGTAAGGAACTAAAACTAGTCCTTATTTTTGTCCTAAAAACCTTCTGTAAGTAGAAGTTAAAGCACCATTAATTCCCATTTTTCACATATGTTTAGCTTTATAATTTAAAAAAAAGCCAATGTCAGGGTATAGGTATGGATCTGATCATCAATCTAACTTTAAGCCAGGTGTCTTCAAGACATTGTGTAAGACAAGCAGGATTCTGGTACTTTTCCAAATGTCACTGCTGTGATAAAAAGTCTGCAGGACTGGGTTAAAGAAATAAGCTTGAATCTAAAGTAAAACTTGTTTTTATTTTGACATCAAGCTCTTCTAATATGTATTTTAAAATCTACCTTTTCACACCTTTGTTTCGTACCTTTGAATATAGAGTTAAGTAGTTTCATTCTTATGTCTCCAAGAGACTTTTAAAAGATAAATCAAGACAAAAAAGATAGCAAAGATTAATTGGGGGAAAAGCCTGTAGGTAATTAGAGCATTCTGCATCCTATTTTTGTTTAAGCACTGTGATTTACAATACTGTAAATCATGAGTTTTCAGGCATACTGTGTTCCAACACTACACCTACAACCAGAGTGTCAGTGTCCTTTTGCCAGTGTCTCAAGGTCATCTCCTACTCCCCCCCACCATGCCCTCTTGGAAATTGTGGTATGTACACAAATTGGACTACTACTCAGCTATAAAAAAGGATGAAAGCATGTCATTTGCCTCTACATGAATGGAACTGTAGGAATGTATCATGAAGGGAACAAATGCATAATTATCTCTCTCATATGTGGAATATAAAGAGACACGTGGCCAATGGTCACAGAATCACGGAGCCACCCTACAGACTGATACCCCATTTATAATGGCAAACAATTATACAATTAGAAATGTTTAGCCTTCCCCCCCATCCCCGCCCCGTAGTGCTGGGGACAGAAAGGGCCCAGCATCTCGCACACATGAAGCATGTGGTCTTACCACTGAGCCACTGAGCCATATATTCCATCCCTTAAGTATATTTCTATCATGAATAGAAATGTCTAAATCTTAAGTATATTTCTATCATGAATAGAAATATCTAAATATCATAAAGAAATATCTATCATGAGTTCTTCATGCCTGGATACTATTATTATAGAAATAAATAGGCTTTTAAAGTCTCTTGAGAAGATCTGTGAAGGCTTTTCTACTGAGACATCATGGGAGTTATTAAATTAAATTTTTCAGGGACTGCGGGGAGGGGTTGGGTCAAGCCCAGTGGTGCTTGGGTAACCATAGGCCACACACAAGGGGACCAAACCTGGATTGCCCACATGCAAGACAAGTCGCTTCCTCCTGTACTATCTCTTGACTCAGTGGGAGTTTTGAATCTTTAGAAGATCACTTAACTGCTAAAATGACACGGAAAAGCCTGTATCAGAGTGTCTTAAGTGACATTTTTTGGAATGACAATGCTTGAACTGTTTTTTTTGGCTGCAGTCCCATGCCTTCAGTGGAAATTTTATTTTGCTTTGGAAAATCACTCCTGGAAATTTTTTTATGATTCATTATCAACTGTATTTTCAAAAGTTTTTGATAAATCTCACAAATAGATTATGCTTAATAGTTTGGGGCTTAGTATGTAAATACCTCATTATGAGGTTTTCAAAGAAAGACTGTTTGAAAATGATTCAGAACACAAGAGAATCTGTAATACAAGGTAAAGTGGTTGGTTACATTTCAGCATTTTATTGGATATAAGCAAAGTAACTTTAAGAATAACAAATAAAAATAAAATAACTTTAAGTTGATTTGGGCTATTTCCAATATTCAATAGCTTTATCATTTAAGAAAGAAGTAAATGGAAAGAAATGAGGCAGAAAATTTTTTAAATTTAGTGGAAACTATTGTAAATGTTGAGAGGTCTTCATATATTTTGGGAGCATCAGTGATTAAAATCCTTATTTTAAATACTTTGCTGTATTTTCCCCACACTCTTAAACAAACACATGCTTCAGGTCTCCATCTAGTGGTGATTTTTTCATTTACTCTCCTGGCACCTGTGAACATTCACAGAAGGTCCCGAGGATCCAAAAATAAATATAGATTTTTGAGTTTCTACCATTTGAATTCCCTCTCAATTATTCATAATGCCCATGATTTGACATGACAATCTCTTTAGTATTAAAAGAATTTTGTGTGAGTTATGATCATTTGAAACACATCTATCTAAACATTTTTCATTCTGGTTATGTGTTAGGGAAATATAAAAATAAAAAAACATCAAAAATCTAAAAACTTTAGGAGCTGAAATAACCTGGACTGCATAAATTAAACTCTTTTGTCTTTTGACATTAGTATGTCAAATTTTATTAGTATAAAATTTATTAGTATAAAATTGACATTAGTATGTCAATTTTATATATTTTTTCATTACATTCAGGAATGGCAGTATTTAGCATGAAATTCTCACTGTTTGGATGGAAAAATATTTTCTTTATCAGGATAGATTTTGACCTTACAGGAGTCCTAATTTTGTAATTTTTCTATTGCCACTCCATTAAATTATTTTGAAATACCTTTACATTGTTTTCATTATCAATTTTATTATTGATTCATATTTAACTTAAGACCTTCCAAAACATAAGTGTGAAGAAAAATTATTGGCAGTAGTGGAGATCCAAAATTTTTGTCTCTTTGTAACCCTACTGTATTTTTCAAAAAGTAATTTTCTTATTATTCAACTTTAGTAAGATTTCCTATCAAGCACATCTGGAACTATTTACTAAACCTTAGCTGGTGAACATGATTTTTATTTAAGAATAAATCAGACTTCTTTAAAGATGGCTCTCAACTGGACAAAAACAACCCAGGACCTCCTGTCCTTTTTCTTCTTTTGTTTTTGGGCCATGCCTCACAGTGCTCAGGGTTTACCCTCACTCTGTGTTGAGTAATCACTCTCGGTAGTGCTCCAGAGACTATAAAGGTCGCTGGGGGTTGCACCAGAGTTGACCATGTGCAAGGCAGTCCCCTCACCCCATACTGTCTCTCTGGACCTGAGAACCACCTCCCTTTCCCATTGGTTTTCTTTTAAATCATTGCACTGTAGCACTGTCGTCCCATTATTCACCGATTTTCTTGAGCGGGCACCAGTAATGTCTCCATTGTGAGACTTGTTACTCACATTTGGTATGTTTTTGGCATATCAAATATGCCTTGTTAGCCCAAATAATTCTGCCCCCAAGCACTCTCTGACCTCTCATTGATACAAATAACTACATTATAGAATTTTTCTGAAAAATTTGGTTCATACCAACCGATAACTGAAATGAAGTAAATGCTCCACCAGAGAGGAAGAAGGGAAGAGAGATAGATAGATCCAAGTATGCCCATTCTTCTTCCGATGAAATCCCAACACTTAGTCTTCCTCAAAGGTTCACATCCAGTGATGACTTCTTATAAAAACTGAAATAAAAATTTGTACGAGCAGGTTACCACCTTATCAACAAATTACCACTTTATGGAATTAAAAATTGCAAACTGAGTGAATAGACATTATAGAACAATATCAAACCCTTGTCCCTGGATTGATTTTCTCACAGAAAATCAAGACTGATTTTCTGTGAGAGCAATGACAATCAGACCAGAGGTGACATAAAAAAATGACGGAAGGGTCATGGGAATTTTTTTGTGTGGAGGCTGAGTTAATTGCATTAACTTTGCACACTAATACTATAGACTTTAACATGAGACTAGTCGCATTATATAACCTATAAGTTAAAAAATACTAATTAAAGAATAAGCAGTGTCAGAAGTACAAAGATTCATGAACTTCACATACTTCATACAAATGTTGATTTATAATGCTGTATACCTGAGACATGTGATTTTATATGCAATATTTAATAGAAAAGTTTACAAAATGGTTAGCAGACAATTTATTTGGATGATGATTTAGGAGCAATAAATTATCTATAGAAGTGAACTGATTGCTATTTCTATGAAATTACCTAGACCAATCATTGGAACCAAAATATCTTAGAAACTGTAATGGTGTGTGGAAGGTGTTTTCTTTTCAATTGTACGAAATTGTGATAATCGTTTAAATGGATAGTTTTGTGGCTGTGAAATATATTTAATGGATGAAATCCTATTTCCAATGGGCAGATGGAATTTTATACAGAATTTCTGTAGTGATTCAAAACCTGCTTCGTCACCCTGAGGTAAAAGTACAGAGCAAAGTGGCAGAATGGGTAAGTGAACTTGTAAAATTTTCTTTCTAAGTTCTAAACCTTCAACCTCTTGAAATATAACAAAGGTTCTATTGTGTGGTTAACTGGAGCCACAGACCATAATGGAATGTAAGTGCTCAACATGAATGTATAGATAGATCCATAGAAGTGCTATGGAGAGACAGCGAAAGAGAGAGAGAGAGAGAGAATATTTGAATAAAGAACAACCCCCCAAAATAAGGCTAATAGATTATTGACATGTGAAAAAAAAACTACCACACAACAGAATTGTGCTTTGGTTGGAATCTTTATTTTGTACCTGTATATTTTAAGCACAATTTTAAAGATTATATTTCTTCTTTGTATAATTATTTGGGGGGTTGATTCAAAACCCACAATGTATCAAATTATATGTTATAAAAATCTTTTACCCATCTTTGTAGCCTTGTAGATCATCTGCTTGGGAACCAACCCTTCTACTTGGAAAACACTTTTTAGTTTTATTCTAAAATTTCTGTGTGTTTGTATTTGTGTATGTGAATGTGTAAAAATAATATTTACATTTAAAGGCCACAGACATTATTTTCTCCTTTTATGTTAGTGAACATAGTTTATAGAGCCTATGCAGTATTTAATTTTGTCATTGCCACTCTTGAAAATATATCTAATATCTATCACACATTGAAGAATATAGGGGGAAATGTTTTAACTCGAAAGCAACAACTTTTAAAATAAGTTGACCTCAGAAATAATAGTATATAGTCAACAATTGTAAAAAATGGGGATAAAAGAGTGAGATAACATAACAGAATTGAGAGAAAATACTGTTTCTCTTTGGATTGATGAATTAACATTAGTAACTAATTCAGATGCTTAAAAAAAGTTTCATTTCTAAATGAAGAGGCTATTCCAGCAAAAAGCACATTCATGAGTCCTATGTACTCCAGAAGTGTTTTTTTTTAATTTAGTATGGTTTCAAAGAGTAAACTTTACTTTTATTCTAAGATAAACCACATCTGATGTTATTAATTGTGAAATTTAGTATTTGCTTTAGAGTATTGCTTTAGACAATGTATTATTTTACATTTACATTTATTTCATGGTTTTTTAATATAGCATAATTCTGATCTGAAGCTAAACTTTACGGGAAATTCAGTTTAAGATGCAAGATATTGACTTATATATATGTCACAGAGAACATTAAAACGGTGTTCCTTATTCTATCATTGCTATTTATGATTTCAAATAATTTAATGCATTTTTTCTCCAGCATTTTTTAGAATTTACATTATTTTAGAAATGCTTCTAAAGAAGTCTTACTATGTTTGGAACATCCCCCAAAAGTCCTTTGGAGATAGTGATTGTAAGGTATCATATCAGTAAAGAAATTCTCTTTTCTAATTGTGTTGAACAATGCATTTTGATTCTTATTTATATTAAAAGCACTTTATGCTTCATTAAATATCTGGTGCTCAGGCTCATAAAGACTTTTCATAACCATCCTTCACATTAATGTAGTTCAACTACTAAGTTCATGGTATTTTGTTATTGTGTTTACTTTTTTTCTTTTTCTTTTTTTCTGTGCAATGCACAGGGATCACTCCTGGCTCTGTGCTCAGGAATTACCCCTGGCGCTGCTCAGGGGACCATATGGGATGCTGGGAATCGAACCCGGGTGGGCCGCAAGCAAGGCAAACACCTTACCCACTGTGCAATCACTCCAGCCCCAGATTGTGTTTACGTTGTTAACTTAGACTTTTTTCTTACCATTTGTATGAGATGATGATTACTAGTGAAATGTTTTTTCTTCTCAGCGTTGCTCCAGTAAATGGTCAAAAGGTGTTTATCATGTGCCTTTTCCCTCTTTCTCCGCTCAGTGTTTTAGCTTAATTTGAAGGGTCCTTATAAAAGGCCTATTGTAGAGGAAAATAATATGTTTTTTAATAGACATACTGGATTTTCAGTTTGGGATTTACTACTTATTTTGGTAACTTGGGACAAGTTATTTAATCTCTCTGAAACTCAGTTACCTTCTCAGTAATAGGGTAGGGCAGATAAAAAATGATCTCATTCATTGTTGTAAAGTTGAAAAATAAAATATGTAAAATTCTTGGCATATGATAATCCAGTAACTGTGATTTTACCTTTTCTTCACTTGTTTAGCTCTGTGGAATTTTCCCAGAGATTTACATAATTAACAACTTATCCTTGGGGCAAGGGATGAATTGATTCAATTGAAAAATAAGTATGACCAAAACTCATCCTTTTTCATTATATTTTTTAGCTCAATTCAACGTTTCAAAATTGGAACTACACTGTGTATGTGGTTAATATCAGGTAAATATAAGAATGGACTGTTTCAGAACTAAAAAGCAGTCTCTGATTTAGCAGTACTCTCTTCCTTATTGATTATACCTAAGCAAACATAGACAGAAGTACACTTATACACAGATGTACTATACTCTGAAAGGCAACTCCATAAAATGTTACATTTTGTACAAAACCCTCAGAGCTGTAGCATTTTTATTGTCTTTACCAATATTATTTTTAGCATAGTATTTAAAATTTTAGCGCACGTAAAGCATGTTTTTTATTTAATGTAAGCCACATATATGTAAATCTATGTATTATTTCAATGCATGTTATAAAATGTCCTCAAATGTAAAAGGATGGTTAAATATAAATGAAAGTTCTATTCGTTTCTTCTGTGTCTCACTGAATTATCTAAAGCACTCATTAAGTCAGACTGGAGTGATAGCACAGCAGGTAGGGTGTTTGCATGCGGCCGACCCTGGTTCAATTCCTTTGTCACTCTCGGAGAATCTGGCAAGCTACCGAGAGTATCCTGCCCACACGGCATAGCCTGGCACATGACCCGTGGTGTATTCCATATGCCAAAAACAGTAACAAGTCTCACAATGGAGACATTACTGGTGCCCGCTTGAGCAAATCAATGAACAACCGGACAACAGTGCTACAGTGCTACTCATTAAGTGACCTGTATCCAGTTTAGAGATTATTTTTTCTATAGAATTTCTAGCCTCTCAAAATTATCTTTTGCTGTCCTTTATTAAGTATTCCACCTAGTCCTTGGCAAATAACATCATCTATCTATTCTCTTCTGTACCTTGTCATCACAGTCCTTTCCCTCTCTCCCTCCCTCCCTCCCTCTCCCTCCCTCTCCCTCAATCCCTCCCTCCTTCCCTCCCTCTTTTCCTTCCTTCCTTTCTCCTTCCCTACTTCCTTCCTTCCTTCCTTCCTTCCTTCCTTCCTTCCTTCCTTCCTTCCTTCCTTCCTTCCTTCCTTCCTTCCTTCCTTTCTTCCTTCTCTCCCTCCCTCCCCATTCCTCTCCCTCCTTTTTCCTCCCTCCCTCCTTTTTCCTACCTCCCTACTTCCCTCCTTCCCTCCCTCTCTCCCTCCCTCCCTCTTTTTCTCCTTCCTTCCTCGTTCATTCGTTTGTTCATTCCTTCCTTCCTTCCTTCCTTCCCTCCCTCCTTCCCTCCTTCCTTCCTGCCTTCCTTCCTTCTTGGTTTTATTGAAGTATAATACTTTTATTGAAAGAAATTTACTTCAAGAAATGTGAGGGGAAAGATATGTGTTCAAAGAGAATATGGTTTTCTACAAAGTAGAAAAAAGCTCTTTATTTCCTTCTTTTCTTTCTTCCTTCCCTCCCTTCTTTCTTCACACCCACTGATAATCAGGGGCTACTCACAGTTTGATTCTCACTAATCACTCTTCCAATACACAAAGCATATTCTCCAACCCTTTTAATTACCTCTCCAGTCCCTCATAGTTTATTCTTAATTTGGCTTCTAGCATTTGTTATGGACTGGAGGACAGCACAGCGGGTAGGGCATTTGCCTTGCATGAGGCCGACACGGGTCTGATTCTTATGTCCCTCTCGAAGAGCCCAGCAAGCTACCGAGAGTATCCCGCCCTCACGGCAGAGCCTGGCAAGCTACCCATGGTGTATTTGATATGCCAAAAACAGTAACAAGTCTTAAAATGGAGACGTTATTGGTGCCCGCTCAAGCAAATCGATGAACAATGGGATGACAGTGCTACATGACAGTGACAGTGCTACAACATCTATTATATGAATTCTAAACACATTTATTTAGAAATCACTGTCATCCTGTTGCTCATCGATTTGTTCGAGTGGGCACCAGTAACGTCTCTCCTTGAGAGACTTATTGTTACTGTTTTTGGCATATCCAATACGCACGGGTAGCTTGCCAGGCTCTGTCGTGTGGGTTCCATACTCTCGGTAGCTTGCCGGGCACTCTGAGAGGGGTGGAGGAATCAAACATGGGTCAGCCGTATGAAAGGTGAAAGCCTAATATTTAGAAATATAATTGGAAATATATTTTATGAACTCAAGATATGGAAGCACATAGAAAAGGGGAGAAAATTGTCAGAATAGTTCAGATAGCATCATTAAATAAGCTAAAGTTAGCTCCTATCTATCCAAGTATCTCTTGTTTTTTTTGTGTGTTTGTTTGTTTGTTTGTTTTTTGCTTTTTGGGTCACACCCAGCAGTGCACAGGGGTTACTCCTGGCTCTGAACTCAGGAATTACTCCTGGCAGTGCTGGGGGACCATATGGCATGCTGGGAATTGAACCTGGGTCGGCAAGGCAAACGCCCTACCCACTTGCTGTTGCTCCAGCCCCGTATCTCCTGTTTTTAATCATCCGCTATGCATTGTGAGCATGAAAGCAAATGCGAAGAGCTGCTGAGTTTTATTTGATTATGGCGTCATTATGTCAAGAGTGGGTGGAAGAATCTCAGAACACAATTTGGAAAAACTGCTTCTGTCTGTATGCTTTCTGCCTCTTTATTTCATCCCCTCAACTTTGATTCTTTATGATATGGCAGAGGGATTAATAGATGGTATGTCTGTTTGTATTCCAGCTTTCACCTAAACACTGGAGAGGACAAAATTAAAGTCAAGAGAAGCATTGTGGATGATCAAAGGTAACACTGACGAAGTCTTCCAGAAAGTCTTTCTTGAACTCTCAGTCTCAACTACCTAGTAGATAATTGAAAAGAATGTAGTGTGAGAGAAACATTTTAATTAAATAACTCACTTAAATTATTTCTTCGGTGATAAAGCATGTTATTGTTTTCCTTGTAGTTAAAACTATAATTTAGCAAAGTGGGTAGAATGTACACCTGATTAAGATGATTCAGAATCAGGGCACTTAAAATTAATGAATTATTTTTGATGTTTCCAGTTATTGTCATCATTACTCAATAACTTATTTGAAATATAAAACAGAGCTTCAAAAATTAATAATAGCTTTATTTAAAGAACTTATTGTAGTCTAAATAGAGAGAAAAAAATAAAGTACTTAGCTTAAGTACCAATATAGCATAAGGTGCTTGCCCTGCATACAGTTGGCCTAGGTTCCATCACTGGCATATCCTGTGGTTCTTGGAGTCCCTTTAGGAGAGATCCCTGAGCACAGCACCAGGATGAAGGCTTGAGCATCACTGGCTATGCCTTCAAAGTCAAAGAAATAAAAAACAAGCTACTGAGTATCTAATGTGAGGAGTACTAAGATTTCTTTGATGGAGGATGGGGTGGGGGGTCACTCCCAGTAGTACTTGGGGGTGTTTTGGAACCACTCATGGCAGTACTGAGGGAAAACCTACAATTCTGTGTCTCATACTTAGGACTCCTGCATATTTTCTTATTCAAAACCCAGCTAATTTTCTAAAGTCTACATTTAAAAATTGATATAAGGAATATGACTACACTAAGTAATTTATTCTATCTGGCCACCGCATATGTAATCAGTTGGCTTTTACTTCTACCTGACAGTGGTAAAATCAGCCCTTATGGGTATGTGTCGTACCTGAGAAACTGTTTGAGAGACATTTAAATTCATGGAATCACAGTTTTCTGTCTCTCAAGTCTATGTGTAACTTAACAGATTTTAGAAAATCAAAGGCAAAAGGAAAGAAGACAATGTACTTAGGAAGATCCAAACATTAGTTTTCCTCTGGTGTTAACTCCTTGGCATTGCTTTAAAATTTATTTTCAGTGTTTTCCTCTCCTCTTTTGCTTTTCTCTGCTGCCCTTAGCATCACTGATAAAACTTTATGGCCCTCATTATTTTTCTCCCAACAGCTATCTGCTAGTTTTCAGTTTCTTTGTCTCCCAAATGTCTCTGTTCAATTCAGTTGTGACACTCAACACAAGCTGTCACTACAAGTAGTGCTGTGTCATCTAGACCAGAAGCCAAAGCCAGAGACAGGCTTACTCAAGTTGAGAGTGATTGATGATAACTCCAGCTAGATCTTGACTTAATCAAGGAATACTTTTGCATAGACCATATTAAATATTATTAAAATATCACAGTTCCCCTTTATATTTACATTTGTTTATTCACTCCGAAATGTTTCTTTTAGATGGCTATTAAGTATCAGATTGTTTTAGAATGAAATGGCTTTTCAGAATGAATTATGAGAACGTAGAACTCTTTATCTTTGAAATTAGCACAGTATTTAAAGGGAGTAGAACGATTCTTTAATTTCAGCCAGCCATAAACAGCAAATATTTTCTTCTTTCTGCTTTTGTCTCAGAAATATATTAATTTTATTTCGTTTTAATTTATGCATACAGAACTTTATAATGTCATCGCCTTTTTACTTTATAGTCATAGACTCCGTATTATTGTTAAAAACAATGCCACTGCCTAGACTTTGATATAGGAACGATAACTAATATCAATAAAACATGCTAGATCTGATTTAGTAGTACACACTTCTCCTCAGAAGGGAAATAGGAAATTTTTGTTGCACGAGAGAAGTGTTCTCATATAATGAAAAAGTTTTCTCCTATAAATGGTCATATGATTTTGCTTCAGTAGCACGGTAGCACTACAGTGTTGTTCATCGATTTGTTCGAGCGGGCACCAGTAACGTCTCCATTGTGAGACTTGTTGTTACTGTTTATGGCATATTGAATATGCCATGGTATCAATCATAATTTTGATTTCTTCTTCTGACTGTAGTAGTGATTACTGTCAAATTGAAAATTGTGTTGCCTCAAAATATAGAGCCAAAATCTTTAGTGGTACCTCTAGGATTCATCTATTTTTCTTATAGATCTATTCTTTTTAAAATTTTTTCATGTGGGCCTTACTTAACAATACTCAGGACTTACTCCTGACTCTGTACTTGGGGATCACTCTTGGAGGGCTCAGGGGCCCATATGGGATGCCAGTCATTGAACCCAGGTCTGCCACTTGCAAGGCAAGCACCCTACCTACTATGCTGTCTTTCTGGCTCTCGTATATTTTCTTTTTAAAGACATCTATGATTAGTTTATATGCTGACCAGTAATCAATTTTTGAGTTTGTATTATATAAAGAGCTTGCAAATATCTTATAAAATAGAAAGTTGCTTAGCAAAGTTTTGGAGAAATTCCAACACATTTCTCAATAAAAATTTCAAAACTCAGAATTTTTTTTTGATTTCTGATCAAATTAGATTAGATTATCAAATTAGATTAATCGAAATGTAATTTTTCAACAAACATTTATTTTGTGTTATAAAGAAAAATGTAAAACTAACCAAAATTAGTTATTCTGCTTATGTTACAAAGTATTACTTAAACATTAATCAAAAATGGTATTATACAATGAGTTTGTGCTGTGGTAGTATGAGATAGCAATATCATATAAAATATATTCCTAGTGAAAAAATTTTATTTTGGTTTTTGGGCCACACCCAGTAATACACAGGGCTTACTTCTGGCTCTGCACTTAGGGGTCACTTCAGGCAAGGCTTTGGGAACTTTATAGGATGCTGGGGATTAAACCCAGCAGTGCAAGACCAGGCCACTACCTGCTAAACTATCTCTCCCTCCACCCATTGAAATTTTTTAACATTAATATTTAACAGCAAGTGTGCCTTGGACTATTTCTTTAATCTCAATACTGTAAGTCATTCATCTTACTAGTATATCGGAATGTCTTGTTTTTAAAGGTTTTTTTAAGCAACAGTGAACCAATGATAATACCAGTAATACTTTTATCCTAATTGTTTTCCTAGGTTGATGATTTGGGCTCTCCTAGTATACAATGCTACCAGCAACCCCACTTTAGAAGGGAATATCATTCAGCAGAAGCTCTTAAAAAGTAATGAGTCCCTGGATGAGGGTTTGCGGCTATATACAGTGAATGTGAGGCCACTGGCAGGTAAGTACCTATAAATTTTAATGTGTACTTTTTGTAGCTATATAATGGTTTAATTCAAATAACAACACAATGTTTTTCATTATATATTTTCACTTGTGCTATTGAATGCTTTTCCCCCCTAATGTGTAAGTCATCCTAATATGATATTCATTACACGGTTAGCATAAAAGATTCCAACTTTATATCCATGGATCCAAGGACATGAAAGACATAGATGAGAACTCATATTCGATCCTAGGGACTTATTGTGAAAAAACCAAGAACAGGATTAAAATGTCAAAAAATAAATAAAAACCTATACCAAAATAGCCTTCAACTTTAGAGATAAAGAGTGTGCTTAAAGAAATAAAAACTCTGCATATGTATACATGGGGAATTCCAATAAGGGACTATCATGAAAGGTAATTCCATATTATAAATATCCTCTTCACTCTTCTGTCTCTGTGAATGATAACTCTCTTTTCTGGAATAGATTGGAAATCTGGAGCTTTTCCTTGAGCCTGAACTCAGTCCTTACCTTCCACCAACTAGCTCCATCCATCACATGGAGTTGATGACATTTTCCCCAACATTTCAACTCTTTTATGTACCCTTCCTGTTCTTTGCCCAGACAGAAATCATCACCTATATAGTTTTGAAGTCTTCTCCAAATCTTCTCTTCTATCAAGGGAAGCCTCTGAAGCCTTTGAAGCCTTTCTGCCATCACAGTGTATCCAGAGCTGTCACCGCCTTTCATCTCCAACTCATGCAGTCCAGTTACTCAAGAACCTTGCCTATTAGATCATAGTGTTTAGCTCCCTTTCTTTATGCTCTTTATGTCTATGTACACATACATATATACATTCAAATCCATTTCTTTTAGCTTGAGAACACATATTATTTTTCATCTATCATAGTAATCTTATCAACACCCTATCACTTAAATTATTAAATAAATGAGGTTTCGTAGGTTTGTTTTAAAGTCCACATGGTCAAGATTATGGACAAGAAGAGGTAAAGTTATTGTTCTAATGTCTTATGGTCTTGATTAGGGACATTAGTGGAGATTAGGACAAAATAATACCGACAAAATCCTTTTTTGCTCTTTCTGTTGGTTTTTTCTTGTGGGTTGCATAGGGGTCCTGATAGGCATTTGCAGTGAAATTTAACCCATAATGGTTCAGTTCTCAGGCACCTTATTGCAAGCTGTGTGGGCTTATGGGTGTTTGGGGGTCACAAGAACTATATCCAGCTGGGGAGGGAATTTGGGTCCCTGCCCATGTGACACGTGCGTCCTGTACCTTGAGCCATTTCCCTGGCTCTAGAAAATTTCTTTATTCACACTCAGCTGGTGAAAGTGAGTAGCATAGGTATTATTTAGCTTCTAGGCGGTTATTACTTCTTGAGGTCAGAATTGTAATATAGGGGCTGGAGAGATATACAGGGATGAGATGCTTGCCCTGCACATGCTGACCCACGTTTGACCCCCGACACTACACATGAGGCCCCAAGAGTGATCCCTGAACTCAGAGACTGAGCATCACCAGAATGGCCCAAACCCTCCCCCCCAGCCCCCTGCCAAAAGAAGAATTCCTGCATAACAAAGAAAAATACTGGCATCTCACTTCTCAAAAACACTCAACCTTCTTTAATGTGTCCACATGCACAATTACAGAAAATTCCCACATAAGGGAGAAGATGAATCATTATTGATACCAATATCATCATTAGTGAGAGCTTCTGAGTCTGAGAAAATGCATGTTAGTGAACAGGGCTTTGGGGAGTAGGAAGTGGACAGAAATGGCCATTTCACATTTAGGAGTCCACCAAGAAGCAGCAGAGTTGCTGGTTAGTTTGAATATGACCCTGGATCCACCAACTCCATCTCTGTCCTCAGAAGCTGAAGAATCCTAGAATAACAATTTCATGCCTAGATAATATGTATCACCAACTTAAATTCTGTATGCTGGTATTTCCTGCAAGTGGATCCATGAAGAAAATCTTATATCAACTGGTATAAAAGGGTCCAATCCTGACTATTTTAGGACTCAGATGATGGAGTAGAAAGCTATTGAAATACCCATTTGGGGGCCACAGTGCTGCTCCCCAGTAATCTGGAATGATTTGCTGTTTTTTTCCACTTTGAAACACAAGATTTTATTTTCTTGACCTATTAACTTTTATTTTCTTGTGAAGTTGAGTCATATCATTATACTTATTCAAATAGTTTGGAAACCACAGGTGGAAGGATTTGAGAGGAAAATGTCTGTGTGAAATGTGCAGTACCCATTCTGTTATCTCCATGTGCTTACCCAGCTAACCTCCACAGAAGATGTTTTTAGAGCAGGGGAAGTTTTTACATAAAACTTGCTTGGAACTCAATCATGATGTTGACGGCATTGATGCACAATCATTTAGGCTTTATTCTTTGAACAAAAAACCAAAGAGGAACAAATTGCCTTTTGAATTTTTGAGGATTATTTCCTTGTTAGGTTGCATTTTATTTTTAAAAATAAATCTTTCTTTTGCTAATTTTATCTGATCATGATGCATTCAAAGATTCCTCTGTCCCTCTTGGAGAACCTGGATACCGAGAGTATCCCGTCTGCACGGCAGAGCCTGGCAAGCTACCTGTGGCATATTCGATATGCCGAAAACAGTAATAACAAGCTTCACAATAGAGATGTTACTGTTGCCCGCTCGAGCAAATCAATGAACGATGGGACGACAGTGCTATAATGATGCATTAAAATTATAGGGTTTACTGTGCATGGACTGGAGCGAGAGCACAGTGGGTAGAGCATTTGCTTTGCACGTGGCCAACCCCAGTTCAATTCCTCCGTTCCTCTCGGAGAGCCTGGCAAGCTACCGAGAGTATCCCGCCTGCACAGCAAAGCCTGGCAAGCTATCTGTGGTGTATTCTATATGTCAAAAACAGTAACAACAAGTCTCACATTGGAGACATTACTGGTGCCCACTCGAGCACATCGATGAGCAAAGGGACGACAGTGCTACAGTGCTACAGTGCATGCATACGTACAAATGTGTATGTTTTCCTTTTATTTTATAATATGTAATTTTTTCTCTAAAATGTACTAAATATTGATTTATCTGAATTTCTAAATTTTTAACAAATTCAAAATTTAACTTGTAGGTCAGTATAATTTGAATCAATGCTAGTTACTAACATTGTTCTTTTGCTCTCATTTTAAACCTCTGATTTCAAAATATAGATGAAAATGTCTCACGTGGCTCTTATTTTCACGTAGCTTTCTGTCCTGAAGAGGAAAACCCCCCTGGCTATCTCTGGCCAATGATCCCACCTTCTCTATACCTACAAGAGTGCAAACAGAAGAATGGCTTTTTTGCTTCACGGACATGGTAATCAGTCTCTCTGAGTCTTGTGGTTCACATTACTTGCCTCTCAAGGGTAGCATAGAAGGCCCCTTGCATTGCATGTTGACTAGAAGAAAAGCAGGCTAGGTTGTCTGTGTACGGTCAAAACACACAGTCCATGGAGAGGAAGGGTCAGGAAGAGTAAAGATGACAGAGGTTCCCAAGGAAAAATGAGGCAGCTGGCCAGTGGAGACTCTTGGACAGTATTTCTAAACCAGGCCTCAGGTGACAGTCATGTGAGTGGGAAGCCCTAGCATGAGATGGGGCTCAGCCAGAGAAGACGGGAACACGGGGAGGACACAAGGTCAAGTGGGAGCCACAGGCAGAAAAGGGTGGATGGAGAAACACTGCTCTTGGGGTATGTAGATTGTTTGCTAAGTATTTAACAAAACTTAGAGTCCTTTTGGGTTGGAGGGATAGCGCAGTGGGTAGGGCGTTTGTCTTGCATGCGGCCGCTCTGAGTTCGATTCCTCCATCCCTCTTGGAGAGCCTGGCAAGCTACCAAGAGAATCTCGCCCGCAGGGCAGAGCCTGGCAAGCTACCCGTGGCGCATTTGATATGTCAAAAACAGGAACAAGTCTCACCATGGAGACGTAACTGGTGCCCGCTCGAGCAAATCCATGAGCAACGGGATGACAGTGACAGTGACAGAGTCCTGTTGATTGCAAGGGATTCACATTTCAGGGGATTTACAATCAAGAAGAAAAGTGAAACCTGGTTCTTCATCCTCCATCCCAATACCCGATTAGTTTTCCTGTGAGAGTTCTGAAACTGAAGCTGCTCAAGTAGAAATATTTTGTTCAAACTCCTGTGTTTGACATGTTAGTGAAGAAATATATGTAGAGATTTATTTACTTGAATTTAAATCATGTATATATATATTTCTGGCTGTGAAGGCCTGGAAAATTCCTGAACTAGCCTTATGTACTCATCTAAAAATGTCACTTATAAATCCTATTTTTAATACTTATTTAACCATAGAAGTTTGATGTATCTGAATTTAGGAGGCGGGCCTATTATTTATATTTTGTTTCCGTGGTGTATGCTCCTGATTTGTTCCTAATGAGAATTTTTAATCTAAGTTTCCTTCAAGTTATTATTGTTTTTTTGTAAAATAGCAAATATCTTGCAAACTATAAAACTTATCATTAATTTTGTCAATTACATTGTTATGTATGCCAAAATTTGATATACCTTATTTTTTGTTGTTTCATAGTCACCTAAATTCTGCCAATGCATCTATAGCCTTCTGGGACCCTCCTGATCTCTCCAATTGTTCAAGTGAGCTACTTTTCTTTATTTCTGTAAAAGAAAATAAAATGGCCTTATATTTCATGCGTTCTATTCTCTTCAGTCATATTCTTTGGCAGTTTGATATTATTGCAGTAGTAAAGCTAGGCAAAGAATTGTTTCACTTACTTAAGGTAAAGAATTCTGGTTTTTCTTCATTCTACTTTCATGGTGAAGATTTGAAATAGTAATGTTCATTGTGAAGGAGATTTAAGATAGTAAGAAAATTTTGAAAAATATTTAACAAAATAATTTGATATTTGTTCTAGTGTTTTGTAATTTTGGAATAGCAAATATGCACACATATTTAGTAATGTTAGGGCATTTCTCTCAGAACCACTTGTGAAAATTAGTCCCTACAAATTATTTCCCTAAGTTACTCAATTTTTATTAAACCAAAGAAAAAAGTTAGATTCTAGATAAAGAAATACTATTGCCATGAGAAAGTTGTGGTGAGGGGTAAAAACAGGAAACCATATTTGCTGTGTCAACTATAAATTGCTCTGCTTTACATTTATGCCAATGCTCAAAAATATACATGTAAAACTTTATGTATTGTTTCTCCAACTTTTCTTTTAGGGGAAGCAAATGAAGTTGCCAATGAGATTTTAAACTTAACCAGTGATGGACAGACCTTAAACTCAGCCAATATTAGCAGTATTGTCGAGCAGGTCAAAAGAATTGTGAATAAAGAAGAAAATATTGACATAACACTTGGCTCAACATTAATGACTATATTTTCTAATATATTAACCAGTTCAGACAGTGACTTGCTTGATTCCTCTTCTGAGTAAGTTTTTCCTTTCTTTAGAAAATGTATTGCTTGAGTATGTTACAGCAAATAATTCTCAGATAGCTGAACGCTTAGAGCCCAGATTTTATAATTAAGCCAATTGAAGACTCATTTCTAAATTTGAAATAATGGTGGTGGGAAGGTGAAGTTCTGGTGGGATTGGTGTTGAAATGCTGAATGTAATCAATTAATGTGAACAAATTTATGAAAGTAAAATAATTTTTTAAAAAAGACCCATTTGTAAATATCATTTTTCACAAAGGGAACTTCAAGTGCTCTTTTTTTCTGCATGAGAAAATGGAATTTATAGTTATTGCATAAGATATATAAAGTTTCAGAGAGGCATCATGAGTACTTCATTTCATCTAAAAGTGTTAATTGAATTAATTCAGAAAAGAAAACCTATTGCAAATATTAATGCATGGTTTTTAGCTTTCTAAGAATATAACAAGTATTCTATTCACATCTTTATTAGTCTCTATTCTACAGACAATTGTTCTAAAAAGGAATTGTCTAAGTTAGGGTGAATGTCACACAATTCTGGTTGTAAACATTTGTTTTTAAAAAATATTGATACTAGGATAATTAGTTTTCTATTTCTGTTTCATTCCTCTTGACCAAAGGTTTTTGGTAAAAATTATAGTTTTTGAATTAATTTATCAACATAATAATTACAATTATTTATATTGCCTTAAAATTCAGAAATTAGTTTTGATATGTTGTATTATTTGATTCTTGCTTACTTATTAAGTAGAGAGGTTTTATATCATATTGTGAAAGAAAGGTTAATATTGATGGATCACAGGCTATTACTAGAAATATTAAATTGTTTATTTTACTTAAAGTCTGCAATCATCTTAAGATATATCTATCACTTTGCTTATATAAGTGACATTATTATGGTTTGGGGTAATTGTGTGGAATTGATTTTTGGAGCAGAATATTTAAAGACCGTTTCATTTGGTTTGTATTTTTCCTATAGGAAAATGCACAACACTAGCATGTATATGCAAGCACCTGATATATGGTACAAATATGCCATTCTTATCTCTTTAGGGCTTTGAAAACAATTGATGAATTAGCCTTCAAGATAGACCTAAACAGTACATCACATGTGAACATCACAACTCGTAATTTGGCTCTTGGAGTGTCATCCCTGTCCCCAAAGACAAATGAAATTTCAAATTTTAGCATTGGTCTTCCAAGCAACAATGACTCATATTTTCAGGTAAAAATACTTGTAATTTAATTAACAAATAAAAACAATCTGATCACCTACCAGTTGCTACTTGATGGAGATCTTGGTTGAGGGGTGATGGAGAACTTGGTTGAAAGTTGGCTAAGATTAACAATGGCAGTGCCCAAAAAATGAAGTAGATAAAGTTTCAGAACCTGGAGAATGGGGGTGATCCTATTCCCTCCCATATGAGCCAATATTTAAATTAAGTATTATTGCCTGAATAGAAGCCATCAATTGAAAATGGAAGTAAGGATCAGTTTGGTCAAGAAAAAAAACTTGTTTAAGATTTCGAGGCAGGGTGTAGTATCCTTCGCTACTGATTTTCAAACCGTGTGTTATAGTCACTTTCAAGGCTTAACAAAAACAGATTGCTGGGTTCCATCCATAGAGATGGTCCTGGGGGGTTTCCTTAACATTTTCATTTATAAGTCCCTATTATTGCTATGTTGGCTGCTCTGAGGACTGGACTTTTGAAAACAAATGATGTAGAAAGTGAGAATGAAAAGGCTTTGGAGAGGCTGGGTGAGAAGCTGGAGGCAGATTTATGGGGGGCTCCTCTAATCCGTTCATAAGACCCCTCAACATGTGCTTTTGAAGTTCTTCCTGTGCGCTTCACAGTGGCTGCCAGAGGGGACAAATTAAGTCATTGGACATCATCTTTGGCCCAAGGGAGTGCACATATGTTATACATACTGCTTCTCAACTATGGTGATGGCCACACAATGTTTGATGGCCACACAATGTTTTTGAAATATGGATACAAGAAACCATTCTTTGTGTTCGCTTTTTTGTTTTGCTTTTTTTTTAATAAACAAGATTCTTTAAGTTTCAGATTTTAAGTGTAAAAACTCTGTCAGCTTCAGTCATTGTTCCAGTCATATTTGCAGGAAAACACATGTTGGCTTGTTCTGAGGATTCAGGAAAAATGATATCCAGAAGAATTGATTAAATATGAATGAATATCTCTATGAAGAGGATAGCTCTATGAATATCTCTATGGGGAGAAAAGATGTTTCCTCCCCATAGAGATACACATTTTCTGGAGTTAAACACATGAACTTTTATCTCTTGATGTTGTTGTATCTATTTTTTTTTTTTTGCTTTTTGGGTCACACCCGGCAATGCACAGGGGTCATTCCTGGCTCATGCACTCAGGAATTACGCCTGGCGGTGCTCAGGGGACCATATGGGATGCTGATATTCGAACCCGGGTCGGCCGCGTGCAAGGCAAACGCCCTACCCGCTGTGCTATCACTCCAGCCCCTCTATTTTTTAACTTAAGTGTTGTTGAGAAAACCTCAGGATCTGTTATGGGTAAATTGAACTCTTTTACTTAAAAATATTTACTGATTTGTAGGTTTGTCTATTTGTTTGGTAAATATCAGTGCATTTTCTCATATATTGCACTTGTAAAACTTCAGTGATTCTGTGGAGGGTGTTCACTCCAAAAAACCAGTGTAGCAGAAGATAAATTGATACTGTCAGTGGTTATTCTCCTGACCTTATCTGCATGTGCAGGAAAGTTGTCAAGGCAATTTAGTTGCAATCACATCCCAAACATATCTCTATTGTGACAGATGGATTTTGAAAATGGACAAATGGACTCTCTGGCTTCTGTAATTTTGCCTCCAAACTTACTTGATCATTTAAGTCAAGAAGATTCTGAATTAGTTAAAAGAGCACAGTTTACTTTCTTCAATAAAACTGGACTTTTCCAGGTAAGTGTTTGTTAAATTGCTATTTTCAATTTTAAATAAAGCCTCTTTACAAAAATATGAAATCATAGCTTCCCCGAAAATCTACCAAGGAGTAAAGTCAACCTATGCAATTTTCCAAAAACAAAAATTTTAGTATCATTTGAAAACTATTTCACTTCATACAATTATGCTCATTGACAGGAAACATTCACCTTTATAAAAATAAATCAAATATATTAAGATGTGCATAATACAATTAAGAAATGGAATTAATAGATTGTGATCTATCTTTATGTTAAATATTTTATATACTCTGGTAATTTAGACCTTCAGAGTTAAAGAAATTATATACTAAAGGAAATGGTTTGTATTTATTATTTTTCAGTTCAGCAGAAAGCGCTGTTTACATAGTGAGCAACATTCTTGGCTTTAATCATTTTTCTCATTAGTATTTCAAAGGACCTTTGGACCTTGCACATCCCCAATATAGAGTGGCATTGTGCTGAGCTCATATTGTCATTTTTATTGGCATCATTTGTAGATACTAGAAAGTTCACTGCCAGAAAACACTGGTGACCTCTGGTTTCCTTTGAAAGTACAACCCATCTAGAAAAGTTTTACCGAGCCCACTTTTAAAACATCAAAATTCTGTGTTAAATTGAAGATACTTTTCTGTATCAAATAGTTTGACCCGTTATTGTTACAAGAAAAGAGCAATGGTGAAAGCCATTTGAAATATTTCTAAAATATGTTCCTACTATTTCTAAAAATATTTCTAAAATATGTTTACACCATTTGTAAAGAAAGGGACAAACTAAACTACATGAAAGGAAATGAATCGGAGTCATATGTTGTCATTCATTCCAAATATTTCAAATTTTGTCAGTACATGCTTTAGATTAAGCTGATATCTAGCCACAGAGATCTGGAACAACCAAGATGTAAGAATCTGTCATTGTCTCATTTTAATCTTATCTACTCTACACCATCTTTCCCTTCTATTTGACATCTCTCAGTCAAAGTTATTATAAGGAAATATGTGTTTTATTTTTAAGGGTTGATTTTTAGCAGAGTGAAATAGCTGTACAGATCCTATTGTCCTACCTTCAGATAGTGAGTGCTATATGAAAAAAAGCTGGGAATAATCCCTTTGTCAAATTTATTATAAAATTATTTATCCCTTTGTCATACCAAAGTAATTTGTTGAAAATATATTCTGGATGATGAAAATTTTTCGGCATTCAAGCAATGCTGTAGTTACTCTGAACAACTGATTTATAAACTACCATAGAGAAATTCAGTAGATCCAACACTAACAGTAAGGAAAGAGGAATGTGATGATTTTCCTGGAGCATGATCTCACTGTATGGATTTCTGTCACTTGCTGACTACTCTAGCTACCAGCAATTATGCAGCAGAGGTGACCTGCCTGTACCTTAATTCCCATGGAATTACATTTAATGAACATATAGTGTGACTTTGTGAACACATCAGACTGTTGTCAGGAATGTGAAAGATGAATTTTTTTGACAGTGTATTTCCTGTAAAGGAAACAACTTCAGCTACTTTATAGGGTAGGGAAATGATCTAATTGTTTCATAGATTTTTATGTGTTTATTTTCTTTATGAGGTTGCATTGTTTTTGATAGTAACTGACTGGTGTAAAGAATTGAGTTTTCTGAAGCTGCCTGAAACATTTTCACTTAATGTTCCCTCAACCTATTTGTTATAAGGGAGAGAGCTGAAGCTCTTTCAGGAAAGCCAGCAATTTGATCTTATAAACAGGATGTTCTATAATTAAAGATCTTAAGTGTAAAATGTGCTGACAATTTGCTTACTTTGGAGCTCCAAAGTGAAATAAAATTGTGTACTTTTTTAAATAACACTGTTTCTTTTCTTCCAAAGGATGTAGGGACCAAGCAAGGCTCTTTAGTGAGTTACGTGATGGCATGCAGTATTGGGAACATTACCATCCAGGATCTGAAGGATCCCGTTCAGATTAAAATAAAACATATGAGAACTCAGGTAAGAAAATACCACAAACAGGAATGGAAGAAGAAAGGCAGATTATTGCAGAGAGTTGTTGGTATCAGGCTTTCCTTATTTTTATTTTTAGGGTGGGGGGCATACCCAATTGTGCTCAGGGGCTACTCTTGACTGCCTCAGGAGTGACCCTTTGCTATGACAGGAGACCTTTGGTGGTATTGGGGATCAAACTGGGCTTGGTCACATGCAAGGAAAGTACTTTAAACTCACCTCCAGTTTAACCATTCCATTTATTTTTTAAAATTTTTAATTTTTTTTATTAGTGGATCACCATGAGGGTACCGTTACAGATTTTTTTTTTTTTTGCTTTTTGGGTCACACCCAGCAATGCACAGGGGTTACTCCTGGCTTTTCACTTAGGAATTACTCCTGGCGGTGCTTGGGGGACCATATGGGATGCCGGGGATCGAACCCAGGTCGGCCGTGTGCAAGGCAAACACCCTACCCGCTGTGCTATCACTCCGGCCCCACCGTTACAGATTTACGTATTTTGGTGCTTGTATTTCAGTCATACAGTGCTCAAGTACCCTAACCATTCCGTTTCTTAATGTGACAGGAAGTAATCAGCACTTACTTCTAAGGGGTAATTTTCAAAAAAGGGAGAGAATAGCTCATCATGTCAGGTCAGGTCATGGTGGCAGTTGTGTGGTGGTGGTGGTGGTGGTGGTGGTGGTGGTGGTGGTGGGATGGTTAGTCTTATTTAGGACTTAAGGGAAGTGAAGATAAGAGGGTCAGCCCATTAGTTCTAAGAAACGGCATGTAATACTTGAAATAAATTAGATATAGATACATCTGTACTGTCTAGCTATGGAAAGTTTTGCTTATATTCTAAAGTCAAAAGTCATTGCAATTGAGAAAAACAATAGAAGCAGAACAGGGATAACTTTATTTTTATTTTTTGAGAGGCTGAAGTTGTTTAAAATCTTGGCAAATATGCTCACTTTTATTTCTTTTGTGCATTATTTACTTTGCACATGGTGGACCTGGATTCGATTCTTCCATCCCTTTTGGAGAGCCCGGCAAACTACCAAGAGTATCCCGCCCACACAGCAGAGCCTGGCAAGCTCCCCGTGGTGTATTCAATATGCCAAAAAGAGTAACAACAAATCTCACATTAGAGACCTTACTGGTGCCCGCTCGAGCAAATCGATGAACAACGGGACAACAGTGCTACAACAGTGCAACAGTGCTACAGTGTTTTATTTATTAATTTTACTCAGTTGGCGTCATTACAATATTATAACATTATTATTATTATTATTTTGTCCTTGTAGACCCAACCACAGATTCCCCACCTTTTCTATAGAGAGGGTCTCAGCCAGGATGCTACACTTAGGCAAGCAGGCAGGAGATATGCTGGCGAATAAGGTTGCAGGCTGAGACGTCAACCCATATAAGCACCAGCTCTGCGTTGTCACTAAACCCTTCGAGAGCCCCTTCTTCTATCCTTTGGATATTTTGTTTCAGCAACTTAATGCATAGAGAATTGTTTTTTGGTTTGTTTTTTTTTTCAGGCCATAGTCAGAGGTACTCTGAGCTTACTCCTGGTTTTGTGCTCAAAGATCAGTCTTGATGGGTTTGAGGACCATATGGGGTGATGAGACTGCATCTGGATTGGTCATGTACAAAGCGAGAATCCTACCCTGTACATTACTATCTCTCTGACCCCCACAGGGATTTTTTATTGTGATGAAATGTACATAACATGACATTTACTATCATAACCATTCTGAGCATACAATTCTGTGGCATTGTTAGTAAGCATTACCACATCCGTCACCAGGACTGTCTCATGTTCACTATTTATGTCCCCAATAAACACTTATTTTTAACACTTTTAAAAGTTGTTAAAATGCTCATGAACAACTATTTCTCCTCCATACCCTAACAACGACCATTCTGCTCTGTTCTATGCATTTACTCCAGAAACTCCTGTAAGTGTAATCACATAGAATTTGCCATTTGGTAGCAGTCTTATTTCATGATATTTCTAAGCTTTATCCATATTATAGTTTGTGTCAGAATTTCCTTCCTCTTTCAGTTTGGATAGTATTCAATTTATACACAGACTCCCAACAAAAATAAAACCCACACACCCACTTTTGTTTATCCATTTGTCCACTGATGGACACAGGCATGCTGATTGCTTCCACCTTTTTGATTATTGTGAATAATGCAGCTCTGAACATCGATAGACCGTATCCCCATTTGAATGTCTGCACTCAGTTCTATGGAGGCATATTTCTAAACATAGAATTTTGAGATGAATTTATAAGGAACCTGGTTCAATGTAAAGAATGATATTTTATGCTGAAATACCTGTAGTGATCCACAGATAAGTGGTTAGCAGGATTTCTTATGAAGCTATCATTAATTTCCATGTGAATTCTTGTGAAAGGAGATTTTTCTAAACTGCCTGACATTCTTAGGTCCTATTGGTATAGCTAAAACTGATAGATTTATTTCTCCCTCTTTTTTGGAGGAGTGCTCCCCAACAGTGCTCAGGTCACTAAGGGTCATCCCCAGCTATATTTTCAGTTCACTCTGTGGGTCTGACAGTTTCATGCTGTGGCCCAGTCATGAAGCACTGCTCAAGCCCTGAGGTGTCGGAAGCCGTTAGGACCACAGGTGGGGCTGCCCAAGAAGCTACCAAGAGTCAGTGATGCTGTGGACCAAGAGGATCACATCTCAGGGTCCATGAAATGCTAAGAATCAACACTTGGGGCCCCCTTGAGCTCTCTCCTCCATAATGATGATTCACTTCTTTGTGAAGCCTTTAGCTTTTGTTCTTTTCCTGAATGCTAATCACATGATGTTTCGTTTATTTTAAACACAATTTCACATGTTTATTCTTATGTTAATGTAGCCAGTGCCTCATTCCATCTGTGCCTTCTGGGATCTGAACAAAAACGGTAAGTTTTAAAATATTGGCTGTTTTAATAACAACTGCATTTGAAACGTTGTTAAACACCCTCATTTCCTTTCATCTCACCCCAAACCAGAATGACTCACAATGTAAGTGTGATGCTACAGGAGCTGCCAAATTTCCTTTAGAAGTCTTCAGAAGTGACTTCTACTTTCTTTTTATTTGTAGCAAGATGTAATGGGACAATTCGAATGTTTTTACCCACCTCTGGTTTAAGTTAGCTATTAAAATATAATTTGCTTGTCATTGCCACTTTTAGATGAATGTCCATATACGCTTGAGTTTTCGACACTTGTGAATTTATCTGATATACTCAAGACAGGCCATTTCAAAGGCTGCCTCTTGACCTTCAATTGGTGGGGGAAAGCTAGAGGTCTCTACATGCAGAAGTAGTTTAAAAGGTGCTCGAGTAAAAGCGTTTCACTATGCAGTCAATGAGGGAGAATAGTCTAGCCGATGTGGAAAGGAGCAGTGCTATTTGAGGACCTCCTTTGGTTCTGTTTCAAGTGGCCGCTTCTTAGTGTCCTAAAACCCCCTGGACAACTTTATGAGCTGCTCCCCCATGACATTTAACAAGCAATAGAGGAGGACAAAACTAAGAGACACTGTGTATGGTTTGGAGAGCACTTGGTAGGGAAGGACAAGCAGGTGACTTACCACCTCTGCTCTTCACAGCTCACCTTCCCTGGGGGTCCCAGTGGGACAGGAGCGGTCACTGGAAGTGGCCAGTACCAGCGTAGGTTACTCGCTGGCAGTATAGTTGGAAGGTATCCTGTAGCCCTAGCTTGATGGTTTTCTGAGAGCTGGAGATTTTCGTTGATGTTGTTTGACTTCTAGTTGCACTGTTTTTAAGAAGATCCTGATTTATTTGACACGTGGTTAAAAAATGATACTGCTTTGTAGTTTTAAAATAGTCTATAAAAGTATAAACTCCTAGCATTTTATATCTCATCATAATAGTCACCTGACATAACCTCTATATCCCTAATAGCATGTTCGGGGCAGTAGAAACTCTGTCTTTACATATTCACAAAAACAAAGATTGACCTAAGTGATGAAGAAGGGGGCTTTCCAGATACTACATTAATATCTAACATATTAGAGAAAAGACATTTATCTTATGGACATTGGCTTTAAAATATATTGGATTAAACTTGAACCGAACATTCTCCAGAGGCCCAGAGACACTTCAGTGAAAGACAGCTGAAGACTCCTGACGGGCTCAGAATGAACAGCTTTCCAAGTAGTATTTCTCTATTACAAATAAACTGTGAGGCAGAAAAGACAGGCATATTTCTATAAAAGATGATGCTATCCATTGTAAAAAGGCACAGACCTGCTATTTTTTTCGCCCTCTTTGTTGACTTACTCCCACAGAAGGTTCTGGATTTTGGAATACTTCTGGATGTGTTGCACAGAGAGACTTGGAAGCACCTGAAACCATTTGCTTGTGTAACCACCTCACACACTTTGGAGTTCTGATGGTATGCAAGGAATTCCTTTCATTCATTTTAAAATTAATTCCTTCTTTGCTGGTCTTTATATTTCATTTCTTGGTTTTAGTTCAGGTAACATGGTGCAATTTTATCAATACTTACAGTTTTATTGACATAAAATGTCCTTATGTCACTTCTAGTGCAATTTCATCCTCTCTCCCTCAATCCTACTTTTAAATATAAATTTTATAGTATAAGGCCAAGGATATGTCACTATTTGATACTGTCGCTCACCCTGTTTTATTTCTCTGTATATAACAGATGAATGAATCATCCAGTCTTTGCCCTTCTTGCTCTGATTTATTGAAATGAAATAATTTTGGAAGGCACATACTTATTTTTGTGAGTTAGCTTTTTTCAATTATATATTTAGGGAAATATTTTCCAATAGTTCTCATTTGTACCCTGAATCTTAGTTCTTAAGAATCTAAGAGATTCTGTGCTTGGGGCCTGAGCAGTGACAGCAGGTAGTATGCTTGCTTGCACATGGCCGACCCAGGTTTGATCCCCAGAATCCCACCTGAATCCCACAGGCAGAGTGATTCCAGGGTGCAGAGCCAGGAGTTACCCTGCACACACTGTGTGGTCCCAAAACCAGAAAAAATATCTAATGTGCTGAGATTGGATCTTACAATACGCAAAACTAATCTTAACCAAAAATATCACTGTATCACTGTCATCCTGTTGTTCATCGGTTTGCTTGAGCAGGCGTCTGTAATGTCTTCATTTGTCCCTGTCACGTGCTAGTGTAGCCCAATGGTGTCTGCTTGCTCCAGGAATACAAAGAGCACGTTGTTGTTGCTATTTTTGATATATCAAATATATCACAGGTAGTTTGCCAGGCTCTGCCATGTGGGGAAAAAGAAAAAAAAAGAAAAAGAAAATAAATAAAATAAATAAAATAAAAACAAAGACGTTGCACGGCCACAAATGTGACTGTGTGTTCCAGGAAAAATTGCATCATTCTCTTCCGGGAGCTTTGTTTTATAGTCTCTGGATCTTGGCTGCTGATGAGATTACATGGTGCCAGGGGCAGTTTGTGGGTGTGGCTGCCAAGCTACTGGAAAACTGGGGGTCTGGGTGGAGGAGGCCCAGTCCCGATCCTAGCAGGCGTAGAGATCTCAGCTACGGGTCCCACATACCTGTGTTCCTCTATCTGGGATAAAATAATCCCAGAAATTAGAAAACCACAAGAAGACCCTAAAATTCTAGAGAAACAGAGTGAGGGAACCAGAGAAAGAAGAAGGAAGAGGCAGGAAACTTAAAGAAAGAAATGTAAGTTTGGCCAGGGAACTGTGAAAAGTTTCCCCAAAAGTTGACTTCCTATGGTTATCACTCATTATATGGAATGTCAGTCGGGTGCTGTGCTAGGGATCCTTTTGTGTCGTCAGACTGCTACAGCAAATCCTCCTTCTGGAGATGGGATTGTGGGAGAAAAGTGTAGGGGAAAGTTAGGGACCTTGGGGCCTGAGAGATGATGGGAGTCTTAGGCCTTCCAGAATTCTTCTATTCCTTCTTTCTACTGGTCCTGTTATTATCTTATTAATAAGTATAATCGTTTCAGACAAAAATTAGATTGCATCAACATGTTTTTCACTGCTCATGCTTTCAAGTGCTACACTACATGAAGTAACTTGTTAGACTTCACCCACAGACCTAGAACTTTACCTTCTGTCTGACATGCTTGTGTTTCTGGTGTCCCAAGCACCCTTGGATTGTGAAAGTCATTGCTTTTGCATGATCGCTCATTCAAATATAGAAGCAGTAGTCTAATTTATTTAAATATTTAAGCTGTGTCTCTGGATGTTTGGCCGTTGATGGGATTACACAGTGCCTGGGGGCAGTCTCTGGGTGTGACTGCCTAGCTACTGGAAAATGGGGGATCTGGGTGTAAGAGGCCCAGTGCCGATCCCAGCAGCCTTGGAGATCTTGGCCTGCACAACATCCAGCCAAACATCCAGAACCTATAAACCAAGCTCCCGAATGCGTGCGGCCGTGCGACATCTAATAGCCTAGTTCTCCCTCTTAGAGAACCTGACAAGCTACCGAGAGTCTGTTTCCCACTTGGGAGAGCTTGGCAAGATCCCGTGGCATATTCATATCTAAAATACAGTAATAGATATATACATACCTCTCAGAGAGCCGGGTAAGCTACCCATGGCGTATTCGATATACCAAAAACAGTAACAACAGGTCTCATTCCCCTGACCTTGTAAGAGCCTCCAATCGTTGGGAGAGACGAGTAAGGAGAGGCTGCAAAAATCTTAGGCTGAGTTTAATAGAGATGTTACTGATGCCCCCCTCGAGTATATCGACGAACAACGGGATGACAGTGATTTTGACAGTGATTTAAGCTGTGTGTGCTTGGACATGATTGTATGTTGAAATATCACTGTCACTATCATCCCATTCCTCATCTATTTGTTCGAGTGGGCACCAGTGCTGTCTCTTATCATGAGACTTATTTGTTACTGTTTTTGGCATATCGAATACGCCATGGGTAGCTTGCCAGGCTCTGCCATGCAGGCGGGATACTCTCAATAGCTTGCCGGGCTCTCTGAGAGGGGCTGAGGAATCGAACATGGGTCGGCGGCCTGAAAGGCGAATGCCCTACCGCTGTGCTATCACTCCAGCCTATGTTGAAATATAATAGTAGATAACTTGGTAGCACAGATCAATTCACTATTGAGAAATGATTTATGCACAAGGAGAATTTGACTTCCCATAACTTTCAATGATCAATTTCTGCATGTTCTGTTTATATGTTATTATGAATTTGTCATTACAGCTTACCTTTTCTGTTGCCAGCTGATTAAATGACTAGTTTGCATGTATGTGGAAATAAGTATGTTTCATTACTATCCTTCAACTTTCCACCTTGGCAAGATTTTAAACTGCTGGAAGAAAAATTTCCAAAATTTATCCTTTTTGACTCTGTGCCCTGTATTTTTCAGCTTTTCCAGACCACCAAGACGTTAAGAGTTTCTCTGGGTTTACACATTATTTATTCACTAACATGAGATAGATATTCTGAGTCTGCTTTGCCCCCGTGATCCATCTCCAAATGAAAAGCCAAGCAGACATATTCCAGATTTTTTCTCTTTATCTTCTGCCTGCAGATGTATGAATAATTTAATATACTCTGCTGCCTTGCCTTGTAGTAAAGCTGGTTTTCATATTTTTAAAACTGCATTTCTTCCTGCCTATTTCACAGGAATACATATTTCATGATTTTCACGAAGTGGGTCTTTGGTCCTTTTGTGGTAGTGAGGAATAATAACTGTGTACATTTTAACCACAAACATTAATATTATTGTAGCAGTGCTACCTTAACTATAAGAAAATATAATTATGAAGAAATAAGAAAGGTACACAAGTATGATTAAAAAAAACAGAAATACAGGAGCAGGATTGTGTGTGATTGTATATCAATAAGTAGTGTCATTTTGGACTGAAGTGATATTACAGCGGGTAGGGCATTTGCTTGCATGCGGCCGACCCAGATCCGATTTCTCTGCCCCACTCGGAGAGCCTGGCAAGCTACCTAGAGTATCTCGCCCGCACGGCAGAGCCTGGTAAGCTACCCATGACATATTCGATATGCCAAAAACAGTAACAACAAGTCTCACAAGGAGACGTTACTGGTGCCTGCTGGAGCAAATCAATGAGCAATGGGATGACAGTGACAGTGACAGTGTCTTTTTTTTATTTTATGTAGTGGACTTTATTGTGGTTTACAAATCAACTATCACAGCATCATAGAAACCACTTTTTTTTTAAGAGCCAGAAGCTTTTCACAAATTACTGGGGGATTCCTTAAGACCATTTTTCTTGTTTCGTGAAGTCCTTGAGGGAACAGAATGTTGGTTGACCTGACCGATCTCTGACTCCAATCCCAAGAGCCCTGGGTCCCTTAGAAAAAGCCCCCCGTCCTTGATTCCCTGTGTCCTCTGAATTCAGCCATTTTGTGCATTTCTCCATGCTGAGAGATTCTGCTGCCTGTTACTGCACCAGGCAGACCTGGAATAAGTCCTATTTCTTCTTTTTTTACATTATTATACACACAAACATTACTTGGTCAAGGCCTTTTGGTATCAAACATGCCCTCCTTTGCCCAGTAACTGAAGACCAAAGAGTGTCAATGAGATATTCCTTCTAGAATGTTCTTTTTAAGATTGGATTCTCAACTATCTGTCTAATGGAGGTGACTTACTCCTCCCAACAGGGTTGAATAGTTGTCCTTAACTCAAGATGTATCCTGATTCTAGTTCCTATCTAATAAAGAAAAAAAATCTCAAACAGAAGATCATCGCCCCGTGCCCCATCCACCCCGAGCTTTGACATGGCCACACGAGGTTCGGGGCTAGTGACCACAGTACAAGAATTTTCACAAAGGTCTGGCCCATGCGCACCACAGTGAACTCCCATAACTCATTTGTATTTGTGCCCCAGCCCTGCAAATATAGGATTGGGCTTGGTCTTTTATCATGTATTCATTTTCTTGCCGCTTTTCTGTTGGATGCTCACTGATTTTGCTCTTCAACTCAAGCCTGCATAAGACCATGGGTACCAAGACACCATGATAGAACAATGTGCAACCCCCGCCTCCCCCCCCTGAGTCTTACTGAAGTTTGGGTTTATGAGTGATCCACAAGAGTGGAAATTGTAATACTGATTACCATTGTTATTTAGCCCCTAGACTGAACTATTCTCAGGGTAGCAATGAACTTTCTGCTGAAACAGAACACATTCTCATCAAATGAGAGATTCTCACAGCTGCTTCTCATGTTTTGTGTAGGATCTTCAAGGAACTGCCTCACAGATCGATGCAAGAAACACTAAAGTTCTCACCTTCATCACTTATATCGGGTGTGGAATATCTGCTATTTTTTCAGCAGCAACTCTACTGACATATGTTGCTTTTGAGTAAGTATTTTTCTATCTGCCAAACCCAGTGCTAACTGTTCCAAAATGTGAATAAGAAAATTGCTTCAGCTTTCAAAAACATTTTATATGCTTTGTGAATCATTCATGCAGGGTGGTTCAGTTTTCATGTTCAGGTTTCTGAATTTTCCAGCTATAAAGTTGTAATTTATAATTTCTGCATTTTTGCTTATAACATACGCTTAATCTTGTTAAAAACGATTGGCTTCTAAGTAAATAAAATTGTGTAAAAGGCTTTTTAGATGGTAAAAGCTAAAAGCAAATATTTACTTTTTAAATCTTATAAAATTAGTCCTGAAATAAAACAAGTTTAAAAACATTCAGGAAATTTGCTTCTTTTAAAAATTTTTTGAGTTTTGGAGCCACATCTGGCTGAGCTCAGGGCTTACTCCTGGCGCTGTGCTCAGGGCTGACTTCTGGATCTGTGCTGAGAAATCATTCCTAGCAGGGATCTGAGAGCAGTATATGGGGCCGAGGATCAAACCTAGGTCCATCGAGTCAAAGGCAAGTGTCCTCTCCAGGCCCAGAATTTGTTTTTAAATAAAAACAAACTTCATAACTCTAGAGTCTTTCCTGAATTAAAAGAAAGACTGCCAGTATCAGTATTGTAAATCAAAGTTCCTAAAGTAAAAATCTTAAAAAATAAAAAATAAATAAATAAAAATAAAAAAAAGAAGAGAAACATTTTCTTGAAATCAGTTGAAAACAAGTAGAAATAATTTTGCAATAAAGTTGATATTTAAAAAAATCTTTATGTTTCCCAACTCCCACTCCGAATGGAGCCATGTCATAAAGACGGTATGACCTAACCATATGCAGAGCTGGGAAACACACGGGCATTTGCTGCCTGAGTATGAAAGACTGAGTTGCGACTACTAGTTCTAGAATATCTCTTTCTTGTTTGTTTCTGCCTTTCAGAAAATTGCGAAGGGACTATCCCTCCAAAATCCTGATGAACCTCTGTACAGCCTTGCTTTTCTTGAATCTCATCTTCCTCTTGGATGGCTGGATCACCTCGTTTGAGGTGGTCGGCCTTTGCACCGCCGTCGCGGCCCTTCTTCACTTCTTCCTGCTCGCCACCTTCACCTGGATGGGGCTAGAAGCCATTCACATGTACATCGCTCTGGTTAAAGTATTTAACACCTACATTCGAAGATATATACTGAAGTTCTGCCTCATTGGCTGGGGTAAGCCTCCTAAAGTCTTTTTTTTTTTTTTTTTTTTTTACTATCATGGAAATTGTCACATGCTCTTAAAACTAAGTTTTACTTAGAAAGAACCACATGCCAAGAAGCACTTTCAAAAACCTGTTATGTCTTTGGGTGTGATATCTGCATCCAAGGAAGGTTTTTTTTTTCTTTTTTCCCCCCAGAATGTTATTGTTAAAACCTGTTCAACAGTCCTCAGCTCAATTCAGGACTAAAGGGGAAAATTCAGGCTCCTGAAACACGGTAGAGAGTTTCCTATATGCAGAGCCAGCCCACCCAGGTTTGAAGCGGCAGCTGGCAGACAGCCACACTCTATTGCATTTCTGATACAAAGGCCAGCACAGACTCTTAGTGACTCTCATTCCCACACCCACACCCAGGTTCAGTCTTAGAAACAGAATGTTTTGTACAATAAGGACTTGCGTATTCATTTTGTCAAGAATTTTTCTCCTTTTTTTTTTCTTTTTGGG
This sequence comes from Sorex araneus, assembly GCF_027595985.1. Lineage (NCBI taxonomy): Eukaryota > Metazoa > Chordata > Mammalia > Eulipotyphla > Soricidae > Sorex > Sorex araneus. The sequence continues at coordinate 168,837,781 of NC_073305.1, forward strand.
TCACACCCAGCGATGCTCAGGGGTTACTCCTGGCTTTGCACTCAGGAATTACTCCTAGCGGTGCTTGGGGGACCATATGGGATGCCTGGGATTGAACCCGGGTCGGCCGAATGCAAGGCAAACACCCTACCTGCTGTGCTATCGCTCTGGTCCCAAGAATTTTTCTCCTTTAAAACAATGTCCATAGATTTCCTTGTCAAAGGAAGCTCCAATAAAGCTCTGTGCAGCACTTGGGAACAGATCGTTAACTGCAATGCTGTGGGGTGGGGCAGAGAAAGAGGAAGTTTTAGGTGTCGGTGCCAACTGAAGATCAATTGGTGGTGAAGAGAAGCCCCAGTGATATATCATTATCAGGAAAATGATTACACTGGAAAATGTCAAAGGTCATTTCGTAGGAAGGGCACCCAGTGGATGAAGGATATGGGGTGTAGCATCTTGAGGCAGGCAGGAAGTGTCAGGCTATAAACCTGAATGCATTTTGTAGGAAGGGCACTCAGTGGATGAAGGATACGGGGTGTAGCATCTTGAGGGAGGCAGGAAGTGCCAGGCTATAGACCTGAATGCATGTCACCCAGCTAGCAGGGACTGTGTCCAAGTTCTGCCTCTTGAGAAGCAAATCTTCCTCACGGGATGCAAGTAGGCAGAGAGGAGAGGTGGGCAATAGTGGGTAGGGCAGAGACATTTTATTTTGTTTTTTAAAATAGAAGAGGGCTGGAGTGATAGCACAGTGGGTAGGGTGTTTGCCTTGCACGTGGCCGACCCGGGTGCGATTCCTTCTTCCCTCTCAGAGAGCCCAAAAAGCTACCGAGAGCATCCCGCCCACATGGCAAAGCCTGGCAAGCTGCCTGTGGCGTATTCGATATGCCAAAACCAGTAATACCAAGTCTTACAATGGAGACGTTACTGGTGCCCGCTTGAGCAAATCGGTGAGCAACAGAATGACAGTGATACAGTGACAGTGTGAACTAAAACGGTATTTCTACATCTTTTGTTCTCCATGACCCCATTTTGACCTAGTTTCCTTCCTGTGGTATCTGTCTTACCAGTTACTTCCCTAGTTTCATGTTCGACCTAGTTTTTTATGCAACTTTCATATGAGTGCCTCTTGGAATATCCTGGCCCCCCAATCTAGAACACCGACAGAAATTTGACATTGGACTACTTACCATGATTCCTTCATTGGACATGAATGGTTGTACTGCCCCATCTGAACTATTACAATGGATGGATTTATATTGGATTAGACATTTTAGATATGCTCACAGATCTCTTTTTTAGATGGCATTATAGCAAAATGAGACATTTCCAAGGTGTTGAGTCATCTTTAATAAAAGCAGTGTTCAGGGGCTGGAGATATACAGCAAGTAGGGCTCTTGCCATGCACACAGCTGATCTGGGTTTGATTCCCAGCATCCCATATGGTGCCCTAGGCACCACCAGGAGTAATTCCTGAGTGAGCCAGGAGTAACCTCTTAAACATGAACAGGCTCAAAACAGACAAAGAAATAAACAAACAAAAAGCAGTTTTCAGGGGTTTTAGGGTGCTTTGGGAATATATTGATTTGCTTTATAAAAAAAGTAAACTCTTAAGAGGTTATACCCTCATAGTTTTAACCCCAAATTTCTCTACGGGGTGCTGGGGGTATCGTGGAATAAGGGCAGAATAAGTTGTACTGATGTAACTCTGGCAATCTAACATGTGTCCTTAATGAGACCACATTACTTTAAAGCAAGAGGAGTCTTTATATATTTGCTATTTCATGGTAGGTTTTAGTTGTCAATCAGAGAGAGCTGTCGTGTATCAGAAAAGGGATTTTACTAACTGTTTCCAAAGAAGTTCTAAGAAATTTAATTTGATGATGCCATTGACACAGTCATCCCATTGCTCACTGATTTGCTCAAGCGGGCACCAGTAATGTCTCCATCGTGAGACTTGTTACCGTTTTTGACATATTGAATATGCCACGGGTAGCTTGCCAGGCTCTGCCGTGTGGGTGGGATACTCTTGGTAGCTTGCCTGGCTCTCTGAGAGGGATGGAGGAATCGGACCCGGGTTGGCTATCACTCCAGCCCGATTTTATGATGTGGAATTTTATTTTTCTCTTTGCCGTTATCATCCTTACAAAGCAGCTGCAGATGCTTCATAGTTTGTTTACAGCAGGTTTTTTTTTTCTTTTATCAGGTTTGCCTGCTTTGGTTGTATCAATTGTTCTTGCCAGCAGAAATCAAAATGAAGTCTATGGAAGAAGAAGTTATGGAAAAGAGCAAAGCGATGAATTGTAAGTAATAAAAACTTTGCTGGGAATTTGTTTGTGAGAATTATGTATCTTCTCTTTCCTAAAATTTACTTATGTTTCCATGCCAGTAGTGGGTCTCTTATGTTAGAAGATTGAAATAAACCTCCTGGTCTTCACTAAGGTCTCTGCTTATCATCAGTGAAATATTCTAAGTACACTGAATGTTGGAGATACTTTCCACATTAACACTTTTCTCTGGCATCTTGTGGGATTCAGAAGTATGAGGTACTGTGTTTCGGCCTGAGAAGACCTATTCTATTTGTAGCAATTCATTCTACTCCCACCTCTTAAACCCACACACATCCTCGACAGTTAAATAAAGGTATCAGTGAGTGACTCAGTGCCAAATGAGGACTATGTAGAACTGGAGTGGAGAAATTGGAAGTTCTTGGATAAATTAGAAAAATGGCCTTTGGTCTGTGAGGTCATGTGACTAAAATGCTTAAATTTTTCAGTTTGGGTAGTTCTCTCATATTTTACCTAGTACCAAATTATTTTAATAAATTATTATTGATTGAATGAATTACTGGATAAATAAAGAGTCTGCTAGCAAGAGATCTGTGATTTACATTCTGTGCACACTTTATGGATAATGAACACTTGCCTATCAAAACAGTACTCAGTCTGTGACCACTCCTTCATGGCATTTTCTTGTTCTTTATTACTAACCTGGCATGCAGAAGATCCTATAGGAACCAACGGGAAATTGAATATGTAAGCCAGGAATTTCAAAATACTAAGGAAATTCCCATGTAGAAATAAATACTGGCTTCTGGATCTAGCAGTATCCTTTCGGGGACCATTATAGTAATAGGTATTAAAAGTAGATGTCAGGGCGGAGGAGATAGCTAAAATGAAACACATTAGACCAACCATCCCCAGGAGTGGCTCAGGGCTCTCAAACCCCACTGGAGCAGTTCTTAGAAACATAGGAATTAAATAACAGTAGAAATCAATGCGTAGTTTCTAACTACCAGAATTTGAAAAGTATCTTTATTCACTCCTACAGAATTTTAAGGTACATGTAGTAAATTTCTGTGTTGTCAGTAGCTCTCATTTATTGAGCACTGAATGTGGGAAGTCAGATTGCACAATTAAAATCATTAAATTCACCCAGTTTTCTTTTTTTTTCTTTTTTAAATTTTACTGAATCACCGTGAGATAGTTACAAGCTTTCATGTTTGGGTTACAATCACACAATGAATAAACACCCACCCCTCCACCAGTGCACATTCCCCACCACCAATCTCCCCAGTGTAGCCCCCGTTTCCACCCTCCTCCTGCCTCCATGGCAGACAGTATTCCCTATACTCTCTCCCTACTTTGGGATATTATGGTTTGCAATACAGACACTGAGAGGTCATCATGTTTGGTCCATTATCTACTTTCAGCACACATCTCCCATCCCAATGATTCCTCCAGCCATAATACTCTTAGTGATCCCTTCTCTATTTTAGCTGCCTTCTCCCCTCCACACATGCTGCAGGCTTCCAGCTATGGAGCAATTTTCCTGGCCCTTGTATCTACTGTCCTTGGGTGTCAGCCTCAGGTTATGTTATTTTATACTCCACAAATGAGCGCAGTCCTTCTGTGTCTGTCCCTCTCTTTCTGACTCATTTCACTTAGCATGATACTCTCCATGTCTATTCAAATGGTGAAAAAGTACATGAAAAAATATTCTGCATCTCTAGTCATCAGGGAGATGCAAATCAAAACAACAATGAGATATCATCTCACACCACAGAGACTGGCACATATTCAAAAGAACAAAAGCAACCAGTGCTGGCATGGATGTGGGGAAAAAGGGACGTGCCTTCACTGTTGGTGTGAATGCTGACTGGTCCAGCCTTTCTGGAAAACAATATGGACAGTCCTTCAAAAACTAGAAATTGAGTTTCCATCTGATCCCGCAATACCACTGCTGGGTATATATCCAAATGATGCAAAATAGCACAGTAGAAATGACATCTGTACCTCTTTGTTCATTGCAGCACTGTTCACAATAGCCAAAATCTGAAAACACCCCAAGTGCCCTAAGAGATGACTGGTTAAAGAAACTTTGGTACATCTACACAATTGAATACTATGCAACTGTTAGGAGAGATGAAGTCATGAAATTTGCTCATCCAGTTTTCGAGGCACCAAATAACTTTTTTAGAGGAAACAAATGCCGAGGCCTGGCAGAAGATTAACTCTCTTTACTCACTTTGCACATAGTATGGTTTTAAAATGACATTTATTTTACATCCTGTATATCATTCTGAGAATCAGATATCCTCACTGTAAGAAGATGCTATAGTTTAATCCCACATTAAAATGCAGTTTCGGTATGAAAATATTATAGTGCTACAATCAAATCTTTCCTCAACTAAACCATTTCCATCCTGAGGAATTTTCTCTAGTAATAAAATTCACTTCCACGTATCTTAGTACAAACAGGCTCTTCTCTCATGACAAGAAACACGAAAGTAGGTGGCAACTGTTGTTCATTTCCTGCTGGAGATATCAAAGCCAGCAAGTCTACCCACACTTGGTCTTTCTCTAAGAGAAATAGAGCAGTTCCGGTATTCAGTTTTGTGTCTGAAATGGATAGTGGGAAAAGCCTCATGTCATTTGAGTCTATCACTATTAATTTTTTCCCAAATTCCCTTGTGAACTCTAGCTTTCAGCACAGTTGCCTACATGACTACCTTTTAAATTTAAAGAAAATAAGAATAATAAAGAACTTAAAATTCTCTGTATTTAAGCCCTGGTGCTGCATGTTAGACATAAAAAGGATGAGGTAAAAATTGGGAGTGAGCCAACTGAAAGTATCTTCATGCCAAACTAGAGCTCAAAAAGCTTCCTTGTTTTCTTGATTATTTTTTCAATAACTACATGTGAAGAAATTGGTTATCCAGGAAGAACTGAAAAACACTGAAAACAGAAATGAAGAAACTGAGCTCCAAGAACACAAAGCACTTTTCCTTTATTATTTTTTATTGATTTACAAATATCTTCATCGTTGGGTTCTAGACACTCTGTGTTCCAAGACCAGTTCCAACCTCTCTCCACCAGGGTCCAACCGCCCCCCTACCCCCCCATCTCACCCTTACCCAGTCTGCTTTCTTGACGGGCACCTTTTTAAGTTTGGTTGTTAAGGTTTGAATTTTCTAAAGGCATTTGACTATGTCCACCCATACAATGTTCAGAAACCCAAACCAGACCAGAAGACGTCTTAGGTAAATAGGAAAATTGTATTAAATGTCTACCCATCCCACTCCCGTTCTCTTTTCTTCTTCATTAAGCTGTTGGATTCAGGACCCAGTTGTATTTTACGTGACCTGTGCGGGATATTTCGGAGTCATGTTTTTCCTCAACGTGGCCATGTTCATTGTGGTGATGGTGCAGATCTGCGGAAGGAACGGCAAGAGGAGCAACAGGACCCTACGGGAAGAGGTTTTAAGGAACTTGCGCAGTGTGGTCAGCCTGACGTTTCTTTTGGGCATGACATGGGGCTTTGCTTTTTTTGCCTGGGGACCCTTAAATATCCCTTTTATATATCTTTTTGCCATCTTCAATTCATTACAAGGTAAGAGGCATGATTCCTGAACAGTTTCCATCACTTTTTTAAAAAAATCTCATTTGCAAACAGCTGCATGGGGAACAGTCATGATTCCCAGGGCTGAGCATAATTTCTCGGGGAAAAGATCTGGAATGGAAAGAGGAAGTAGATGCCAGTTTGTGTTTTGGTGCTGCATCCCAAACACCTAGAATTATACCTGGCACATTGAAGGGCCACAATAAATATAGAGTTGAATGAGTGAATATGACTAAGGGAGGTGCCCAACAGGAAGTTTAAAATAATACACCCGGCACTTTTACTATCTTCACTGGAAATATTGATCAGTACTTTTCATCTGTGTGTTTAGCAATTCTGGCCACAGGAATTTTTAGAATTTACAAAGAAAGAGCAATTGTTTGGCTCTTTGGATTTTAAAATAAATACTTACACTCTAACTGAGAAGCGCTTCTCTTTCATGAGATGTAGCCATCAGTTGAACAATTTAGCAAATATTTGTCAGTAACCTGCTTTGTACAGCAACACAAGAGTTCTTTCATGGAGCTGTCTTGTTTCAGAACCCATAATAAATGCCCTAGGGCATTCTGTGATGAATGTAAATTTTAGGTTTAAGTGAATACTTAGTTGGATGTTGGATTGTAAAAAGCATATTTAGAATTTTGCTGAACGGGGCAATATTTCTGCTTATCTGGAGCTACTGGCAAGACACTTGTAGCACTTGTGGGTGTACGGAGAAGCATGAACTAAGTAAAACTTCACAGTTGAGCTAGGGAGTGTGGTAGAAAGCAGACGAGCTGCTCAGCAAATGAGGTTCCTGCAGGCATGTTCAAATACAAGAGATATATTATACAAATTCTTTTCCTTATCATCTTAGGTTTCCTATGAGCTTGTGAACTCCTAAAAATACTATCTTTCATGTGTTAGTTTCTCAACAATGGTTTGTGAGATAAATAAATTGCTAAATAGTAAGAGATTGGGGCTTTAAGGTGGCCTAATTCAATCTAAGGCTCTTCTGTAATAAATTCAAATGAGTTTGTTAAGTAACTGTTATTCAAGTTTACTTTCTCATAAAAGAGAAAATCTCAGGGCTCATTATCTTTAATAAATAGAATAATGGGCCTCAAGTATCCCGCCCAAAGTTGGAAGCTGAATAGGTAGAGTCTGAGTATATCTTTGTGTGTTGTAGCATTGTAAAGTGAGTATTCTTCTATTTAATCTCCCCAATAGTATGTAACATAAAACTACCTAGGTAAATATTGACAAAAATGTCCATTAACATTAGAAATTCCATGCTTTTTCATTTCAGGATTGTACATGAAAGGCACATTATTCTGCCAGCCCAAGCTTGTTTTTGCTTTTAGAATTTCCTGGCAGTTTCTGTAACCTTCAACAGCTACAGTTGTCTGTTCAGCTCTATTTCCATTAATGAGAATTGGGATGTTTTACTTTTCCCAGAGTTGGTCTCCAGTCAGGAGGGAAAAATGTTGTAAACTATCATCAAGTTGGCATTCTTCATAAGTCACTGATGTTTAAGTCTGATTTTAAATTACATAAATTCAGAAAAGATTTCTACACATACAGAGTTGTCTTAAAAGACACCTCCTAAAAAATAAAATTTAAATTAAAGCACAATGAAACATCTCATGAGTTTTATCAACCCTTGATTACTGTCCAGATTCTGCAAAAGCGCTCAGAACGCTAATGGAAAGTAACTCACTGGCTTTTATTTGACTCAAGTTCTAAACCCTCTCAGTGAGACTTGGTTGTTGTTAAAAATATAAGCCTTTGGGGCTGGAGCAATAGCACCAAAAGGGCATTTGCCTTGCACGCAGATGACCTAGGTTCGATTCACAGCATCCCATATGGTCCTCTGAACACCGCCAGGAGTAATTCCTGAGTGCAGAGCCAAGAGTAATCCCTGTGCATTGCTGGGTATGACCCAAAAAGCAAAAAAATAAAAATAAAAAATAAAATAAAAGTATAAGCCTTTAAAAAAATAAGCGTGTAGAATGTTACTAGTTTAAAGCAGTGTTTCTCCACCTTGTACTGACCCTAGATCCCTTAAAACCTTATCTCCTTCCTATTGTTCCCTCCCCTGGTCTCCTATCTTGAGCTCTACCCAATCCCCCCTACCCATTTATTGTATATTATGGGAATTTCATCTGTGACTCCCTTGGAATTTTCTGGGTGTCCACATGGGGCCTTATGGGATCATGAAACTGAAAAATGCTAGTTTAAAGAAATAGTGGCAGTGAATGCAAAATTGATTCAGATAGTACTAAGAGTACACAATGTCTCTTTCCAACTAATACTTTTCTTCCTTATTATGTGGACTTTTTTTTGCCTCACTAAAATTATCTTCTAATGGCAGACAATGATATTAATCATATACTTTTACCATATAAAAGTGCTGGGCACCTATAGAGAGAGAGTGTGATCAAAGATAGGATGTTTAAACTGAATCAGTAATAACTAGATGAGTATCAGAATGGGAAAAGGATGATTTTCAGGAGAGGGTACTTCATGACAAGCAATTTACTGTAGTTAGAGATGATGATATATACTCCCAGAATTCAAAGGATGCTCTTAGAATCTGAGAACAGAGAAAGAACAAGAGAATAACACAGTGGTGGGTCTGGCACCAAGGGTTCCAGACCTGTGGAATGGCATGACAAGATAGATGAACATTTGAGACAAAGTCCTTATTTATGGACCTATCATTCAAAAACTGTTTCCCCCAAATTATTTTAAATGAATATTGGAAAATTACTGTAATCATGAAACTATAACTAAAATCATATATACTTGAATAAACTCATATTAAGTAATAAATTTAAATTAAGCTTAAACCAAGTTTGGTACTTTCTAACCTTCCACAGTATATTGCTTTAATATTTTTAAAATTTTTTCCTCATTCATTAAACCATATTAATCATTTCATTGGCCTTCTTATTCTATAATGGAAATATATATCTCTTATAATGGTGGAAATACATATGTGTCAAAAAAGTTTTGTGGGCCAGGAGATAGTACATCGGTTAGGGTTAATGCCCAACATGTGCCTGACTCAGGTTCAATACCTGCCATGATTTGGTCCTTCCAGCATCTCCTGGTACAGTTCTGGTAGGCTCTGAACATCCACAGGTGTGGCCCAGGAGGTCTCCAGTAGCCATGGTAATCCTGTTATCGCAGTGCCTGGGTCACATTGCATCCTTGGGCCCTTGCATTGGTCTAGTTGACCAATAATCGCTGGTGGGAACTCTGGACCTCCTGAGCACTTTTGGGAAACCCCTAGACACTCCAAATGTTTACAATTTCTGCCACTTTCCCAAGATAATCATTGCAAGTGATAGTATCAGAAATGGTATGTTTTCTAAGAAACAAAACTTGAAAAAAAAAGTATGGTATACACATTTCTATTTGAAAAATGTATAATTCAAAAATTATAATTCTTATGTCTGACAACGCTAACTTTATTCCGTTAGACATCACTGTATCACTGTTACTGTCATCTCATTGCTCATCGATTTGTTCGAGCAGGCACCAGTAACGTCTCCATTGTGAGACTTGTTGTTACTGTTTTTGGCATATCTAATACACCATGGGGAGCTTGCCAGAATCTGCTATGCGGGCAAGATACTCTCGGTAGCTTGCCGGGCTCTCCAAGAGGGGCAGAGGAATCAAACCTAGGTCTGCGGCATGCAAGGCAAACGCCCTAGCCACTGTTCTATTGCTCCAGCCCAAAGCACATTTATTACAAAGAAATTAAAGGCAATTCTCTACTTGCTGAGATATCTTGGCCCTTGTCCTCTGGGGTAATATTTATATACTTGTGGGGTTGAATTATTGCCGTGAGAGGCAAGTTATCAAGACACATCACTGCAGTGATGTACATTATTTCAAACTGAAGTTTGTTACCATGAACTGTGAAAATGTAGTTGACACCATAAATGACACTATTAATTAGATTAGCCTTCTTCTACAGAGTTGAACTTTCCTGACAAGTTTATCAAGATTGAAAAATCTATCCCCAGTGGAGCTTGGTCTTCAGTTTTTCCTCTCCAGTTGTGTAGCACATGATTGATTGGGCATAATTAAGCCATTTTCTGTAGATATAGATGACAGCATGATAAAATACATGTACTTACAAAAAAAAAACCTACTCTATGGTAAATACCGAAAGATATTACTATTCAGAGATAGTTTTCATTTATTAATTTGATGAACTTGAGATACTAAGCCACAGAAATTATTTATAATTACATATAACATTGTGGTTAGCAACAGAAATTATTTATAATTGCATTTTCATTGTGGTTAGCAAAACACTTTCATGGGACAGCTGAGATTTTTTTGTGTAATTTTTGAAAAAAGTTTGGGAAGTTGGCAACCTAAGAAGACAGAATTTGCTCCTTTTTACAGCTGAAGCAAAGTACTCGGATACTTTACTTTTACAAGATAAAATTAAATATGCTAACACAACATTTATAACATATACATTGTAAGAGTTAAAAAGCATATCATGATGGGACAGAGAGTAATCAGAAAATTTAAAGAAATGACTGCTTCTTCGTATTTTGACTTCAATGTTTCTAGAAAGTGAAAATCAACTTTCACTCAAAAATCTGTTTCTATTTTAAGGAATAAAGGAAAAAAGCAATATCTTACTCCCATTAAGCAAAATTATGTACTAAAATATATTTGCTACTATTAACAATTTTAATGCTGTTGGTAAACTAAGAAAATAAAATGATGATTTAGCAGGTAAGCTGAGCCACAATCACATGCGGCATAGATGGTGGATTTCTGCCAAGCTGCAAGATGAGCCAACTTCAGTCCACTTCTGAAATGACACCTCTTGGCTGAGATATTAACTCTGCAAGGACTTGAGTTACTTGCCTTTTGGCAGCGTATATTGTTTCACAGAGAAATGACTTTCTGAAAGGTGCCTTGAGCTATGAAATATGGGGGTTTTAAGAAGCTCCCAAAGATACCCAGTCCAGCAGCCAGCTGCTGCAGCTACAGCAACAGATTATGAGCGATTTGAAAAGTTGGACTCAATTATCTACTGCATGTGGCCCCTTTGGTCACATGCACTTGATAGACACACACAGTTTCATTAATTCTTGATTAATTTTGCTATCAAGACTATAGACCTCTATGCCCAGGAATCTGATTAGGACATCAATCACTGTCTAAATTATCCACTCTGATTACATCCCACATCCCAGAAATTCTATCTGAAGTTTTCCCATGACATGATCTACCTTGACAGGATTCTGGACCTTTTTTTTGTGGGATATGGAAAAAGTTAGCTTAGGCCATTTGTCAGAATTTATTGATGACAACCTTGCTGAAAATGTCAGTGGTCTTTAGTTGGTAACTAGGAGATGCGAACCTAAAGTTTGTTTATATTTTCCTCCAGGACTCTTCTCAGAAATGACCTTTTAGAGTAATAAAAGCAAGACAATATGTGCTCCCCTGAATTTTACTCTATACCATTTATTTCTCAGGTCCAAAGGAAACTGTTTCTTGGCATTTTTTGAAAACATTTGATAATCAAGCTAAATATCTGAGGATACTCTTTTGGTTTGCTCATTGTACATCTGCCCTGAAAGTTGTATGTTTTTGCCAGACTCAACCAAAAGGAATGGATTTTATGTGGGAGACATACCTAGCCAAAATGTTGAGGCTAAACATTTCTCTCTTTTTTTTCCCCTAATCGTTAAATGAGTCTTCTAAAAACCAAGACTGAATACAGGTCTATAAACCCTAACGTGAATATTACATGTCTACTTTGATTCAAATAAGACTTACTTTTCTTTGTATCCACAAGAATATTTTATAAAATTGGTGTAAGGGTTGGATTTTTTCAAATTCACTTCTGAATTGAACCGGGGGTGGGGTGGGGTGTTATTTTATTTTCCTCCCTAATTCATAGACAGACCCACTTCCTGCATACATGAAATTCCTTCTTCATCATGTTGAAATGGTGGGGCTGGAGAGATGGTATAGCGGGCATGAACCCTGCCTTGCATGTGAATGAGCCAGGTGTAATCCCTGACACCCCAGATGGTCCCCTGAGCCCCACTAGGAATGATCCCAGAGCAGAAATCCAGGAGTAACCAGGAGCACCCCTGGGTATGGCTCCAAATCCAAGAAATAAAACAAGCAAACAAAACCCCCAAACAATTGAAATGGCATTTATTTTTAATAAGGAATTTGCAAAATTTACTGAGAAGTGATTTTAACTTCAAATACTGGTCTAAGTATTTTTTAAAATAAGCAAACACATACCTTTTGTGATTGAACTGTAATGATAAATGGGGTGACAATGAGAGAGTGAGATAAGAGAATACAGGACTGGTTAAGATTTTCTTTTGGTTACTAACATGGACTCTGAGTTTCAATGAGAAAATATTCATTTATTTTTAAGCTATTATTGAAGAAACTATTGCTGAGAAACTTTGACTCAGATTCATCTGAATGTTGATTTTTTTTTGGCTAAGAGTCTTAACAAAGAACCTTCTAAAGCTCTGAATTATGAGATATAAAGGTTTCATGAAATTCACAGTGGCCTGTCAAGATGAAGTACAGGCTTTCATTTTGAATTCAATCTTTGGAGTCATTTTTAGCTCTCAGCTTTTATAGGCAATGTTCCCTGCTCCCTGGTTAGTTAAATAAAGCTGCACGGTACTATGTAAAGGCTAGTTACATGGTCCCAGCTCACAGTGTAAAGCCCTTTCCAGAAAGCATATTTTTCCAAGTAATATGAAGATCCCTTTTGAGGTGCAGTGGGGTCCATCTGAAGATTTTCAAAGGGAAAGCATTTGGTCGAAAGAAAGCAGAATTGACAGGGATGAGAACTATCAAATGTTAATGTAGAACTCTAAAATTTTATGACTAGTTCCGCTTCTGGCAGCAAAATCTGCAAGCGGATGGGGGAATAAACTTGGCATTTGGAGGGAAGAGCCCTCTGTGCTCTGACTTTGGCCTGTAGATGCCCTTGGCTGTCTTGCTCTATTTCTACTTCTCTTTCCTGAAGTGTTTAGAATTTCTTTCCACACTGGGTATGTGTATTCTTCCAGATGTGGATACCTACCACATTTCCCGTGGATGAAATCTAAAACGGATGTTTTGTTCTGAATGACTTTGGCTATAGCTCTGATTATTGAACCAACTTAGATTTCATATGAAAAGGGCTAATTACTGCAAACAACGTCTCTTGAGAATCCCATTATGGTTTAAGGTGGAAAATGTATTCCATGGCTAAAGAATGTACATTCATAACTTGTTTCTAAGAATTATAGTGTCTCTCATGCCTGTTTTCTACTTTCATTAGGAGGTACACTAACAGATATAGACTATATAATACAGAGTGATGTAATTTTTAAAGATGAATCAGATTTTGAATTCAATGTATATATCATTATTTTATTAATACAGTGTTACCCTTTAAACAGATTGGATGTCTGTGTAATTATAAGTAAATGTGGTTGCTTAAAATAGGTAATTCCATTTAATTCTATATAATTATGATTTTAGAACAGCACTATATAGTCTAAACCATGGTTTTCTTCTGTTTTTCCCCACGTTATTTAAACACGATGATTTACAAAGTTAGTCATGATGATTTTCTACAGGCATTCAATATGCCAACACCAATCTCAGCACCACCGCCACCTTCTCTCCACCATCGTTTCCATTTTCCCTCAAGCCTACCCCCCTCGAAGACCCATAATCATTTATTTTATATTAATCATTTATTTTATATTGCTTGTTATCACTAAGTGGCTAATGGAATGATCAAAAGATGTTTCCATAGGAAAACATTTGTGAAAAATGTTGTTATCTTACCATGGAACATCAAGCCCTTGTCTGAGGGTTTACTCAACTGTTGTTGCAAGTTAAGCCTCTGTGTTTATGTTTTTGTTAGTCAAGATTCTGCCTTACATCCCATCCAATCTGGTACACTACTGCTGGGATGGCAATGTTGTCAAGTTTGGAGATGCTGCAAGGCATGGCAGATGCCATGAGGTCGTGTACTGTGAAAAGCGGGAAGACTTAGCTGGGCACTCTGGTGGTGGCTTTGAGGGCAGCTGCCAGAGATTTTCTAGTTGTCTGCTTCCTCCTCAGACAGTCCTGCAGGTCTCAGCCGGCAACAAGTATCTGAGAAATTTTTGTAGCTGGTTGATCTCTTTTGAGATTTACTTAGGAGTCCCTGAAATAAAGCTGGTAGGTGTTATCTTACCTGGCAGCAGGGGTGAGATGTGGGCATGTCTGCCAGGGCATCTGGACAGGGAGATGGGGGGAGGGCACCCATACTGATGCCAAGAAGGCCTGGAGTGAAAGATGGTTTTCACAGTTTTATGATGTCAGTTTTATCTTACCTTTACCTGCCCTCTGGCTTTGGTAAGCATTAGATCCCCAGCCTGACTCTCACCTTAGCATCTCAGCAGGGCTCAGAAGCAAATTTATGAACTAGTCCTCTTCCATACTTCCAAACACCAAACAAAACTCTGAAGTTTGTTTTTTTTAATTCAGTCACTGTCACTGTCACTGTCACCCCGTTGCTCATTTTCGAGCGGGCATCATAACGTCTCACATTGTGAGACTTACTGTTACTGTTTTTGCCATATCAAATATGCCACGGGTAGCTTGCCATGCCTTGCTGTGGGGGCGCGATACTCTTGGTAGCTTGCCGGGCTCTAGGAGAGGGGCGGAGGAATCGAACACGGGTCGGCCGCATGAAAGGCCTTACCGCTGTGCTATTAAATTTTTTAAAGTATCAAGTACTAAAGGGCAACCACATCTAGGGTATTTCACCTGCTCTCAACTAAAAAAAAAATTAATTGACTTCATGAGGAAGGCCTGGATAAATACCTGGGAGAAAAGTCCTTAATTGGAGTTTGCAAATTTTTCCACTTCTAATAAGTTATTTTGTTAAACAACTGTTTAACTGTGTTACAGAAATACTCATAAAACAGATTCTACCAGTTCAGCACCAGTTAATAAAAAAAAGAATGAATCTGAAGCAAAGGAAGTCTCACACGGACTCTCTGTTGACCTTACTAATAGGCTTTCAGATTTTTCTTACTCAACACTGTAATGGCCGTCACCTTGTAAAAAACATTAAAGCATCTCTCAAACAATCCAAATTATCTGTATACTCCTGGTTATTTGGACCATTGGTGACACAAAGTATGTTTACTTTTTTAAAAAAAAATTATTATTGAATCACCGTGCAATACAGTTACAAGCTTTCATGTCTGAGTTTCAATCATACAATGATCAATCACCCATCCCTTCGCCAGTACACATTCTCCACCAACAATGTCCCCAGTATACCCCTCTTTTCCAACCTTCCCCGTGCCTCTGTGACAGACAGTTTCACCCATACTCTCTCTCTAATTTTGGGCATTATGGTCTGTAGTACAGATACTGAGAGTTATCATGCTTGGTCCTTTATCTACTTCAAGCACACATCTCCCATCCCGAATGATTCCTTCAACCATCATTGACTTAGTGATCCTTTCTTTATTCCAGTTTCCTTCTCCCCCATCTCTTGATACAGGCTTCCAACTATGGGGCTATATTCCTGGCCCTTGTGTCTACTGACCTTGGGTGTCCATCTCATATTATGTTATTTTATATTCCACATGACTGCAGTCCTTCTATGTCTGTCCCTCTCTTTCTGACTCATTTCACTTAGCATGATACTCTCCATGTTTATCCACTTATAAGGAAATTTCATGAGTATGTTAACTTTTTTTTTGCTATTTTTTGGGTCACACCAGCAATGCACAGGGGTTATTCCTGGCTCTACACTCAGGAATTACCTCTGGCAGTGCTCAGGGGACCATATGGGATGCTGGGAATCGAACCCGGGTCAGCCTGGGTCAGACATGCAAGGCAAATGCCCTACCCACTGTGCCATCACTCCAGCCCCCTGTTTACTTATTTATATTAGCATGCTGTAAGGAATTAGATGCTGTAGATGTAGAAAGCAATGCAAAGTAATCAGATGTCAATGAGACTATGAAGATGTGGTCCAAAATGAATAATTGCTTCTCCTTACTCTCTGGGAAGGTGGATCTTCATACAGACTCTGGCCCACTCCTAGCTTCCTGGCATTGTTCTATGAATGGTCAGCATGACACTGTACAGAGAGCCAATATTTTGGGAGGAGCTAATTTAGTAAACTAAAATGAGGAATGCAAGAATATAAGATGTTCATCAGTACCATGATAAAAATATGTATGGAAAAAATTGACTCGAGGCTAAAGCAGTTTTAAATTCAAATTAACAATTGATGATGGCCTCCTTGAAGGGTTCAGTGCTAACATAAGACCTGAATAACCAGTCGGAGCATGGTCTGCAACTGAAGGAAAATGTTGAGGTGGCATTCAACAAGAATTAGTGTGATTCGTAGTTTGAAGTTAGCAATGAATAAGATTTTTATTTAGAAAATTGAGGATTTGAGATGCTACTAAGTGAATACTAAGCCAAATATAAATATTTTGTAAGCACTGTGTATTGGTTGTGGTGTGGTGCTGGGAAAGTAAGGAATTGTGTGTGTTTGTGTGTGTGTCTGTGTGTGGAGGGGTTTATGGTATTTGTACAACCTGTATGGGTAATAATGTAGCCATAGAAGAGATAGAAATCTAGAGTTCAGCCATGAACTTTGCAATATTTAAAAATAAGGTGGAAGAATATACTAAGATCAAGAAGAAAAATCGACAGAAAACTGGAATAAAAAAGTCTCAAAAACCTATTTCCAGGATGCTGTGATGATTAATTTTATTGGATGCTCTTAAGAGGTCTAGCAATTTGGGGTGGGGGGAGTGGAGCAATAGCACAGTGGGTAGGGTGTTTGCCTTGCACACAGCCGACCCGGGTTTGATTCCCAGTATCCCATATGGTCCCCTGAGCATCGCCGGGAGTAATTCCTGAATGCAGAGTCAGGAGTAACCCTTGTGCACTGCCGGGTGTGACCCAGAAAAGAAAAAAAAAGAGGACTAATAATTTGGGATGGAAAAACAAGTTAGCAATACAGAAGTCACCAGGATTTTTCCAGTAACAGTTGAGAAGTCATTGCACATGTGGATGGGAGCCTATTTGGAGTGTCTGAGGAAAAAAAACTCATAGAAAGTGGAGACAGCAAAAATGTTGACCATTTCAGGAAGTTTTATTAGGAAAGGAAAAGGGAAAATTGACTCAGGATAAAAGATTGATGATTAAGGAAAGATATTTTTACTTGTTTCCTAAAAGAAGATTACTAGAATATGCTTATAAGTATTGAAAATAACCCAGTATGTAGGATTAAAATGAAGAGAAGAAGAATGGATTAAAATTCAGAATTAAGTTCTTTTAAGTTAAAAAAAAATAATGGCTTCTCAAGGACCATTTACACTGTGAGTTTTTAAAATAAGTAACAGTATAACTATAAATATGAATGCTGTTATACATGCAAACTTATTCTTGCATTTAAATGTTGAGAAACTAAAGCAGCCAGGTGGAGCCACATAAGTTGCTTATTTGGGGACATTTTCAAGACTTAAAAATGGTACTTTTCTATTACTCAAACTTATATTCATAAGCAAAAGAACTCAGAATACACACATTTAAGTCAGTTATGCTTATGGATGTGTTTGATTTTCTCTTTTAACTAAATTTTGTGCATGTTTGCATATAAATTTCAAACATCTATAAGGAAATACTAAATGCCACTTCAATATAATATTCTCTGTTTCACTTGGTCTTCGGGTTAAGTTATATTGAATACTGAACATAATAGAGAAAGAGAATGAAATGCAAATAATCTAGATTTATTTGAGTCTCTGTTCTGTTCTGTTTGTTCTGTTTTGCTTTTGTTTGGGGGCCACACCCAGTGATGCTAAGGGTTTACCCCTAAGCACTCCTGCTCTATGCTCAGGTGTTCCCTCCTGGCAGTGGTGCTGAGGATTGAACCCAGGTCAGCCACACACAAGGCAAGTGCCCTGCTGGCCATGGGCCCTGCTCCATGAGACCTCTGTTCTAGGTAAAACAGAAATCTATGCGTTTCAAGATTCTTTAGAATATTTCATTTTTAGTGATTGATAATAAAATGTGAAGTCTATGCATTTTCAAGAGATTTATTTAAATACATACCTGTTGGCCTAACTACCTGTCATCTTCGGTTGCAGGCATGTTTATATTTGTCTTCCACTGTGCGATGAAGGAGAACGTACAGAAACAGTGGCGACGGCATCTTTGTTGTGGTCGATTTCGTTTAGCAGACAACTCAGGTAAAAGGGCATGTTGGTAGTTGTTTTTTCCCATCTGGGAGTTGCTGATATGTGTCATTCGGTCCAATGGCAGAGCAACCCAGATCCATCGGGAGGAAGTTATAAAGATGGAGTATGTCAAGGGGCTTGTTCAGTGTCTTAGATTACTAAGACTATGAGCACTGTGAGGAGTTAGGGACTCCCAAGAGATGAAACGAGCGCCTAAGTCTTAATGTCTGATTTAACAACATTATACCCTCTTTTTCATCTTTTTGAGTTTTTTTAAATTCTATTACTAGGAAAAGAGATTTTTCAAAAATAAAAAACGTCTGAGGAAAATATTTCTTTTTCTTTTTAACCAGTGTAATAAGTGGTTAGTTATAGTTATCAGAAAAGTCTTAGAGCAAGATTTTGTGCAGCATATACTCAAGTCAACATGTCTCTGATTTATTACTCTGGATAAATGATATAACTTATTCAGTGATAATTTATGCAGCAGAGCCAAAGTCTCTAATGCACATCCATAGAGCAATGCCATTTCTTTCAGACTGGAGTAAGACTGCTACCAATATCATCAAGAAAAGTTCTGATAATCTTGGGAAGTCTTTGTCCTCAAGCTCCATTGGTTCCAACTCAACCTACCTTACATCTAAATCAAAATCCAGCTCTACTACCTACTTCAAAAGGAATAGCCACACTGGTGAGTCATTCTCATCGTGAGTCCACGGTAAAGATGTTTTCTCACATATTTATCATCACAGTTTTATTGAGAATATCGTCAAGGTTTCATGAAGATTGAAGGGTTACAGGGCCCAATAAGGTGCTTATTTTAGATTTATGAAAACAAAAATGTATTTGATGACTTTATCTAATAGCTTATTGATTAAAAAAATTATATGTATAACATAGCACTGTCATCCCATTGTTCATTGATTTGCTTGAGTGGATACCAGTAAAGTCTCCATTGTGAGACTTGCTGTTTCTGTTTTTGGCATATTGAATACACCACAGTAGCTTGCCAAGCTCTGCGGTGCAGGAAGGATACTCTTGGTAGCTTGCCAGGCTTTCTGAGAGGGACTGAAGGATGCAGTCCTAATATCACTAACTCTGAGCATTATTGGAACTTGATTGAAAACTTGGTTTTCTTTAAAATATAGTGTTTCATTAAGTTACATTCTTTTAGTGATAAAACTGTGTAAATAAACTGACTTGTCGATTTTTTCTGTGTATTGTGAAATTTGCTCCAAGAATTGGCAACAAGAGAAAGGACCATCTAGAATGGATATTGCACTTTAAACTATTAATGCTTTCGCCATCAAAGTGTTACTAGTAGCTTCTCTTTAAGAATAAGAATGGATAGAAATAAGATTGATTAAAATTAAAAATGACTAGAAACTAAATAAGAATGAAGAAAAACATTATTTTTAGAAGCAGGATAGTAAGAAATTTGTGTTTTTAATATTTTCTGTATTCACATGATTTTTATGATGACTGTTGCATTCCTGCATTGAGTATGCATAAACAAGACTGAAGATAATATGAAAATAAAAGCTGTTTTTGAAAAACATGATAGTGAGTGAGTGGATGAGTGAAAGGTGCAGCTAACAACATGCTTTCAAAGAAAAAGAGAATCATTGCTATTTTAAAATACTAGTTTAACTTAAAATAGTTTTCAATTTTAAAATAGAAAGTGCACCCAGGACTTTCTAAATTAAAGGATATTGGGAAAAATTTAAATTCTAAAATTTTTTAGCTACTAAACATAAACAGAGGTGAACAGCACAGAAAAGATTTATAATTGCTTTTTCACAAGTCGGTGGTACGTTATGTGATATTCCTAAAAACATTCACATTACAAGCAGTTGAATTACAAATGACTCAAAATGACCTTTTGTTTCACTTAAATCTCTCTGTGCCCTGCCATCAGATTGGCTGAGGGATGCATAAAATAGCGCTGTGGGGGAAAGCCAGAATCTTCAGAGAATTTGATGATTTGAAAATTACTTTAAAAAAGTTTGAAGACTTGGGGCCGGAGCGATAGCACAGCGGGTAGGGTGTTTGCCTTGCACGCGGCCAACCCGGGTTCGATCCCCGGCATCCCATATGGTCCCCCAAGCACCGCCAGGAGTAATTCCTGAGTGCAAAGCCAGGAGTAACCCCTGAGCATCGCTGGGTGTGACCCCCCCCCAAAAAAAGCAAAAAAAAAAGTTTGAAAACTTATAGCAGCTTAGAACAACTGTTCTTAAAGTTTCTTTACGTTCTTAACATTTCCTGGAATCAAGAAGATGTAGGGAATTAGTTGAGAACTGTGGAATCTTTTCCACAATAAGATGAAGCCTTGAGATCAATACACGAACCTTGGGAACCTGTGCCTCCAATGTCTCTGAAAGGAAAACTAAGGACTGGCATATAGCCTGGGATTATTCTACCTGTTTGGTAGTTTCCTGGCACAAAATATTTTTCAGTCATGATGAATAATGTCTTCATTTTAATCAATCAGCATAGAATTAGGTTGTCTTGGCTGGGAATTCACTCAATTGTAGAACACACACTACACATACATAAGCCCCTGGGCTTAAACCCTGGAACAGAATAAAAATATCAGAACTTATTTTGCCTCCTCTTTGAAAATGCAGTTAGTTAATACACTGCAGGTCAGTTATTAAGGAGAGACCTTACACCAATCGAATTGTTTTCCTCTCTACACAACTAAGAAGAGCCGGCCTGAAAAAAAATGCCAGTAGATAATCTGGAAACAGAAGCACTTGGGGAGTACAAATGAAGTATTTGCAAGAATTAGTATGACTAAGCTATAGAATCAAAGGGAAAGTAAGAAAGAGAGACAATTAGATGTATACAAATGGAGTCAAAAAGGAAACTTTACTATTTCAAAATGGTCTCTCTGTGTGTGTGTTTTAAAAGAATGTGTTAATCTTTGTTTTCCTCTACAAGACTCTTAAGATCAAATGGGTTCTTGTCAGCTAGAATAAGGATATAATCAGGTATGTGGAAGGTATGCCTATTATAGCATAGATTTTATTTTCTAATTAAGCAACACACCAGTGGCCTTCTGCTATCTAGCCAGTTCTCAGTGGGATAGCTAGAATGATTGGGTCACTTGGAGAATGCAAAACATCACTGCTTGTCATCATAGATATCTAGTTGGTTTATTTCCTGGAATTGATCTAGAAATTCATATGTTTATGGCATAGATAATGTCTTCTAAGAGCATTCCTTCAGCAAAGTGGATCCTTCAGGTAAATTTTTATTACTTTTATGAATGCATGATTTTTTTCTGCAAGGTAATGAAAGAATATTTGCATGAATAAAACTAAGATTCCTGCTGCTCCAGCAAAATTGCTTTTTCTTTACAATACTGCCCAGCTAGCAAAATGATATTCCTGCATAAAGCTGGAATTTCTGAAATTTCAAATAGTCATCGGCTGTGCTGGCTCTGCTCTGCATGGGGGTGTCTGCAAGCCACTCATCCTAGGCATTGTTCTATACTCTGCAGTTAGTGCATCACTTATCAGGTATAATAAAAGAAAAGCAGCACTTGAGAGGTTTGTTCTAGAAGGGAATAAAGTTCTTTACTTTTTCATAATTCATATCTATAGCTTTAGCTATTTATCTCAACTGCAATGTACCATGGCATAGCCAAGGGGGATTTACTGGCTATATCATTGCACATTAATGGAAGTTGCAAGAAAAAAAAATATTGTAAATTCCAAGCCTGCTTTTTGAAAATTTTTATTTGCTTGAAATTTCAGCTGAGGTTAAATAATAGTTCATTTCCCTAGCCCCTGGTTTTGCAGTGTGCAGTTAAAGTAAAAATCTGTTTTGCTCACAATGTGTCACCTAACTGAAGGACGAGGCATAGCATGAAAATAGCACACACACATATATATGTGTGTATGTATGTATGTATATGTGTATACATATGTATGTATATATATATGCAGCATTTGTTCAAAATTTTATATGATTAGATTTGAAGACACTACCAAAGAAGTAATATATTAGGAATGAAGCTTATCAAAATTTCTAGAAAGTATATGTGCCTGGAATTTGTTAGTGAAACAGAATAACTATTTCCTTGAAGTTTATATAAAGTTCTTTTTAAAAATAAACTGAAAATTTTTTTTTATTAAGACTGAAGGCAATAGAAAAACCTGCATCAGAAAGCCAGTGGCTAGTGAATACATGAACTGAATGAAAGCATGGAATCATCAGCTTGCTGAGAACCAAATGGAGAGGGCCCTTATATTGTTCATCTGTGAGCCTTTTTCTCATCAAACCTGTGTTTTAATTTTTCATGCTCCAGTCTGCCTATTTCCCATAAACCAGTTATTTTCTATATCTTTCATTTGTGTGAAATGAGCACAGCATTTTCTATTGGACCTTTATTTTATTTGTTATCTATTCAGATCCAGTTGTTGAATAATTTGAGTTACTTCCAAAGATAGCAGATATAGTGATGATGACTTTTACCAATAATTGATAGTTTTTTACTTTATATAATTTATGGTATCCAGCTTACCCAAAACATAAAAAAATGATATGAGCATTTCAGTTTTGGAGCCAAAGATTCTCAACTATCGTTGTTTCAGGATAGTGTTGTGACTTTCCTTGGTGAATGGATAAACTACAGCTATGGGTTGTGGATTGTACTTCATAGAAATTCCTATTTGCTCCTTAACTGGTGTAAAATCTCTATGGGTAGTATTTCTTTGAAATATGGTGAGAAGGAGGCGGGGAGGCGTAATATATTAATGGGTTACAGGAAGACAACTACATATGTATTTGTAGATTATAATAGAGTTTAAGTGAGTTTGAGAGCGTTATTTGAGCCAGCTTTAGAAAGATATATTTTTTTGGTATATTTAAGTAGCATTTAAACATTTGACCTGAGAAATTTAAAAGAGAACTTTTATTGATGTTTATTATTGTTGGTCACTCTGATGTTATTACAAACAATAATGACATAATTCTGAGACTATAGTATGGTTAGTAAAATATTTTTTTAAATTTATGGAAAAAACAGTTTTGTTTTCTACAATTTATGGATAAATTTACATTTGTACAATTGTAAAATTTTAAAATATGCTTTTCTCCTACATTCCAAACTTTTTGCTTATAGAGGTTCAAAATATCCTTTTCTATGTGCTTTAATTTTATACTCCGAAGTCTCTTAAATTTTATTTTATAACTTATTTACTAGGACATATTTTACATATTTACTATGTCAGACTTATAAAAAGTAGAGGAGGTGGTATAATAAGTCCCCTGTATTTATCAACTGGTAGTCACCCATCTATACCTACATTATTTGGAAAACTGTATAAGATTAACATTTTTTCTATATAAACTTTAGGATATTTTGTTTGTTAATAATAAATAATTTGTTAAAAACTATCTTTTTATCCTTACATCCATTTATCACATATAGTTTTTGTGGCAGTTTTCTAACACATAAGAGAATATTTTGGCTCTTTGACAAATGATAAATGGCTCTCTGAAAACTATAATGACAAGAACATTTCTTAGAGCAAATACCAACAGAAAACTCTAGAAGGCAAGATAATATATTCACTCATAGTTAGGAATACACTTTTAAAATGAAATCCACAATATTTTAGTGTACTCTATTACTTTGCTAAGAAAGAACCAGAGCTCTGTGTTGATTTTTTTTTTAATGTACCGCTTTTAAATGCAGAAGAGAATCCACTGTGGTAGCCCTTGGTTTTATCACCAGTCTGTCTTTCTTACAGCCCAATTTCTTCTATCCTTTCTTACAGACAGTGCTTCCATGGACAAGTCCTCTTCAAAACTGACCCGTGCTGATGGAGAACAAACATCAATCATCCCGGTCCATCAGGTCATTGATAAGGTTAAGGGTTATTGCAGTGCTCATTCAGATAACTTCTATAAAAATATTATCATGTCAGACACCTTCAGCCACAGCACAAAGTTTTAATGTCTTTAATACAAGAAAGAAGAATTAGAAATGTGAAGATCTTCAAGAAGCGAAAACTATGAGAAGTAGATGTTGTAACCTAGAAAACTTCATATATGTTCTTTTTTCTTAAGGAGACTTTGTAAAATTCAAAAATCTGTTTTCAGTGTATTTCTTCCATGAAAGTTTCCACCTTCAGTGAAACTTCATTGATGAGAGCATCTTGGCTTAATAGCCACAGGGTAGACTTATTTTAAAAAATATGTAATTGAATTGAAGTAGTCAGAATGTGGGGAGACATTAAAATTAGGGGACAAGGGAAGAGCAGAGCTAAGGATATACCCTTCTTTAAAGCTCAATTACCTCCTATCTAGTAGGTATGGATGTGGCCACTTGCTACATAATTTTTGCCAACACTCAAAAGCATACTAATATGCATAGCTATTTTATATGTACATCTATTTTTATTTTATTGCTAGTTTATATGAATACAGAAAATTTTGTTTCTCCTTTCAGTGAAATTTCAACTGCAGATACAAAATAACGTTCAATCTTTTACCCAAAGAGCAGAAAGGGTTTTTTTTTATTATACTAAATGTTTGGCCTTCAAGACCAGGTGAATTTCTAGTATTTAACTTATCTTATTTAAGACACAAAACTTAGCTAAACATCATAATTAATTAAAATGTGTTCTCGTATATTATTTATTATTATAGGTTCAGGTGTAGTGCTTCAATCTAGTGGGAACCTTCCAGTAGTTGTTCAGAAAGAGTACATCTCTTGGCAGGCCGGGTATGTGGTTTTGAATAGACCATATACTTCACATATGTAAGGCCCTATGTTCAACCTCTTGCATGGCCACCCACAAGAAAAGAATCACTTCCAACTTCCATTTCTTCTTCTCTGCTACATAAGAAGCTCATGGGCTCATGGAAGGATGAGGATTTCCAGGAGGTATGCTTGCATGCCGTGGTTACTCCACTTTAGCAAATAAAGCCATTGAGATTTGATGGTTCTATCTGTGCTCCAAAGAATCTGAAATTTCCAGCTTCCCAAATGAAAACGCCTCCTACTCTCCCTTTCAAGTTTTGTTCCAGGGAATATAAACTGACACATATGGATAGCTTATCATAATCAACGTAATGTGCAATCACAGAAATATACAATCGCCAGTCTAAAAACAATTTGTATATGAAATCCTCTGATTATAAGAGCCAGAGGAGTTCAGGCAAGATAGATTGTGTGTTACTTAAGAATGACATGGTTACATGGAAGCCATACATAGCATTCAGCACCTTACCTAACTTTCAAACTCTCGAGAGTCAGATGCTTGCTAGTGAAAGTTAGCAGACCACATTTTAATCATTCTTACATGATGGAGTCATGTTCAGTTTAGTCTCCGTTTATGCTGTACCTTGACATTTGCTCTGAGTTATGTGGGAAGAATCAAGCTCTGGGAGGTATAGCAAAAGTGATGAGAAAATTTCCAGAATGTCTATTAAAGGCAGAAACCAGAATTGAGACCCGGGAGTATTTTCTTTGCCTCAAAAGGCAGAGATCTATCCTAGGCTCTCTCCTGAGAGACAGAAGAGATTTTAGTCTCTGGATAAATCAAAAGTTTCTCATTCTCGGCCTGATCTTCAATGGTCAACTCTACCAGACTCAAAAGATGGCGTGATAAAGTGGGGCTGAGATTTTCTATCATTTCATTTGGCAGCAGCCTGGAATCCCATCATGGAGACATGAGCATTGCTCAGTTTAACCTTCATAGGAATGGGGTATGGAAAAGTTGGGTAGCAAATTTTAGGTTCACTAAGGTTTATTATAGTAGAGCCAAATCCTTTTCTATAGGCACATTATTAACTGGGTGCTGTTCTGCCAGGGGTTATATATGAGTGAAAATTAATCCTACATATTTACTGGATCTTCATATACTTTTCCCCAAAACTGTAGAGATTCATGACGGGATTTAATTAGCTTGATACTGTGAGATTTTTTTCCACCGTGTTTACTTATTTAATAGCAATTAAAATGTAGCTTTCAAGTGAGTTTTGATTTCTACTCATGTTAATACAGATCTGGGAAAACATATTTTTTTATTTCAATAGTTGAAAACAGAATCACCTACACTTTCAAAATTTTAGTAATTGGTTAAACCTAAGTAATCATTGCATGGAAACATTTTCAAATGGATTTCAAAGACTAAGCCATATTCTCCTTTCAGTTCTAAGCATGTAGTTCTCACCCTCATTTTGGCCCTCAGTACAAAGCTGCGGGAATTTAGCTGGGTATCCAGAGGCTAATTTAGCTAAACTTAAATTAATAATGGTATAAATTTAGATTTTATGCTCCCCTTAAAGATGGCATCGTGTTGGTATAGGATCTTGGGATATTTTCCATTATTTTCATCATTACATTTTATAGGTTTTCCCATTATTGCCATAAAATCTTTTGTACATATTTATTTATTTGTGTTTATACATGTGAGCTTGTTGCATTTCTTAAACTTTATATTGCCTGACTTTATTTTTAGTTAACTTTCTGTTGGAGAGGTTGTATATATATTTTGGGAATACTTTGTGAAATTGTTTTCTGTAGCAAATTCTTTGACTGTGTTGAACACAAGTGACTGTGAGTGCAAATTAGGAGCTGTAGTAAGAAACTATGAGAGCTGATTTGCCATTTTACTCAAAAGGAAAGTGTTTTTCAAATAAATACTTATATTGTTTGTGTTCCAAATTATTCAGTTCTTTTATGAGTGAATGCTTTCATTTCAGACTCAAATAAGGAAAATATTATTTGACAACTGGAAAATAACCCGCCACCTATTTAACTAATTAATCTAGTGACAGAGGTCACTTTGCCAAAGCACTACGAATAAATATGTTCCAGAGATCCACTTCACTGGGGATGAATCCAAATGGAAGTTTCTAGATTTCTTAGATGATTGAGACAAAGTCAAGCCCAGCTATAGATTTAAAGGAACACATGATTTTAAGGAAGGGGAGTGGAATTAGTAATCTTACAAAGGTGTTAGAACCTGGTTGCTTTTCTCGCATACATAGATACTACTTGCATTGTGTATTTTCAACCTAGAAAATGACACCATTGATCAACTTCACTTGATCAAAGCAGAACCTTCACACTTCCTTTTGCTGTAGTTATTTGGAATAACTCTTTTCAGCAGACAGCCAAGGACTAGTTTGGCTCAAGGCCCCACTTGGTGCTAAATTGTGAGGTGTGTTGCCTGGTCACTGCTCATTCAAGGTCTTGTTGGCCAAGGTTTGCATCTCTCAGCCAAGCCATGTTAAGAAAACAGGCAAACAGCTGCCGAATGTTTCAACCGCAGTCATCAAGGACTGGGTTGCTTCAGAAAACCTTGGGAGTCACTATAGGAGCAGATGGGAAATAGTTATTTGACTTGCAGGCTGACCCATGTTTGTAGAATTTTAAAATCTGAAGAAGGAGGCTTTTATGAGCACAGGAATTTTGAAGAATTTCTGGTCTTCAACGGAATAATCTTCCACTTCTCTCATAAAAGTATTACACCTCTCCCCTTCTCACCGCTCCTTTCCTTTTTTTGAGTTCTCCAGCAACCCCAGTTTTCCTCCTTTCTTCCATCATCCTTATCTAGCTTCTTCTTTTTAAGATAAAGATAATTCATTTTTTTCTTTTTTTGTTACTTCAGAGAGGAAAAATGTTTGCTTTATGTTCTGTGACCTGTGTCATCTTAAGAAAAGAAGAAAGAAGTGATTTGACCTCTTTGTGGAAAAAAAAACACAAATCTATAAATATGTTTAAGTGGTTGGTGTTTATTTGCTATCTCTTGTCATTTTTTTATCCTGATTCTGTGAAGGGTGTGGTTAATCCAATCTTTCATGTAAGGAAGCTGGTCATTAGAATGAGTGATCTGTCTGGACTCATGGAGAAATTAAGATCAGAATTCAAATCTTCTAATATTGTACTTATTTTTTATATCCAAAGATATAGAAATCTCTAACCTCTTCCAAAGAAAGAATCAAGCCCTCAGAATTGTGTGTCATATAAAAGAGACTTGGACTCTTGAAACACTGGTGACTTGGTCTTTAAGTTCTGCCAGATTCTCATCATCCTCTCCTGGAAATAAGAAAAGTCATTCTGGGTATAGATATCGGAAAATTCAGGCCATCAGTGGGGACTCATTGAGGTGAGCTGGCTGGCAGATGCGGAAGAGAGTTTGTGGAAGGACGATGAGGTCTCTGTGTAAAAGCAAAGTGTCTTGATGGGGGTAGGGAGGGGTTGTCTGCAGGCATGAGGAGCACACCAAATCTTCTGGGTAGAGAAGGAATTAAATCCTAGTTTGGCGTTAGGAACATGACCAGGGAGGGATGTTAGTAGGCAGAGGGAGAAGAATGAGGATAGAATAAGGCACTTTGAAAGAGGGATCTGGCGATGTCTCCGAGAAGGGACAACACCTGTCAGACTTCAAAACCACAGCAGCCACCCTTTGAGAAGCGCTAACTCACCTCATCAAGACAGCACTGAATCCTAAGCACGGAGCTTTCCAGAAGCCTTGGGATTAGAAGAGGTGAGAAACAAAGAAAGCTTTTCAAGAGGTTAGGGAAAAAAAGTTGTTTATGTCAAGCAATGTGGTGAAAGAGGAAAGGAGGGAGGTTGGCTGAGTGATTGATGGAGTATAAACAGGAAAGATGTCTTAGGGAGTTTATTTTTCATTTCTTCCTGAGTGGGCTGCAGTCCTGAGGGTGACCAGGGAGATCAGGAGAGTGTGGACATTGGGCGAGTGTGGGCGAGCATGGATGTTGGCTCCCAGGTTCTGCCCATGAACACAAGAACGTAGGACTCTTGGAGGACGGGTTGGGTCAAAAAGAAGAGGCTCCCTTACATTCTGAAGTGGAGCAGCTGTTGTGAAGCAAACCGGAGGAAGGGCTGGAGCGATAGTACAATGGCTAGGGCGTTTGCCCTGCACGTATTGACATCCCATATGATCCCCTGAGCACTGCTGGGAGTAATTCCTGAATGCAGAGCCAGGAATAGCCCCCGAACATCACTGAATGTGACACAAAAAGAAAAGATAAAAAAGGTAAGTGGAGGTAGAGGGATATAGAGGAAGGATTGCTGTATTTCATACCTTTTGTGATTTTTAAGGAAGCTTGCAGCAAAATAGAAATCTGAGTAAAATTTTAAAGATTTCGAACCACTTTCCAGCCAGTACCCAAGGATCTCTCAGACCTAGAGGGTCTGTTTTCACAATCAAGTGTTGGACACCCCTCCCCCCAGTCAATGCAACATCAAAAACAACAGAAACTCAAAGGACATAAAAGGAATTTAAATTTTACAATTGAAGTAACCTCATAAGGAACACAAATTCTTAATTAAATTTGCTGCTGCGGTATAATACAGTGGGTGTGGCAATTGCCTTGCATGCAGCCAACCCAGTTTTGGTCCCTGGTATCCCAGATGGTCCATTTCTCTGCGTTATATTCCGGCGTGCAGAGCCAGGAGTAATGCCCAAGCATGTCTAGGTGTGGGCCAAGAACGAAAAGAAAAAGAATTCTTGACTAAATTATGGAACAGTGTTTGTTTGTTCAATAACTTTTACAATATATCTCTAAATCTCATTAAAACATAGGATGTTTTGAAAAATGTCATTTACTTCAAGATAAAACCTTTAATATTTGACTTATTCATTAGGAATTTATTTTCAAAATGTGGGACTAATTAGATGCTGAATTATTTCAGAAACACTCCAAAATACTTAAATTCTTTAAATTATGCATTCTGGGAAAGTACACACCGGACAGGGTACTAGCCTTTCACACAACTGACTCTGGTTCAGTCTCTGACACATTGTATAGGAGTGATCTCTGAGTGCAGAGCCCAGAGTAAGTTCTGAGTGCTACCAGGTGTGACACCCCCCAAACAAAACAAAACAAAACAAAACGACAAAAAAATCATAGTATATGGGTTTTTCTACCCAACGATGTTAATATTAGCTCTAGGGCATTTTATGATTTTGTTTTGTAATTTTCGCTCTCATAGATGATGGTACTTTGCTAGCCATGTAACATATGCTTAGTCAGTGTTTACTAAATTAAATTGAAGTTTGTATATAGTTAACCACTGTATTTTATATTTTATAGAAGTATTTATTAACTTTAACTCGGTGGGTTTACAAGAACATGCAATAGAAATTCAAAGCAAAAAGTTGTCATTATGGCATTCAAACATATCATTATATTTTACCCCAATTGCAATATGTCACTTTTATGGGGTGCAGGCAAGGCAAGTTGTCACATCCGGAATGAGTAAATAAATAAACCTGTTTGGGGACAGTTGTCTTGGGAACTGTCCAATGATTCAAACTGGCTTAAAAAGTAGGGAACTTGGGCTGGAGCAGTAGTACAGCGGGTAGGGCATTTGCCTTGCACTTGGCTGACCTGGGTTGGATCTCCAGAATCCCATGTGGTTCCCCAAGCACCACCAGCAATAATCCTGAGTGAAGAGTCAGGATAACCTGAGCATCACTGGGTAACCCCAAAAGAAAAATAAATAAATAAATAAAGTAGGGAACTTAATGTGAGAGTACAAAGGGTCTTCATAGAACCTGGAAGCTGAGAACATGGCAAAATTTTGAAGAATCTTAGACCAAGAATAAAGATCCAAGACAAGTTGTCAGTTTCTAGACTGGAAGATAGTGCTGTTGTTAAAGAACTAACCCTGTATGAACCAGACCCAGAATCAATCCTCATACCACATAACTTCCTGGGTACTGCTGGTTGCAACCCTGGTGGCTCCTGTGCTCTCCGGCACTGCAGGGCCTGAGTAGCACCACATCACTGGTACTGAACAGCCACCTCAGTTAGAATAACTATTGCTGGGAGTGGCCCTCATCCCCTGATTACCTTGAGAGAACCCCCAAAATAATTTTTAAAGTAATTTTCTGGGCTAGAGCAAAAGTATAATGAGTAGAATGTTTGCCTTGCATGTGGCCAACCCCAGGAACTGCATCTGGTTTCCCAGGCAACACCAGGAGTGATCCCTGAGGACCGAACCAGGAGGAAGCTCTGAGCACAGGTGGGGGATACTTTCCCCAAAGTAATTTCCTTTGGATGCTATGATTTGATTGTTTTTTTCCTTTCAGTACTTCATTTCTTAGAGCAGTTTTGTTTCACAGAAAATTTGGATGGTGCAGAGGTTTTCCATTTATTTACCCAAATTTTCTCCCCACCGCACACATGCATAACCTCCTCAGTCTAAAATAATCTCCACCACGTGCCATCCCATTTCCAACTTCAGTGGCACTTTCTTCTCACCCAGAGACCATAGTTTACCTTAGAGTTCATCCTCGGTGTTGTGCACGCTATGCATTTGGACAAATATGTGAGGATAAATAGCCATTGGTATAGTAAGATGCAGACTATTTCCACATCCTCTCAAATTTCTGCTCTAACTCGTCATAACTCACTTTTGCTGGCCTCTGGAAGCCAGTGTTCTTTTTACTGTCTCCATATTTGAACTGTGTTCAGAATTGTATAGAATTGGAATCATGCAGTATTCAGCCTTTTCAGAATGACTTCTGTGTCGTATATATTTAAGGGTCTCCCATATTTATTTTATGACATGATAGTTCTATTAAGGGCTGAATAACATTCCATTGGCTGGATGCTTAGTCTGACTGATTGACTGAAGAACACCTTAGTTCCTTCTAAGAACATCTTGCTTATTTAGGAAATCATGAATAAATATCTTCGGATATGTGTCTGTGTAGACATGTCTTTAATTTCCCTAGGCAAATACTAGAGTATGATGACTGAATTGTATGGTTAAGTGTGATTCTATAAAACTGCCAGACCATCTTCCAAAGAGATGCCATTGTGTTTTGTCATTTCCTATAACTGCAGCAGACTGCATTCCCCCCCCCCCCCGAGACCTTTACTTTTCCTTTCAACACAGCTGTTTTACAAGAGATTCTAAGGTCCAATAGCAAAAATACTGGACTCAACTAAAAGTTAACTTATTCAATACTCTATAACTTTGGTTTAAGTGTATCTTTGTTTACACTCCAGAGCAAGTGTTTCTGATGACTCAGCTTAGTTCTAATTTGTACTAATGGTCCAAGAAATTTATACCTATTGTCATAACAATAGTTACATATAGCTCAACATATATAATTATATAAAACTTACTCATAAACAGAAGCCATGGCCAGGGCAAGGAGAAAGTTATAGACCGTGAATGGGCTGAGAGCAGGTTACAAACTATTTCAGACAAGATTCTTAAGAGTATATTCTCTTCAAAGTAGGTTATGCCCCCAAATTTTTAAGTAGTATTTGTCAAAGTGTGTGAAATAGCTTATCAAAGACCTGATTTCATCATGCCGATTCCCATTATTGTGGAAGCAGAATCTATTTCTAAATTCAAGAAATTTATTTAGAAATTTATTCTGTCTTTACTTGGAAAGACAGAAAAGAGGAAGCAAGGTGGTGAGGTGTTACACCTATGGAAGGAGAGCCAGAAGAAGCAGGAGCAAAAACCTCGGAGCACAGAGAAATCAAGAACAGACATCTCAGTCAGCCTGCCAAGAGACTGGTGCAGAGGTCTTCTGGCAAGAAGAAAGGCTATGCACAGCCAGGCCCTGTATTCCCACCGTGCTGGGCTTTTGATTGCATTGCTCAAAAACTGTTCTCAACTCTGAGCAGCAGATCACAAAAGCTCTGTGTCTGGAGTTAGCCAAGTCCATGCATCGAAGTAAGTTCTCTTGGGAGATCACAGTCGAGGATGATCTGAACAATTTCCAGATACACATTCACAGATACACAGTATGGCTCAAAGGTCTGCTTTAAAGGGTGTGTATACCATGGACGAAGCCAGGTTACTATGGTGGATGGCTACTAGACACTGGCAAAACAGGCCACTAATGGGTAGGGACTCTCTAACTTCGTCTTCCAATAAGAGATTTAAATGACAGAAAGTGGAGTTTAAAGAGGAACTGTGGGTATATTGGGTAGTCACACTTGTGCAGTATATAAAGACACACGGGGGAGGGCAGATAGTATCTAATGATCACAAACCCTGGAACTTGTCCCCAGAATTGAATTACCAGGCATTGGACAAAGGAGACTGGGTGCTGGGGAAGGAATAGGTGGACTAGAAGTGGCCTAAAGAAGGTATTTGCAGGGGGATGTCTTCTGCATTTTGGTACTGATGGAGGTGAAATAACTTGTTACACCAAAAGAATAACATTAACACTACATTTAACTTTTGAACCTGAAACTAGTAATTTATTCAAAATGTTTTTCAGGTAGCAATACTTATGTGTATGTGTGTGCCTACGTACATATAGACCACTTCAAATGAAACTCAGAATTGTGAAAAGGAGATTTTTTTCTCAGAAACAATCCCAAGCAAATGCTCCAAATATGAGTTAAATGAATAATGTCTAACTAGATTGACTTTTAATTTTCTTTCTGACCTTCAAGTGAGTCTTCTTGTATACTAGTTAATCTAAAATCTTTAGAGATCATTTTTTCTATTATTAACTCAACAAAGACTGAGCTTTGAGTAATGACACAGTGCTAAATCATAAGTATAGATCATGAATAGTATCTATTTTTTAGCATGCAAAATGAGGACATTTAATGGCTCTTTGCCATTACAGATACATAAATTTGTAGTTATTTAGTGCTGCTTTTTATTTAGATATCCAGAAAAAAATATAAGGAATTGATAACATATAGCTCTAATTCTTCCAAATCATTCCCAAGTCACTTAGAATAATTTTCTTCAAAGAATTTTTTTTTCTAACATCAGTTCTTCAGCTATTCTGCAGTCAGTATTTCCTCAACCAATGCACTTGATACTTAAGAGTTCTCTCCCCCATCTTTGAGTTAACTTTCATCCATAGTTCACCTAACATTTCTTTGCAGGGAAAGGAGCCATGATGAACCTAAGGCAGTGGAAATACATGTCTTAGTGAGCAGACAGTGAAGATCAGAGGATATGAAGATCAGATCCTCTCTTTGTGTCCAGTTGTCTGTTTTCCATGCGCTGATCTAACGAGTCCTTGGCCCTGCCCTTCTGAGGTCATGGCATTTGGCTGCTGTTAGAATTCTATTTAATTCTACTAAATGCCGTAGGTCAGTGCCAAGTCTCCGTTGTGAAGAGGCTCTTCAGAATAACACAGGGAGTGTATGAGCTTGACCTGTTGGAAATGACAGAGTCACAGTATAATCTCTGGCTTGTTTTCTCTCACTTTTAACTCGGGGCGGGGGCTGAGTTATAGAGGTCCTGCTCAAATCTGGAAAAATTATTATGCCCCATGACCAAAACTACTGTACCTTAGTCTCTTCTGAAAACAAGAATAAATGAATGTAAAATAATTGTTTCACTTATTTTTCATTAAAGAACTACTATTGGTATACCACTCAGAAAGCATGATCTGAGGTTGCTTTTAAAAGGCGAAGAGGTTTTCTTTCAGAATTACAGTGTCCCCTCTGTGTCTGCCTGTGTCCATGTGTTCAGCCCTGGTCGCTCCTCAGAGGCGGGGCTGGTATGTGCAGGTGGAAGGCGCTGTCTGTGAATGTTCAGGCCCAGCAGGATAAAGGGGAAGTCCCACTTCAGGCAGTGGGCTGTGGTCACCTCCTAAGACAAATGGAGCTAGAAGGGATCTGAAGCTTTTCCATTTTTCTTTTTCTTCCCAGAAGTAGTGATAGGATAAAGAAAATATGTGTTCTTGAATTTCTATTAGTACCCATCACAAACATACTCTGGTGTCTCTTTTTTATTATCAATTATGAAAAAAATTTAACATATGGATAGTAATGCTTCTGCCACTCACCCACTCCCTTAGCTAACGCATGCCCAGTAGTTTGTTCTTTGCCCATGCATCTTCCACTCATTTCTCTGAAGTACAGAACTCTGACTGCAATGAAGCTCTGAAAACGTTTCCTCTCCTTTTTTCCTTAAACACAACCTTTACCTTGAATTCACTGGCAATCCCTTCTGACCATGCTTTTGTACTCTTAGTTCATTTTCCGCTTCTTACTTTTTTTGGGGGGATGAGGGGGTCACACCTGGTGATGCACAGGGGTTACTCCTGGCTTTGCACTCAGGAATTACTCCTGGTGGTGCTCAGAGGACCATATGGGATGCTGGGAATTGAACCCGGGTCGGCCGCATGCAAAGCAAGTGCCCTACCCACTGTGCTACCCAGCCCCTTAGTTCCTTTTATGACAATCAATAAAAAAAGTTTTGTATGCTTTGAAGTTTTATCTATGTTACATGTAGACTGCAAGTATGTATCAAACCCTGCTCTCCCAAAGATCAGAGTTAGGGAAATCGCTGAAGGGGTAGAGCACATGTCTAGAATGTGTGAGGCTCTGAGTTAGATCCTAGAACCACATGAGTCCCTGAACATCCTCAAGTGTAGCCCTGGTGGCCCCTGAGTGCCACAGGTCTGGTCCCTGTTCATTTATTTGTTTTTTTTTTCCAGCCATGCCCAGCTGTACTCAAGGCATGGCTGGAAAAATACCTTGAGAATGGGGTACCAGTTCTCAATGCTCTCAGTGGTACGTTGGGAGATCATGAGACACTGGGGATTGATTCTGGGCCTCCTGCATGCAACAGCATGCATTCATTCTATTGAGCTCTCTCTGGCCTGCCTCTATGTTTTGTTTTGTTTTGTTTTTTTAAATATGGAGCCATATATACCTCTCGGAGAGGTACCGAGAGTCTCCCGCATGCACAGGCAGAGCCTGGCAAGCTACCCATGGTGTATTCAATATGCCCAAAACAGTAACGATAGGTCTCATTCCCCTGACCCTGAAAGAGCCTCCAATCATTGGGAAAGATGAGTAAGGAGATGCTGCTAAAATCTCAGGACTGGGAATAGAGACATTACTGGTGCCCGCTCGAGTAAATCGACAAGAACAGGATGACAGTGATCTAACCAGTGTAAATGACTCAGTATTTAAGTGCACCCTGAAAGAATTGTGATATACAAAACCTTGTTTGCTTCATTTTCACTACAGTCTCACAAAACACTTCCACTGTATCCTGGCCCTTCCCTCAGTTTTAAGTTCAAAAAATAGCATAAACCTAAGACAACTAAATTTTGAAAGATGAAGGTAGTTTTTCAATAAGTGATAGTAGAGAATTCTAAAATGTATTTCATAAAAGTAAACCCTCTCTGGTATTGAAATATTATATACTAAAAACTCAACTATCAATAGCTTTGCAAAACTCAGTTTTTTAATACAATAAATTAAAAAAAATTGAATTAAAATTAAATGGCAAAAAAGAAGTAAAGTAAATCCTTTGTTTCCATTGCTTCATAATACCTTAGTCTGATTAAGAAAGTCATAGGGGGTATAGAAAAAATAATTCGTATTAATATTTTTAGTTATTTTCTTTAGAAATTATGATGGGCTGGAGCGATAGGACAGCAGGTAGGATATTTGCCTTGCACATGGCCCACTTGGGCACAATTACTCCGCCCCTCTCAGAGAGTCCGGCAAGCTACCAAGAGTATCTTGCCCCCAAGGCAGAGACTGGCAAGCTACCCATGGCATGTTCAAAAACATGCCAAAAACAGTAACAATACAGTTTTTGGCATGTAACAACAAGTCTCACAATGGAGACATTATTGGTGCCCGGTCAAGCAAATTGATGAACAATGTGAATGACAGTGACAGTGACAGAAATTATGATGTTTTTGAACAAATATTAAAATATGATAAATTTTAAACAAAACATTTTAAATATTAATGATTTCTTAATGATCACTAGGAGTGCAGAGTGAAGTATATAATCTCTGAGCACAGCCAGGTGTGACCCAAAAAACAAAAATGAAAAAGATAAATTAGACCAAATGTACTAGCAAATGTTAAAAAAAAATTATTAAAAGAGGATACACATTCTACTCAAGTAAAAATGTAATAGTCCTAAGCATAGGGTGAGATCACATGCTAAGGTAAAAATCAAGTATCAAACTGAAAAAGCTTAATCAAGTTTCTTTGCTGACCATGTCATATGAAATTGTCATATGAAATCAATTACAAAAATAAAATTGAAAAATTGCAAATATACAAAGCATGGCACTGTGAATAGACTGAGACAATGAGGAAAAATAAAGAAAAATATTTGGAGAAAGCACATGTATTTATTTATATCTATTTTGTTTTGCAGCCACCTTGGGGCTCGTCCTGGTGTGGTGTTTAGGGGACACTCACAGCACTGCGTGGGGAGTGCAGAGACAGGAATAGAGACCAGGTCTCCTTTTTTTTTTTTTTTTAAAGAAATATTTTATTGAACCACCGTGAAAACAAGAAAAAAATACAAAGCTTTCAGGTTTAAGTCACAGTCAAATACTGATTAAACCACCATCCCTTCACCAGTGCACCCGTTTCACCACCAAGAACCCCAATACACCCCCCTCCCACCCCACCCCTCATCTAAGTAGCTAATGATATTCCCATTATTCTCTATATATATTGAGTACATTTCATATTTCCATACAGAACTCACTATTATTGATTGGAAATTTTCCCCAACAATCAGGCCTGCCGAATAGGCATCATGTAATAATTTCTCTTCATTGGTAAGAGTGAAGACTTTGAGTCCGCGCGGCCGCAATAGCCGCGTTTTGGGTTTCTAATATTTTAGCTCAGTTCACAGTCAAAATGGATGGCTGCAAGAATCCGCTCTGGTGCCAAAATGGGTTAGGAGACCTCAGGATCACAATCAATAGGCGCGGAGGCTCTGCTTCTCGTGCCGCGGCTCTGGGTTCATCTCTTGGCGGAAGGCGCGCCGGGAACACCCCCCCTCCCAGGACCACCTACAGGCTACGTCACTAAAGAAAGTCCTACCTCCTGGTGGAGGAGACCAGGTCTCCTTGAGGCAAGCATTTGCTCCAGCTCTGTGTGTCATCCCCCTCACCCTGCTGATAAGTGAAGACATTAGCTACCCAACCCCCTAGCATTCAGTAGAAGTGACATTAAGAGAAGTGCATGGTTTATTTTTTTCATTTGCTGATTTTAGCAATATGGGTTTGCAACAAGAAACATCAACAGAATGGGGTAGTGGGGTTCTGAGAAAAAGTTTAGTGGGTTGGGCATCTGCCTTGCGTGCACCCAATC
Organism: Sorex araneus; assembly: GCF_027595985.1. Lineage (NCBI taxonomy): Eukaryota > Metazoa > Chordata > Mammalia > Eulipotyphla > Soricidae > Sorex > Sorex araneus. The sequence continues at coordinate 168,875,997 of NC_073305.1, forward strand.
CACGTTTAATACCTGGCACTCTGTGTGGTTCCCCGAGTCTACTACGAGTAATCCCTAATCAGAGAGCCAGCAGTAAGCCCTGGTAACCACCAGATGTGGGCCAGAACCCAAAATAAACAAACAATACAACTGGGAAAAGAAAAAAAAACCCAAATAAATAATTTAGTGTTACACCTAAATGGAATAGAAAAACAAGCAGAACCAAAAATCAGTGAAAGAAGATGGCTTTTAAAAGTAGAGAAGGAAAAATAAATATAAAATCAGAAAGGCAATATGAAAATTTAATGGTCAAGAACTTTTCTTTGAACAGGTAAGCAGAAGTGACAAATCTTTAGGTAAACAAACCTTAACTCTCTGCAAGGAGAAAACTGATAAATCACATAACTGTGAAAGGAAGTTATAAACAGATACCACAGAAATCTAAAGGATCATAATACTACTATGAACATAAAAACATAAAAATATTATTGTGCCAAATAAATTTTATAATTTAAATGAAAGATACAAATTCTTAGAATCATCAATCTTCCAAAACTGAATCAGAACATCATAAGGGAAAATAATCTGAACAGACCAATCATGATTTATAAAATTGAAACTGTTATTAAATGTCTATAAAAAACAAAATCTGCGGGCCAGATGACTCACAAATTCTATAAAATGTTCAAAGAGTATCTGGCACTTGTTCTTCTCAAACTCTTCTAAAAACAAAGGTAATAATGCTTCAAAACAAATTTTATGGGACCAACATTATGCAGATATCAAAAGCACACAATGACATAAAAAACACTATTGAACCATAAAAAATACTATTGAACAGTACCTCTGATGATACAAATGTAAAAATCCTCACCAAATTCTTAGGAAATTAATTCCTTATTTAAAGGATCATAAGCCATGACCTAATGGAATTTATTTCAGGTATGCAAAGGTAATTCAACATATTTAAATAAATCAGTGTGATTCAACACATCAACACCATCATGTCATCATTGAAACAGAGACAGAAAAACTTATTTGACATTCAACATTCAACCTTCAACAGAAAAACATTCAACATTCTTTATTACCCTCCTCTATCCTCTTAAGGATTAAGAAACTAATCATTAATCATTTTAGGCAACTAGAATCATGATACTGTTTGTTGATCCTTCATTATCTTATGATCTTATTAATTTGTAAATTCAGCACAAATTTTTCATTAACTCCCACAGCAAGACTATATGTCATGCAATATAAAAGATGAATAATTTGTGAAATTTAATGTTACAGTTGATCAACTTTTATGTAAAACAATTATTTGCTTTTTCTTTTTTACTTCTGAATTTTTAAATTGATAGTTTTAGTAATGATTTTAACCAACTTTTACAAAGTATGCTGTGTAATATGTTCACAAGCCATGATACACACTGCTACCTGATTAAGTTTCCTAAATCCAAACTCTGGCTATATCATACTTCTGCCATTTGCTAATGGATCTTAAAAATATGACTTTTAGTATTGACTTTGTCAAGCAGATAGAAATTAATGAGAAATGATATACAATTATTAAAGCTTATGTTTACAGAGAACTTTTGTAAATTTAGTATGCCTTATTAACAGTTATGAAAATGATAAAAAAGGTTAGTTAGGGTTCATTTCAAGTCCCTGAACATCATTGCTATTGACTCCTTATGCATGTTAAGTGTTAAATAAATGCATATTTAATGACTTCATTGATTTTGTCAGTCTACAACTTTTGGAACAGTAGTTCAGTTTCGGGTATTTATCACTGTATCACTGTATCACTGTATCACTGTCATTCAGTAGCTCTTCGATTTGCTCAAGCGGGCGCCAGTAACATCTCATTCATCCCTGTCACACTGAGAGTCAGGGGAATGAGGCCCATTATTGTTACTGTTTTTGGTATATCAATACACCACGGGTAGCTTGCCAGGCTCTGCCATGCGAAAATCTGCATCGCTTTCTCCGGGAGCTTTGTTTTATAGTCTCTGGATCTTGGCTGTTGATGAGATTACATGCTGTTGGGGGCAGTTTGTGGGTATGACTTCCAAGCTACTGGAAAATGGAGGACCTGGGTGGAGGAGGCCCAGCCCTGATCTGAGCAGGCTTGGATATCTCAGCCCCGGGTCTCACATACCTGGGTTCCTCTGTCGGTTCCTTCATGCATGAGGTTGGACCAAGCGTGTGGAGAGGGGCCTTGAGCATGGCTATGGCTGGGTTCTGGAGGTTTTAGGCTCTGCTCAAGGCAGGGAGGGAAACTCAACCCACCCCCTTTGAGGGGTCCCTAGTGAAGACAGCCTGGCATGGGGGCAGGAGGTTCTGCATTGCTCTGCGTTGTTCTGCATTGTTTTTAATCATCTGCAGAAATTTTTCTCTATATTTTGCTTAATAAGCTTATAAAATTTTGTTTATGTAATTGTCATAAACAGAAACCAAACACTGAAATACCTGTACAATCATATTTCACGATTCCACAGCAGAGCAAAAAGCTATGCTTTATTTCACTTTGCATCTTCTTCTGAGCAATATGAATGTTGCCTTAAAGGGAATATGGAAATTTACATCAGAGATCTTTCAGCATCAACATTTTCTTTAAAGTTTCTAGCACTCACAGGCATGTGTCCAAGGCAAAGAATTTGTTTTGTTTAAATTTTTATTCTCTCTATTTTACTTAATAATAGATTATATAGTGATGAATGTTTCATCTTCCTCATTTATGGACATTTTTGGACACAACTTAGCCATTTCTAAGGTATGAAAATTATTGCAAGAGTTCTTCAGTGACCTGTGACCTGATTTAAGTCAATCCCTCCCACTCAGTATATTTGAAACTTAATATATCCGTGCATTTTCTTCCTACATGTGTGGTCCAAGTTTCCTTCTTATCTCTTGAATATGCAGTTTCCTTAATGGTGTTTTATTCTGAGAGACCATATCATCCCATGTGATATGTCAATAACTATTGTTCCAATTGTTCTGAAAGATGCTTCATTTTTCATATTTTATTGTGGTTCTTGGCCTCTTTTCTTGCATAGTAAATGATAAAAGGAAAGTTATATTTATATTCAGAGTTGCTTATTCTCATGATTTCAAGTAAGTCAGCACATCCTTACCAAGTTTGGTTAACAGCATTAAAAAACAAACAAAACAAATTTTCTAAAGAGAAATGAATTAACTTAAAATTATGAATTTTAGAAATAGAATAACTTGAGGACTTACACTTTTTTGGGTGTGCCAGACTACTTTAACAAATGTATTAATGAAGGATATATCAACAAAGTAGCAGGAAACTATATACATTAGAGAGAGGGACGGTCAGACACTTTACATTGAACCCCATTTAATGTAAAGAAAATCCACGCTTAGATATTTCCTGCAATTCCTTCAGTCAGTCTTCCAGAGATGGTTCTCTCAGTCTGGTTCGCAATTCTTGTCTTATTTCAAGACAAGAAATTAATTTTAGTGTAGCTTTTATGTCCACCCTGATAGCATGCACATTGTCCCTAAGATTGGCCTGAAGGTGATCACTACCTAATATTCTGCAGATCCTCAAAGAGTAGTAAGTCTCAGGAGAATTTCCTGCCCAACAGATCAATTTAAATAGAGTTGAATTCTGCTCAGAATTAGAACAGGATACATGCTGATTGTCCATGTGTGAATTCTGTAATTGACTTTTTTTTGTCATATTCCCTTTGACTATAACTTCTTCAAAGACAGATCATCTTGACAACTGCGAGTGCTCAGTACCTGTTACGGTGTTTGGCACTCAGCTGGTAACAACAGAATGTGTTTTTCTGTTGTTGTGCTTTTACTCATAACAAAAAATCTCAAGAAATGAGTGGCGGTGTTGAAAAAAAAAAGTATAGTGATAATGTGAGTAGTGCTATACCCACCAATCACCTTATGTGTAGCTGGGTATAGAAAAGTTCATAAATTTATCTGGATAGAAACCTTAATTCTAGCCCTGCCTTATCTGATATGGTAGGATCAATGGAAACTATTGCAGAGCAAATGTGTATAATATTATAGAGGTAAAAATACTGTACTCAAAAAATTTTATTAAAATAAATAACTCAATGTTATAAAAGTTTTCTTGGTGATGCATTGAGCATCACCAAGTGTGGCCGCAAATCCAAAAAATAAAACAAAAGTGATCCATATCTTAAGTAATACAAAATTTCATATATGAATAAAATGAAATAAAATGTCATATGTTAAGGTTATATACACACATATAGTATTCATATTTTGGAACCTGCCTTACCATGAATGAGCATTTTCCATCATAAGGAAAGTAATGCTATTAGGATTATCAGAGAACTGTGAAAAGACTAACACCTCTCTCTCTCTCTTTCTCTCTCTCTCTCTCTCTCTCTTTCTGTTTCCCTCTGTTTTGGAGCCACACCCATTTGTGCTTGGGATTTACTCCTGGCTCTATACTCAAGCATCACTCCTAGTGGGTCTCGGGGGAACTATAGGGTTCCAGGGCTTTAACCAGATTCGGCCAGGTGCAAAGCAAGTGCCCTTAATACTGTACTATCACTCAGACCCCCTGAATGCTTTTTCTATCCCATTGCATAGTCAGGTGTCTTGCCTTGACCAATCTCAGGAGTGGGTTAATTGGACCTTTATATGGTCCAATTGGATTATTTGGACTTTTTATTTGGACATAAAAATCCATAATATTGGATTATTATGGATTAATTGAACTCAATCAAAAAATCCTAAGAGGATGGAAGTTAAAATCTTTGAAAAAAAATTTTGCTAAAAAGATGAATAATTTTTATCTCCTTTTGCTCATTATGAACTGCTTCTTTATAAGAGTCAGTAATTTACATGAAAGGTTGAAAAACCTTGGAAGCAGAGGAAGCAGCCTATTAACTGAGTCACTGATTTCAGATCTCTTGGAGCCTGAGAATTTCTTAAATAATTTACATAATTTTGGGAGTGATAATTTCTTTTGGGGTATAGGGAAGCCAATTTACATCATTACATCATTTTGACATCATTAGATTATCCTCCAATGGAAAAGAGCACAGGTGTCTCCAGCCAAGCCCTTAGCTTCCATTCATACCCCTTATAGCCTAGTGCCTTGTACTGAGAATCTCATTCTGCAATGCTACAGAAGAGAATTTGGAAGCAATGGGAGTTAGTCTCATTATTATCCAATGCGCCTTAGGAAATGCAAATGTTGTTTTTTGTATCTTAATGTTATGTAATTTGGTACCCCACTCATGGATGCAAGATAAACCAAGAGAAAACAAATAACATATAAGTATATATATTTATACAACTATGTATACATGTGTATATGCATATACACATACACAGATGGGAAGATACTGTGAACAAGAAAATAGAGTCACTATTACAGAGAATGAGAAGGTCCATAAAACCTTCTGTCTACAACTACAGAAAGTCAGTGGTTTAGTTTAGTTCCTCATAGACACACACAGAAATAATGTTTAATCTGGGAACCCATGATCACTCAAGCTAATACTTAAACGAAGAAGTTAGTGATTGAGGAATCGCATTAACAGAATCTAAAATCTTGTACTATGACTTCATGATAATCAGCCATCATCGTGTAAAAGCTATAATGAATAGGTCATTCCTCAGTCACACTTCTTTATTTGGCCAGTATATCTATATGCATTTTACCATATTTTCTTGCTCTAGTTTATTGTTTTTGCCCTGGATCGACTTTCTTGATTACATTCATTTTTTTTTTGCTTTTTCGGTCACACCCAGCGATGCTCAGGGGTTATTCCTGGCTTTGCACTCAGGAATTACTTCTGGTGGTGCTTGGGGGACCATATGGGATGCCGGGGATCGAACCCCAGTCGGCCGCGTGCAAGGCAAACACCCTACCCTCTGTGCTATCGCTCCCTCCCTGATTGCATTCATTTTTGATGAACATTTCAGTGAGGTCTGAAAGAAGTATAAGCCCACATAGCAACCATCACAATCAAGATGCAGAACTTTTTGTTCATCCTAAAAGGTCACAAACAGTAACTGAGCAATGATTAACTCTCAACTTGCCATAGGAAGTTACAGTGCTGTCACTATAGATTAGTTTCATCTACTCTAAATTTCATATAATGTAGCAATATAATACTTATTACACATTCATTATATATTTCTCAACATGCATTTGACACTCACCTACATGATTGTGTGCATCAATAATATCCTGCAATAACTGAAAGCCTTAGTTCTCTAAATTTTTTCTTAACCTTGCAAAGTTGTCTTGGTTATTCAAAATCTTTTACAATTTGTATAAACTTTAGCATGAATTGGAAAACTTTTTCTAAAAGCTAAATAAGTATTTTAGGATTTAAGAATCGCAAGAAAAAGGCCTTTGTTTTAACTATTCAACTCTGTCATTCTAGAATTAAAAATTCATTAGACATTCTACATGAATACTCATGTTTGTATGACTAGCCTAATAAAAGTTTGTTTATAAAAATGCATGGATGGTAACATTTAGTTGGCAAGTACATATACAGACATATGAACATATACATGCAATTTATTATATGTTGGGATTTTGATTGGACTTACTTCGACTATAGAATAATTTGTGTTAATTTACATTTTAAAACCATTGAATTTTCTAGCCTAGGAACAGCATATGTTTCCAATTTATTTCAACTTTTTTAATTGCTCGTAGTAATGTCTCATTTTAGTATACAAATATTGTTAACTTTTCTCAGATTTATTGTTAACTATTTCATTTTGTTGATGCTTTATAACTATGCTAGTAAAATTTAAACTTTCTTTGGCTAATTGCCAGCATGGAGGAACATAATTGTCCTGCAATACCTCCCAAAACGAAGTATAAATTTCATTTCATTTTCCAAATATTCCATGATACTATAGAAATAAACACTTAGAATAATTTTATTTAATCTGAATGAAATTATAAGTTCACTGTTGAATGGGAGTGGTACTAAATGGGTATCACTTTAGATAATCACCTACTGTGGTACACAGAAATATAGAAAACTCGTATGATTATCCCAATAAATATAGAAAAATTCTTTAAGTCATGAACATCAATTAGCAAAACAACAATAATGAAAACTTCTGTGACATGATCAATTTACAAGTTTAATAGTTATAACTATTATTTACTAATTAAAAACATGTCCTTGTGTTTGGAAATAAGACAAAAGTTCATATTGACACAATCTTGATTCAGTAGATCTTGGCAGGACACGAAGGCTAGATAAAGACAGAAAGTTTAAGTATTATGAAAATTATAATCATTCATAGATCATACAATCTTACACAAAAAATTCAAAGAAGCATAAGTAAATTACTAGCACTAGCAATAAATTTAGCAAAATTATTTACATATTTGTTTATTTTTTATATTTTAACTTTCTCTATTTTATGTATTTCTCTAAGCAAAGTAGCATAAAAATAAAAGTATAAATATTTGCATAGGGTAATATAATAAAAATTGCCTTTTGCAATAGCATAAAAATAATAAACATGGATAAAAATATACATGAGCTTTACCCTGAAAAAGGTTAAGCGTTACTTGTAAAAAATGAGTTAACCTGAATTGAGAACTGTATTATTCTCATATTTTAATATAACATAAAAATACCAGGTTCTATTATAGTGATCTATACAATCTATTGCATTTAAAATCTTATCAGGCTTTCTTACTCTGTGTAGAAATCAGGAAAGAAATAATAAATTTTTATAGAAAGATGAAGGTCAGTAGTAACGTAATATAGCATAAAACTATAGTAGTTATGCCAATCTCATATTGACAAAACATACGTAAAATAGCAAATAATCTATGTTAAAATTATATCTCAATTCATGACAAAAATGCAGAGTTAACCAAAAACCTTAGGGTGAAAAATATTTTTTAATTCTTATTGAACACACATGAAAAGCCAACCTACGTGCCAAACCTGATTTTAAAAGTTAAAACAATATGGAGACTGAGAACTGGTCTTTCCTAGGAAGCTTATTACTGCAAGAGGGTTCGCGGCACAGGGCACGGAGCAGGGGACACTGGGATATGGTGGCGGGAAGCCTTACAGGTGGAAGGTGTGGGGTTAGGATGCTTTTGCATGAGATCCTGCTAATATCAATATTGCAAAAACCTGATGCCTAAAATAAAATATTTAAAAACATAGCTGCATCTTGTTGTTTTTGCTGTAGTTGCTGTTATTTTTGCTGTAGGTCATACACTTACAACAACAGTGTTAACCTTTACGGTTTTGCTCTAGGAAGTTACCGCATCTTCACCACGACCAAAGTGCCATGAAGCTCCACCACTGTTTATTTTTTTTTAACATACTTACGGTGTTGCCACACAACGCCCAGCATCCCAGTGCTAGGATCCCCCCAGCTCTCTTCCCAGGGACCCTTTCTCCCCAGCCCCCAATTTTCTCGGATCATAGCTCTATACAGTAACAATGTTACCAGATCGCCCTTTTGACTTTTACTCACAAGATTCAAGTCACAAAGTTATTCTTATGCAGAAAAATCAATAATTGTTAAATGTTTGTTCCTCTGCTCTAAATCGTAAAGTTCTGTTGTCCAAAACACTGCATACATTGAAAACGCACAGTACACAAAGACCAAATGCGCATAGCTATGCGAAAGATTCATCGCTAGAGCCCTTTTCTTTCTACCTTATAAAATGGACTGGCAGCCAAACCTAGAAGTGGCCAAAAGACTCGAATAAAAACTGAATAAGATGAGAATTAAAATCCCAATAAAACGCACCATCAACTCTCATAATGGCTAAAATCAACAAACTGTCACTATGGAAAAAAAATAAATCAACCGAGGGATCGAGGACAAAGCTCAGAGGGGTGGAGCATAAGCTTTGCATCCAAGAGCCCTGGGTTCAATTTTTAGCACCTTAAGGTCCCCCAAGCACTGAAGGGTGTGACCCCCAAAACAAAACCAGGAGAAACAAGAACCTGGAACTTTTGTGTATACTTGGGATGTATCTCTGGAGGCTTCCTGCATCCCGCTTGGGAGACCCTCCCCTCCCCGCAAAAAAGACCCAAGAGAAATAGGACCTCCCAAACCACTAATTCGATCACACCTTCCAAGTCCAGTTTGGTGTCTGAGGCAATGTGCCTGAGTTCCAAGGATTAGGACCCGAGACTACCGCTGTGGGTAAGTTCAGGAGTGAATGAGCCAAGCACTCTTCAGAAACGGTGACACACCAGAGGTTTTGACGGGCTTCACCTGCTTTACTGCAGCTGAATGGTGGGTGGAAGGCTGGGCTGGCCTTCACTCTTGCTCAACTGCAACTCAGGACCTGAACGACACAGCACATTAATGTAATGTTAATCATCACATTCTAATTTTTCAGGTCTGAGGGGCTTTCACCACTGGTTGGTTACTTCCGCCACCTATGAGCTGCCACGTGAATGATGACTAGGAATCAGAACTAAATGTTCAGAGTTTTCCCCAATCTATTTGTTGAGTCGACTCTCGAAGCAACATTTTGTTGCGAATAAGGGTGAATCACAGCAAATGATTCCACGGCTAGAAAGTTACTTCTGCTAAATTACCTGTTAAATAACATTTATCAAGTTATTGACATCTGCATTTCAGTTTGATTAATGATGGAAGACAATGCTACCAATTTCACAGAACTCTGGAAGCTATAAGAGTTCAAAAGCTATATATGGCTATATAGAGACTGTATAGCTATACAAAAACTATATGTAGAATGGTCACAGACTGGCCACTCATTATAGAGGATCTTTGTCATTACAGTGTCTTAGTTTTCTGGCTTGTACATTCAAAGTTGCGTTTTCGTAATTTTGACACTGAACTGCAACTCTGCCACTAAAAAAAATGAAATTGTGCCTTAGCGGGGGGAAATGTCAAGAACTTGAATTTTTTAAAAATTTTTTTAAGTTTTATTGAATCACCATGAGATAGTTACAAGCTTTCATGTTTGGGTTACAATCTCACAATGATCAAATACCCATCCCTCCACCAATGCACATTCCCCACCACCAATATCCCAGGTATACCCCCCTTTTCCCACCCTCCCCCTGCCTCTATGACAGACAATATTCCCCATACTCTCTCTCTACTTTTGGGCATTATAGCTTGCAACACAGACACTGAGAGGTCATCATGTTTGGTCAAGAACTAAAATTGTTTATAGCAAGTAAAATAAGTCATAAAGTGAAAGATTCTTTTATGATTTCACTCATATGTGGCATCATGAAAGCAAATGAACTGGCAGGAAAAAAACCCTCATATACTAGGTATAAACTCTGGTTACTAGAGGGAAAGAGGGAAAATAATTTACTGGTAGGAACTAGAAGTAAGGCTGTTTACTACAATAAAACCTATCAGACTGGCACCTTAGTCATAAAGAAGGAGAGACACTCTAGCTTAACCTCAAGAGCCCTGTACAAAGGGTCCGGCTGGCTGCTTATTGACTACGTTCCTGCTCCCCACCCTGGGTTCCTACCTCCTGACATGTGATCCATTGTCTACATCAATGGTACTCCAAGGGTGGTGAGCAGGTGAATTCAGAGCAATTAGGTAGACCAAGGATGAAGAGGTACAGGGCTGGAGAGATGTGCAGCAAGTAGGATGTTTGCGTTGCTGACTCAGGTTTGATCCCTGACATCCCATAAGATCCCCTATGCTCATCAGGAGTAATCCCAGAGCTCATAATCAGGAGTAAGCCCCGAGCACCGCTAGGTGCAGCCCTCCTTTCCAAGAAAAGAATGAACAAGTATATTAAAAGTAAAGGCCTGAATATTCACAAATCTGTGGATAAAGGGCAATAGCCAATCAGCAAGCATCATAAATGTATCACATTAAAGCCAGGGTAAGATCCTATCAGATCCTATCTTGCCTGGGGGCACATTTCCAATCTTCATTGTCTAACTGAAACTAAACTTGTCCTGTCCAGGAGACTAGCTCTACCTTGCTTTATTTTTTTTTTTTAATTAAGGGGACAATTTCTGCTATGAGTACAAGGATCTCTTTGCTGACGGAATGACTCTGAATCTTTAGAAGCAATAGAGGTGACAATTATATACACAGAAAAATGTAATACTAATCCCTCCCAAAATACCATGATACTGTAAAACTAATGGTAACACTGCACTGTAGCACTGTTGTCCCATTGTTCATTGATTTGCTCGAGCGGGCACCAGTAACTTTGCTATTGAGCTTTATAAGCTTTTGCTTTATATATCTTGGACATTAGCTCCTTTTGTGATGTATGGTATGCAAATATTTCCTCCTAGTGTATCACTGTCATCCCGTTAATCATCGATTTGCTTGAGCAGGCTCCAGTAACGTCCATTGTGAGACTTCTTATTACTATTTTTGCCATATCGAATACACCATGGGGAGCTTGCCAGGCTCTGCCGTGCAGGCGGGATACTCTCAGTAGCTTGCCAGGATCTCCAAGAGGGACAGAGGAATCGAACCTGGGTCAGCCGCATGCAAGGCAAATGCCCTATCCACTGTGCTATTGCTCCAGTAATGGTAAATCAATAAAAAATATGTGCGACTTAAATCGTAAAAAAAATTTAAATATGTGAATTATTTTCTTTCTTCCCAACCAGTGATTCATTTTCATTTAATCTACAGTTTTTATTAAACACCTATTATCCACAACAATATGGACAACCATAGGAAGTTCACTGATAAGTAGAATTAGGGTCTCTCCTGCTCAAGTTTTAGCACGTCAACAAAAAATGTGCTGAACAACTAATAACAACACAAAATGACTAAAGCTATAAAAACAAGGAGATGCCACAGAAATAACTTATTATTCACATAGTGAAGTGTGAGAGTAGCACGGTTATGTTTTTTAAAATATGCATTCCCCTAACTACCACACCACTGACCGCGAATTTGTTGACAGGAAAATACTGCTCTATTCTCATATATTTCTGCAGATCAGAAGTCATAAAATCTAGGTGTCAGTGGCTATCCCCTCTGGAATCCCATTGTTTGCCGCTGCCAGCTCTTAAAGTTGCTTTTAGTATTCCTTTGTCGGTGGCTTAATCAATCTCTGTCTCTTGGGACAATGTCTTCTCTGATATTGGTTCTTCTACCTCCTTAAGACAAGCCGTGTTGTCTGACCTGGGTTGACCTGGGTCGTTTAGGATAGCTACCCTCCCCATCTTAAGATGACCTCGGAGTTAACTCTGAATCCATAGTTCTTAGGACGAAAATGAGTCCAGGGATATCCTACCTATGCTGGCTTCTAACACAAAACACATTTTGCTCTCAAGAGTTCATTTGAAAGAAGAAGGGAGGATTTTACCCAGCAATACCACTGCTGGGAATATATCCCAGAAAAGCCAAAAAGTATAGTCGAAATGACATCTGCACTTATATGTTCATCACAGCACTGTTTACAATAGTCAGAATCTGGAAAAAACCCAAGTGCCCTAGAACAGATGACTGGTTGAAGAAACTCTGGTACATCTATACAATGGAATACTATGCAGCTGTTAGAAAAAATGAGGTCATGACGTTTGCATATAAGTGGATCAGCATGGAAAGTATCATGCTAAGTGAAATGAGTCAGAAAGAGAGAGACAGACATAGAAAGATTGCACTCATCTGTGGAATATAGAATAATAGACTATAAGACTAACACCCAAGAATAGTAGAAATAAGTACCAGGAGGTTGTCTCCATGGCTTGGAGGCTGGTCTCTCATTCTGGGCAACTCAGAGAAGGGAACACCAAGTAAAATGTGGTCGGAGGTCATGTGGGGGAAGGGTGATGAGGGAAGAATATAGACTAGAGACTGAACACAATGGCCACTCAACACCTTTATTGCAAACCACAACACCTAATCAGAGAGAGAGAACAAAAGGGAATACCCTGCCATAGTGGCAGTGTGGGGTGAGGGGAGACAGGACTGGGGAGGGTGGGAGGGATGTTGGGTTTACTGGTGGTGGAGAATGGGCACTGGTGAAAGGATGGGTTCTCGAACTTTGTATGGGGGAAACATGAGCACAAAAATGTATAAATCTGTAACTGTACCCTCACGTTGATTCACTAATTAAAAATAAACTATTAAAAAAAGAAAGAAGAAGGGAGGAACTAATATATGCAATAAGAAAATTTGGTTTTTACTGGGTCAGGCTCTCGAATAAATAAGATTTACTGTAACTTCAGAGATTCAGAAATCTCACATTAATTGATGGATTCCTTAAGAAAGGATCTACACCTCACCAATGGAAGCCTTCGCCCGCCTTTCAGTCTGGGTAATGCTCTAAATATCCACAGGGTGGCGCCTCTCACCGCCTTTCCTTCATCCTCCCTCAAACCTGGCATGGATTTCTCAGTACCTTTAGACATTTTTGTCCTGCATACTTTATGTTCTGATATTCTAATAAAAGATATTAAATTTTTCTCAAATTATTTCCTCTATCGGCTGTTAGGTTGATGTAAAAAGAGAGCGAAAAAATAAAAGGGAAAAAAATGTCCCTAAAGATGTGGGTTCCACGGATTCATCTGCAATAACTCATTTTGCCAGCAGATGGCAGCGCACCATAACTAATGGTTTAGCTCTCCATCACACCAGCGTGAGTTACAAAATCTTACAGAGATTTTTATAGACCTTATCTCTTAAAATGTTTATTTTTTTTCTTCATCGCCAATGTATAAAAGATTGTTGAATTCTAAATTACAATCATAAATAAAACAGAAAAGTGCTCTGATGGAGCGCACAGTTGGTGAATCAACGTTTTTAGGCAAGAATGGGGAATTGTCTGCTCAAGCTTTCTTTTTTTCTTTTTTCTTTCCTTTTTTATTTTTGGTTTCCGTTTAACTGTTGTTTAACTACATCATTTGTGGGTCTCTATTTATCAATGGATGGTTTAGCTAACAGCTTTTGGGGGGGGATGCTCAGGAATTACTGAGCGATGCTCAGGAATTACTCCTGGTGGTGTTTGGGGGACCATATGGGATGCCGGGGATTGAACCCAGGTTGGCTGTGTGCAAAGCAAATGACCTACCTGCTGTCACCATCATTCCAGCCTCTGTTCAAACTTTCTTTGAACATTGCCTTGGCCTGCTGGAATACATCTGAGCACACATCTGAAAGTGAAAAAAAGGAAAATAAAAGTCAATCGAAGCCTTATATAGACAAGGAGACTTTCACATATCATTGGACATAGTAAGATTCACATTAGTCACATGAACATTTTACCATTTCACTATATTCATTCTCGAGATGACAAATTTAGGAATTATGAAGTCTAATCCTTGCCCCGTTACCTGCCCTCTGTGGTTAATGAACAAGCAATTTATCTCGTTAATTTATTTTTTAATTTTAATTATTTTAAATTTTTAAAAAAATTTCTTGAATCACCGTGAGATACAGTTACAAGCTTTCATGTTTGAGTTACAATCATACAATGATCAAACACCCATATCTCCACCAGTGCACATTCCCAGCCACCAATCTCCCCAGTATACTCCGCCCTTCCCCACCCTCCCCCTGCCTCAATGGCAGACAGTATTCCCCAAACTATCTCTCCACTTCTGGGCATTGTGGTTTGCAATACAGATACTGAGAGGTTATCATGTTTGGTCCTTTATCTACTTTAAGCACACATGTCCCATCCTGACCGGTCCCTCCAAGCATCATTTTCTTAGTGATCCCTTCTCTATTCCATCTGCCTTCTCCCCCCAGCTCATGAGGCAGGCTTGCAACTATTGAGCAATCTTTCTAGCCCTTGTATCTACTGTCCTTGGGTGTCAGCCTCATGTGATATTATTCTATACTCCACAAATGAGTGCAGTGCTTCTATGTCTTTTCCTCTCTTTCTGACTCATTTCACTTAGCATGATACTCTCCATGTCTATCCACTTATAAGCAAATTTTATGACTTCATCATTCCTCACAGCTACATAATATTCCATTGTGTAGATGTACCAAAGTTTCTTTAACCAGATATCTGTGCTCAGGCACTGAGCTTGTTTCTAGATTTTGGCTATTGTGAACAGTGCTGCGATGAATATATTGGTATAGATGTCATTTATACCATAATTTTTTGCATCCTCATGATATATTCCCAGAATTGGTATTGCGGGGTCATATGGAAGCTCAATTTCTAGTTTTTGAAGGACCATCCATATTGTTTTCCAGAAAGGCTGGACCAGTTGGCATTCCCAACACCAGTGAAAGAGTGTCCCTTTTTCTCCACATCCACATCAGCACTGTTTGCTTTTGTTCTTTTGAATGTGTGCCAGTCTCTGTGGTGTGAGATGATATCTCATTTTTGTTTTGAGTTGCATCTTCCTGATGATTAGCCACATGCTGAGCCACAAAAATACCTCCATAAAATTAATAAGATAGAGATTGTATCAACAATCTTCAGAGACCATGATGTGCTGAAAATAGAAGTAAATCACACACACAAACAGAAAATAAAATCAAACACCTGGAAATTAAACAGCTCACTACTGAACAACAAGTGGCTTAGAAAGGAAATCAAAGAGGAAATCAAAAGATTCCTGGAAATAAATGAAAAGGAGGACATGCGTTACCAAAACTTATGCAACATGGCAAAAGCTGTATTAAGAGGAAAGTTTATAACTCTACAAGCGAGCCCAAATAAATAACCTCACAGCTTGGAGAATGATCAGTAAAAGGGGTCCAATCTGGGCAGGAGGAAGGAGATAATAAAATTCAGAGCAGAAATCAATGAGATGAAAACCCAAAAGACAATCCAAAAGATCAATGAAACCAAGAGCTCGTTCTTTGAGAAAATAAACAACAGCGATAAAACTCTAGCAAGATTCACAAGAAAGGAATAGAGAAAACTTTAGTAAACGGAATCAGAAATAAATAGAGGGACATCACGACAGGAACTACAGAAATTCAAAGGATCCTCAGAGATTACGTTGAGAAACTTTATGTCATGAAACAAGAAAACTGCAAGGAAATGGATAAATTCCTGGATTCCTATAGCCTCCCAAGGCTGAACCAAGAAGAACTGGAATACCTGAACAAACCTGTCACCATCAAGGAAATTTAAAGGGTAATAAAATGTCTCTCCAAACACAAAAGTCCTGGCCCAAACGGATTCACTAGTGAACTCTTTCAAATCTTTTAAGAGGACTTACTCCCAATCCTATTTAAGCTTTTCCAGGAAATTCAAGTATTAGAAACACTTCCAAACAGTTTCTATGAAGCAAATACCACTCTGATACCAAAAGCAAACAGAGATACCACAAAGAAAGAGAATTACAGGTCGATATCCCTGATGAACACAAACACTAAGATTCTCAACAAAATCCTATCAAACAGAATCCAACAACACATCAAAAAGATCATACACCATGACCAAGTGGGGTTAAATCTATTAATTTATTTTTCAAAAAATTTATAATTCATGAAATGAAAACCTTAGGGGCCAGAGAGATAGTGTAGGGATTTAGATGAACACCAGCACCTCTGGTTCCATCCCCAGAACCATGTATAGTCCCCACCAGGATATGAGTACAGTTGGCTGTGGCTCAAAAGAAAATGGTTAGGTGTATAAAAGAAAACAAGTGTTTGAGGTTTGAAAATTCTTTCTTTCTTTCTTTCTTTCTTTCTTTCTTTCTTTCTTTCTTTCTTTCTTTCTTTCTTTCTTTCTTTCTTTCTTTCTTTCTTTCTTTCTTTCTTTCTTTCTTTATTTCCTTCCCTTTCTTTCTTTCTTTCTTTCTTTCTTTCTTTCTTTCTTTCTTTCTTTCTTTCTTTCTTTCTTTCTTTCTTTCTTTCTTTCTTTCTTTCTTTCTTTCATTCTTTCTCTTTCTCTCCTTCCCTCCCTCCCCCCTCTTTCTGTCTTTCTTTTATTCTTTATTTCCTTTGTTGTTGTTGTTCTTCTTCTTCTTATTATTATTATTATTCTTTCTCCTTCTCCTCCTCCTCCCCTCCACCCTCCTTCTCCTTCTCCTTCTTCTTCTCCTTCCTTCTTCTTTCTCCTTCTCCTCCTCCTCCCCTCAGCCCTCCTCCTTCTCCTTCTCCTTCTCCTTCTCCTTCTTCTCCTTCTCCTTCTCCATCTTCTCCTTCTCCTCCTCTCCCCTCCTTCTCCCTTTCCTTCTCCTTCTCCACCTCCCCCTTCCATCCTTCTCTCTCCCCTTCTCCTTCTCCTTCTCTTTCTCCTTCTCCTCTCTTCTCTTCCTTTTATTTTCCTTTTAATTTTTTGCCACACCCAGCTGACCTCCACTACCCAGCCACCGCTACACTCCAGGCCACTTTCCAGACTGCACGGCTGCTTTGCGGCCACGTGACACATCATAAGACACTTAATACCCATTTTCCATAATTACCATGCCATATTTGATGAGGTACAAATATGCTGTGAACTATGGGGACACCTGTAAGGGCTATTGGAGGCCGCCCTTAAAGCCTCCATCCCTCTCGGAGAGTCCAGCAATCTACCAAGACTATCCAGACCACACAGCAGAGCCTGGCAAGCTACCCATGGTGTATTCGATATGCCAAAAACAGTAACAACAATGGGCCTCATTTCCCTGACACAAAGAGCCCCCAATATGGCAGCGTAAAGAAGGATGAGCAAGGAGAGGCTGATAAAATCTCAGGGATGAACTAGACTGCCAAAATGTAGAAGGACAAAAATGATTTTTTGTACTTTCAACACATGTATGCTGGCATCGGAAGCATCCATCAAGGATCTGATGGTGCAAGAGCAGACAATCAAGTATGACATCATGGTTCTGACTGAGATGAAAAGGCATTGATCACATCACAGCATTTTCGACTGGAGAAGAACTGTTCCTTGGAACATGCAAAAACAGAGGTGTCGATGGTGTCAGTGTCCTTGTCAACACGAACTTGGCTATGAACATTGATTCATTCGAATGCCTAACAACCCAAATAGGATGATTACGCTTGAGTAAATGTGGCTCACTGCCAGCAGTTTCTATCTTCGTAATCTACAAACTAACATCCAACTAGGATGAATAAGACACTGAGAAGTTCTATATGGAGCTGGAAAAGTTCTATAAAGAAGACCACACCTTCTACAAGATCATTGTTGGTGATTTCAATGCCAAGATAGGACCGAAAGTTCACCCGAAGAACTCCACATCAGCACCCTGCTCTAGAATGGAAAGAATAGGGCGAGAGATTGTCGGAGTTCATCATGTCAACCAAGACCATCCATGGTAACTCACAGTTCCACCATCTATTTCATGCAAAATTCTACTTCACAGAGTTGGGAGAAAAGACTGCAAAGTTTAAGTTTAAGAAGAGAATTCCCAGAATGACCACCAACTGGGAGCTCTTTGGCACTATTGCAGCAATGTGGGAAGATGCCATCATTGACAACATCGATGAGGAATACAATTGACTGGTTCAGCACCTCCATGACTGCACGAGGAATGCTGAGAGTGGGAAAGCCACAAACAGACCCCTGTCTTGGGAAACTCTTGAGCTCATTCACCAACGTGGTTTGGCACAAGCCTCAGGCAATCACAAGCTAACATCTGAGCTCGCAAAGCTGTGCAGAAAAGGGATAAAGGAGGAACTCAAGATGACTGCCCTCCAACACCCTGACTGATCTGTCACATTCTCCAGAAGGGCAATGGAGAGGATTATTCATGACTTCCATTTCGTCAGTCAAGATGCGTACAGCACCCAGTCCAGACAAGGTCAGAACCTAGCCTGAAGAATCTGCCGCCAGCGATGTGTAGGTTGGTGGGAATGCCGACTGGTCCAGCCTTTCTGGAAAACAATATGGACAGTCCTTCAAAAACTAGAAATTGAGTTCCCATATGACCCTGCAATACCACTTCTGGGAATATAACCTGAAGATGCAAAAAAGCACAGTAGAAATGACATCCTTACCTATGTATTTGTCGCAGCACTGTTCACAATAGCCAAAATCTAGAAACAAGCTCAGTGCCCGAGAACAGACATCTGATTAAAGAAACTTTGGTACATCTACACAATGGAATACTATGAAGCTGGTAGGAGAGATGAAGTCATAAAATTTGCTTATAAATGGGTATACATGGAGAGTATCATGCTAAATGAAATGAATCAGAAAGAGAGGGACAGACATAGAAGGACTGCATTCATTTGTAGAGTATAGAATAACATCACATGAGCCTGACCCCCAAGGACAGTAGATACAAGGACCAGGAGGATTGCTCAATAGCTGGAAGCCTGCTTTGTGAATGAAGGAGAAGGCAGATGAAATAGAGAAGGGATCACTAAGAAAATGATGACTGGAGGAACCAGTTGGGATGGGAGATGCGTGCCGAAAGTAGATAATGGGGGACTGGAGCGATAGCACAGCGAGTAGGGCGTTTGCCTTGCATGTGGCGGACCCAAGTTTGAATCCCAGCATCCCATATGGTCTCATGAGCACCACCAGGAGTAATTCCTGAGTGAAGAGCAAGGAGTAGCCCCTGTGCATCGCTGGGTGTGACCCAAAAAGAAAAATAAAGAAAGTAGACAATGGAACAAACATGATGACTTCTCAGGGTCTGTGTTGCCAACCATAATGCCCAAAAGTAGAGAAACAGTATGGGGAATATTGTCTACCATGGAGACAGGGGGAGGGTGGGAAAAGGGGACTGTATTGGGGATATTGGTGGTGGGGAATGTGCACTGGTGGAGGGATGGGTGTTTAATCATTGTGAGATTGTAACCCAAACATGAAAGCTTGTAACTATCTCATGATGATTCAATAAAATTACAATTAAAAAAAATTAAAAGGAATCTGCCCCCAGTACTTGTCAATATACTCTTCACATGCTACCTGTCCGAATGCAAGGTTCTGTCCCAATGGAAAAACCAGCAGGATCATTCTGTTGTACAAGAAGGGAGACATCCACGACATTGGCAACTGTGGCCCAATCTACCTGTTATCCATCATCTACAAGTTGTTCACTCCAGTCATCCAGAATAGAATAGGCAGAACACTAGACGAAGGACAATCCATGCAAGCAAGCAGGGTTCGAAAAAGGATTCAGCACGATCGACCATATCCACACAGTGACCAACCTTATTGAAGTTTCACAAGAGTTTGAGATGCTGCTCTGTCTAATGTTCATAGATTTAAAGAAGGTCTTTGATTCTGTTGAGACTGAAGTGGTCATTGAAGCCCTAGCCAAACAGGGTGTTTAAACTCAGTACATCAAGATCCTCTGTGAGTTATATTATGGATTCACCACAAGGATCTCACCATTCTACAAGGAAGTGATCATTGATGTAAAGAGAGGGATTCGGCAGGGCAATACCATTTCACCAAAACTCTTCAGTGCCACCCTCGAGAACTTCATGCAATGACTGGAATGGGAAGGAATAAGAGTGAAGATAAACAGTCTTTAACTACACCACCTCCGCTTCGTTGATGACATCATTCTAATAACACCAAAAATTAGCCAAGTGACACAAATGCTGGGTACATTAGCCAAGCAGCACAAATGCTGGCTGACTTCGACAGTGAGTGTGGAAAGGTCGGACTGCAGCTGAATCTCACCAAGTCAATGTTCATGAAAAACGAACTAGTCCTTGATGTTCCATTTGCTCTCAACGAAACACACATCTCAGAATGCAGCAGCTATGTGTGCCTGGGTCGAGAACTCAACATGAGGAACAACTTGGTGCCAGAACTGTACAGGAGCAAGAGAGCAGTGTGGAACACCTTCAAGAGCATTGAAGAAGTGGTTAAGAGGATGAAGAACCTCTGGCTCCAGGCACATCTTTTTGACTCTACCGTTGTTCCTGCACTAACATATGCCTCAGAGACCTGTGCTCTATGAAAACACGAAGAGAACGCTATTTGGGTATCTCAAAGAGGAATAAAAATAGCTATGGTTGGAGTATAACGTTTAAGGCAAGTGAGAGAAGGAATCCAAAGTTCTGACTCAGTCAACAATCAAGAATCAGGGACGCTGTCTTGTTTGCTAAGGCGTTGAAAATCAGATGGGCCAGACACGTAATGTGATTTAGAGATGACCGCTAGACCAGAGTTGTTACTGACTGGATTCCACTGGATGTCAAAAGACCGCGTGACTGCCCACCTATGAGGTGGTCAGACTTCTTTATCAAAACCCTGAATGAACGGTTTGAGGTTCTTAGTGTTCCTGGAACAAACAGATACCATTGGGCTATACTAGCACGTGACACGGACGAATGGAGACGTTACTGGCACCTGCTTGAGCAAATCGAAGATCAACAGGATGACAAGTATGACACAAGTGATACCCGGCAGGACAAGGGAGAACCTCATGGGGTGCTGGGATTAACCAGGGTCAGCTGCATGCAAGGCACAATCCCTCACCACTGTACTATTGCTCGGGCCCAGAGAGATGCCTTGAGTACTCATATTTATCCCCTTAAACTTTGTCATACTTAGAGTAGAGTAGAAACCACAAGCCTGTGTGATCTTGGAAATAGTTTCCAGTTTAATATTCTTTATTCTTCAAACATATAGAATTACAGGTAAGACAGTAATGATCTCAAAAAGTGCTTGCTGCTTGGATAAAGACAAAAATCACAAAAATCACAAAAAACTAGTGCAGCCAGTTATTAAGACCAAGGCAATCTACTCTAAACAATCAGATTATCTTCCTGTTTGCTGTGGTCTCATACAGTCATCCACGTTTTAGCTGGGATTGTACAGTACGTGCTCTGAGGGGTGAGAAGTTTGCTTAAAGAGAATACTGGTTTCTCTGCCTTTGTTTACCCAACATAGGTGTCTGACTTTAATAAGTGCCAAGAAACAAAGGTGGTGTGGCTTTCTGCTGAATCATGGCGGACTGAGCCAATGAATTCGAGAGCAGCTCAGAGTTCTTAAGAGCAGAGAGAAAGGCAATTTAAGGCCAAAGGAGGGACCAGAGAGATAGGACATTGGGTGGCGCTTGCCTTGCAAGAAGCCTGGTTTCAATCCCTGGCATCTCTTATGGTACCCTGATCCCACTGGGAATAATTTCTTAGCACAGAGCCAGGAGTAAGCCCTGAGTACAGAGCCAGGAGTAACCCCTGAGAGCAGAGCCAAGAGTAACCCTGAGCGTTGCTGGGTGTTGCTCGAAAAACAAGAGGAAAATGTTTTTGAAGGACAAAGGACTCCGGAATAGAGGCTGAGAGCGGCTGGAGAATGAATCTTCCTGAGTTGACACATCAGCTCTACCAGTGTGGACATGTGACTTTGGTTCTTGAACTATTGTTTTGGAGATGACAGTGTCTACTTTCCAGAAAGGATAAGAACTTATAGAACAAACAACAGTATCCAAATAAAAGTTATACAAGAATGCCAAGAAAATTTCCAGTTGTCGCTCACAGGATTCCTGCGAGTGCCCCAGGCTGAGATTGCTAACTCTGCCCGTGTCTCCTTCCTTTCCATTCTCCACACAGCAGACAAATCTATTATCATTAACTATTACTAATATTTAGCTTAATATTTTAAATCTGATTATGAATACATTTATGATATTTATTTACACCAATTTATAGATGTAATATTTTAATTGCCATTAAAATATTATAAATGAACTTTGGGGGGGCTAGAGCAATAGCACAGCGAGGAGAGCATTTGCCTTGCATGTGGCCAACCTGGGTTGGATTCCCAGCATCCCATATGGTCCCCTGAGCACCGTTAGGAGTAAGTGCTGAGAGCATGAGCCAGGAGTAGCCCTTGTGCATCACCGGGTGTGACCCAAAACACAAAAAAGTAAATGAATGAATGAATAAATAAACTTTGGGTTTTATTCAATATGAATTTTGCATATTTTAGTAATTATGGCTTATGTTTAATATTCAATTTTAATTGACTATTAATTTTACCAAATAATTTTTAAATAACAATTTTACAGTTATTCATAGTTTATTGCTTTTATCAATATTTACTACATTGAATATTTATAAATTTAATATTTTCATATATATTTATTATTCGTCTAGTGTTCTGCCTATTCTATTCAGGATGACTCGAGTGAACAACTTGCAGACGAAGGGCAACAGGCAGATTGGGAGATAGTTGCTGATGTTGTGGATGTCTCCCTTTTTGTACAACAGAACGCTCCTGCTGGTTTTCCATTGGAACAGAACCTCGAATTCAGACAGGTAGCGTGTGAAAAGCTGAGCCAGTGCATTGATGAGTACTGGTGACAGATTCTTTAGCTGTTCAGCTCTGACTTTGTCTGGACCAGGTGCTGTACACATTTTGACCGACCAAATGGTGTGTCGGATTTCAGAAGGGAGGACATTGGGAATGACATACCCATCTGCGAAATTTGGTATGTTGGCAGGTGGATGTGGCTGTTGAAGAGATCCAACTAGAGGTCGTGAATAATCCTCTCCATTGCCCTTCTGGAAGATGTGATAGATCCATCAGGACGTCAGAGGCAGTCATCTTGGTCTTGTAGTTGGCAAAGGACAGGCGAGCATTGCGAATACTTTTCCCGACTTCTGCCACATCAGCCAACACTGCTGTTCTTCTCTCTTTGAGTTCTACCTTTATGGCTTTTCTGCACAACTTTGCAAGCTCAGACATTAGCTTGTGGTTGCCTGAGGCTCGTACCAAACCACTTGGCGAATGAGCTTGAGAGTTTCCCAAGACAGGCATCTGTTTGTGGCTTTCCTACTCTCAGCATTCCTTGCACAGTCATCGAGGTGCTGAGCCTGTCAATTGTATTTCTCATCGATGTTATCAACGAAGGCATCTTCCCACATTGCCGCAATAGTGCCAAAGAGCTCCCAGTTGGTGGTAATTCTGGGAGTTCTCTTCTTAAACTTAAACTTTGCGGTCTTTTCTCCCAGCTCTGTGAAGTAGAATTTTGCACAAAGGATATAGTGACCCGATCCCGTTTGGAATTTTTGGGACAACAATGACATCGGTCAGGCAAAACCGTCAATTGAATAGGATGTGGTCAATTTCGTTGTGGAACTGTCCACCAGGAGACTCCTATGTCCAATGTTTAGATTCAGCCTTCTGGAACTGTGAATTACCATGGATGGTCTTGGTCAACTTGATAAACTCAGACAGTCTCTCACCCCTGTTCATTCCATTCGAGGCCACGGGTCCTGATGTGGAGTTCTTTGGGCCACCTTCTCAGTCCTATCTTGACATTAAAATCACCAAAAATGATCTTGTAAAAGATGTGGTCTTCTTTTTAGAACCTCTCTATTTCCATGTAGAATTTCTCAATTTCTTCTTCATCGTAGTTGGATGTTGGTGTGTAGAGATGAAGATAGAAACTGCCGTCAGTGAGCCACATTTATTCAAGCGTAATCGTCCGATTCGGGTTGTTAGGCATTGAATGAATGAATGTTCTTGGCCAAGTTTGTGTTGACAAGGACACTGACACCACCAACGCCTCTGTTGTCACATGTTCCAAGGAATAGTTCTTCTCCAGTGTTGGAAATAGTATGATGTGATCGATGCCTTCTCGTCTCGGTCAGACCAATAATGTACTTGATCTTCTGCGCTTGCACCGTCAGGTCCCTGATGGATGCTTCTGATGCCAGTGTACGTGTGTTGAAATTACAGACTATCATTTTAGTTCTCTTTGTCTTGGCAGTCTAGTTCATCCCTGAGATTTTATCAGACTCTCCTTGCTCATCCTTAACACTGCTGTACTGGGGGCTCTTTTGGTGTCAGGAAAATGAGGCCCATTGTTGTTACTGTTTTTGGGATATCAAATACACCATGGGTAGCTTGCCAGGCTCTTCCTTGCAGGCGGGATCCTCTCGGTAGCTTGCTACCTATCTTAGAGGGATGGAAGATTTTAGGGTGGCTTCCAATCGTCCTTACAGGTGTTCCCATGGTTCATATCATGTTTGAACCCCATCAAATATGGTGCGAAAATTATGAAAAATGGGTATTAAGTGTCTTATGGTGTGTCGGTCCAGAAGTGTCTTGGAGCATGGTTGGCTGGGTAGTGGAGGTAGTGGAGGTCAGCGGATGAGGTATTTATCTGGCGCAGATAAGGTGAGTCATCTGAGTTTGTTGCCTAGGGTGCCGGAGATTGGAGGAGGCAGACAGAAGATCATGTTTCCAGGGCTCATTGAGCCTGGAGTCCAAGGTCACAAAGTCCTGCCTTACCTGGTTCTGTGCGGCTTCACTCATATTGAGGTTTGGTCCGAGTGTCCGGAAAGCGGCCTGGAGCGTGGCAGTGGCTGGTAGTGCACGTAGTGAAGGTTGGCTGAATAGTTATCATCCTGAATAAATAGGCAGAACACTAGACAAAGGACAACCATGTGAACAAGCCAGGTTCCGAAAAGGATTCAGCACAATAGACCATATCCACATGGTGACCAAGCTCATTGACATTTTGCAAGAATTCAAGATGCTGCTGTGTCAAACGCTCATTGGTTAATGGTCTTTGATTCTGTTGAGACTGAAGCAGTCATCAAAGTCCTAGCCGAACAAGGAGTTCAAACTCAATACATCAAGATCCTCCGTGAGCTGTATTATGGATTCAACACCAGGATCTCACCATTCTACATTGACATAAAGAGAGGGGTTCAGCAGAGTGATACTATTTCACCGAAACTCTTCAGTGCCACCCTTGAGAACGTCATGAGATGATTGGAATGGGAAGGAATGGGAGTGGAGATGGATGGTCGGCAACTATACCACCTCTACTTCACTGATGACATCATTCTAATAACACCAAACATTAGCCAAATGGCACAAATACTGGCCAACTTTGACTGCAAATGTGGAAAGTTCCAACTACAGCTGAATCTCACCAAAACAATGTTCATGAAAAACGAACAAGTTCCTGACGTTCCATTTGCTCTCAACAGAATGAACATCTCAGAATGCAGCAGCTATGTGTGTCTGGGTTGAGAACTCAACATGAGGAATAACTTGGTGCCAGAACTGCACAGGAGGAAGAGAGCAGTGTGGAACGCCTTCAAGAGGTTGAAGAAGTGGTTAAGAGGATGAAGAACTTCCGGCTTCAGGCACATCTTTTCGACTCCAACATTCTTCCTGAACTAACATACGCCTCAGAGACCTGGAACCTATGAAAACAGGATGAGAACACTATTCAGGTATCCCAAAGAGGAATTGAAAGAGCTATGCTTCTCAAGTGAGAGAAAGAATCCGGAATTCCGACCTCCGTCGACTATCAAAGATCAGGAATGCTGTCTTGTTTGCAAGGCATCAACAATCAGATGGGCCCGACACATAATGAGATTCAGAGAAAACCACTAGACTAGATCTGTTATGGACTGGATGTCCATGGGATGTCAAAAGACCATATGGCTGCCCACAAACGAGATGGTCAGACTTCTTCCTCAAAACCCTGAGCAAACAGTTTGAGGCTCTTCGTGTTCCTGCAGTGAGCAGATACCATTTGGATACACTAGCACGCGATATGGATGAATGGACCCATTAGAGCAAATCGAAGATCAACGTGATGACAAGTGACAAGTGACAAATGATATTTATTATTCAATTATTTGCTTTTATTTTAGTGTAATAATAATTGTCACTGTCATCCCATTTCTCGTCTATTTGCTCAAGTGGGCACCAGTAACATATTCATTGTGAGACTTCTTGTTACTGTTTTTGGCATATCGAATATGCCACGGGTAGCTTGCCAGGCTCTGCTGTGGGGGCAAGATACTCACGGTAGCTTGCCGGGCTCTCTGAGATGGGTGGAGGAATCAAACCCAGGTCAGCTGCTTGCAAGGCAAACGCCCTACCCACTGAGATATCGCTCCAGCCCGTAATAATAATTACATTTAATATTATTGTTCAGTTATCAGATAAATTATTAATTAATGAAAATGGGATGTATTAAAGGTCAGGGAGTCAAAAGTTTAAGTATGAACTATAACTTGTTTAAATAATCTGCCAAAACAATGCAAAAGAAATATGTTACTAAAGTAATTTCATGTATTTCAGACCAATTTTAACATCAATTAATTCTATAATTAGATAGGCCTACTCTTAGTTTTAAAAGAACTGCAAACATGGCTATTTTTAATTTGTTTTTCTAATTTTGGTCAAATGGGTAATTAAGTGTTATTTCACTATATGGAAATGGGAATAAATTATTTCAAGTAATCATTTTAAGTTTTTTACCTGGAACAAAACTTCCCAGAAATCAAATTCTAAAAAAATACTGATATTTTGTTGATTGAAAGGAAAAGAATGTACGGTAAGTTTTAGGAGTGCCCAAAAGCCGGGGCTGGAGCAATAGCACAGCGGATAGGGCATTTGCCTTGCACGCAGCTGACCTGGGTTCGATTCCCAGCATCCCATATGGTCCCCCGAGCACCACCAGGAGTAATTTCTGAGTGCATGAGCCAGGAGTAACCCCTGAGCATTGCTGGGTGTGACCCAAAAAGCAAAAAAAAATAAATAAAATTTTTTAAAAAAAGGAGTGCTCCAAAGCATCCCATGGTATTTGTTCTTTCCCAACTTGGAAAAAAAAAGTGCACGGTATTAGGCCTGTTTGGCAAGCTAAAGCTCCATGAAAAGCACTGTCACATGTGGGGGCCTTCATCATTGAACCTTTTAACACATATGTGGTAGACTATGGATATTTTGCCACCATATGTCTCTGAAAAAGACCATGACAAATACTCAAGATCAGGTTTGTCAGGCAACAGAACATGAAAGTTGCAGAGTTTAGAGTAAAATTGAACTCTTAAAATCGCAGATTTCTGAGTCAGGCAGTCACCTGTAAATCACATCTTACAGCTGAAAATTTTAATTTTCTCTCTTCCTGACACAGAGCCTTAAGTAAACATTTTTTATATTGCATGTCATTATATTTGTTTGCCTAAATCTGGAAGAAATATTCTCACTTTCTAATAGATATTTTGGAAACTGGTATTTATTATCCAAATATATAACAGATAATTTGGAAACATCTGAAAAGATATTGATAATTGAGAAGACAGATTACAGGAATATTTAGTAGTATTTTAAAAACTTGTACATAAGCTAAAACTCAAAATATAATTCCAAAAATATATATAATATTGCTCTTGGGGTGGGTAACAGAAAATGTTAGATTCCATACATTGTACTTCAACATTATATTATGACAAAACCCATTTTTCACTTAAGTTCCCCTTGCAGGATGAAATATAATAAATTATCCCAAAGCCCAATATTTTCATAGCTTCCTTCTTCCTCCCACAAATGGAAGTAAATTGGAAAACCCAACTGTTAATTTTCTTCTTTCAACTTTTCTATAATGAGAATTTACTACTTTTATTACTGAATCCTTGAATTTATTCATACTTTCCACATACCCAGATAAAAAACAGGAAAATGAATTAAAGGAGTAGGGGGAGAGGGAGGAGAAGGGTGTGGGGAGAAGGAGAGGTAGGGAGAGAGAGAAGGGGAGAGAGGGGGGCGAGGGAGAGAGGGACTCTGAAGGCCCCAATCTGTCCTTTCTGGTCAGGAGCAATAGAAGAGCTGAATCTAATGTAACTGGATAGCCTTTAAGGTTTTGTAGTCCAAAGAACGATCAGAATCTTCTGTTTGGGGAGGAAATGCTCAGGTCTTCAGGTGTGACATGACTTGGGGATCCCTGTGAAGCTGATGGTTAACCTCTATTCCATTCCTCTTGTCTGCATCCAAGCCTAAAGGTCAGGTATGAACAGTAAGATCAGCATACAAAGACAGGACATCACCACTAATGAACTGAGAAAGATGCAACCAAGTACATGCCAAGAACGAATACTGGTACAATGCCAGACAAGAGTCAAATATATTTGAACAAATTTCCAGATTTATCACTGTATCACTGTCATCTTATTGTTCATCAATTTACTCGAGTGGGCACCACTCACTAACATTTCCATTTGTCCCAGTCCTAAGATTTTAGCAGCCTCTCATGTCTTGTTTTTTCCATGATTGGAGACTCTTTTCAGAGTCAGGGAAATGAGACCTGTTATTTTTACTGTATTTGACATATCAAATACGCCATGGGGAGCTTGCCCGGCTCTTCCAAGGGAGCTTGCCAGGCTCTTTGGAAGATTTATATGCTTAGTATATACCTTACTACTCAATGTTACTACCCTAGAGTAGACTCAATTACCCAAACATCGCGATTAACTTTTCTGGGTGCATTTATTTTTCCTATTAGAAAGCACCAATGACAAGCTTAAATAAAGTCTTTTTCCCTAGTAGCAGTTTACTCTTCCTGCAAAAGTTACTCAAAGGCGCAAAAAGCGTTTTCTTGCTCTATACTTGTCTCTAACTCCGGTCAATAGATTTACACCCCACATCTGGCATGGTGAAACACATTACAGAGACTTGAGACCCCATTAACAAAGCCACGTGAGAGGATGGGAGTAAGGGATGTCACAGTTTAATTATTTGGTAGGGGGAGGATGACTCCAAGAATCTAGTCTAAAGGGATCTTCATGATGTATGGTCGAGAAATGCCTAGATGCATTAAGCACTGAGGTCTCTGAGTATCTCCATTCTAGAAGACACCTGTTCTAAAGATGTTTTATGACTTGGGGGAGAGGCATTACATCATTTCTGAAAGGACACTCTGCTTTCTGTTTCCACTTTCCTTCAACATTTCATGCATTTATTCTCTTGACACTTGGAGACTTGGTTTCAGGGGCACACATATCATCCAAATTACTTTTCTTATCATGACTCACAGAGAGACAAAGAAGCCTGCATGCAAACCTCTTTAAGAGATTCAGGTAAACCAAATTCTTCAGGGAAATAGCTTTTGGTCTTAAGTTCGGTCACTTATAGATAACTATAAGTTTCCATTTTATTTTATTTCAATTAATATTTTATCAGGATAACATTGGCTTGCATGAGTGTTGACGTGTTAGGGGTACAATATTATACCACATCCAACACATAAGTTACAATATTTTTCTCCACACTTCACTGCACACTTTAGTCCATTTCTGCCTTTTAGTACTCTCAAATCTACTGTTAGTTTCAGTGTTTGGTTTCAGTGAATATTGTCTCTTCTATTGCTTTGTCTTTATTTTTCACATAAGTGAAATTACTTAGTATTTGTCCTTCTCCTATTCTATTAGCATTGCTTCATCCAGTTCCATTCATGTTATAAGACAAAAGTTTTTCTTTTCTAATAGCTAAGTAGTATTCCATCATGTGTACATACACACGCATATGTATATATGCATATATACACACAATAGGGTTTATTTTCTCACTTCTATTTCTAGATTTCGTCTATTGTTAAGAGTGCTGCAGTAAACATTCATGTTATTCAATTTTAAATGCTGAGTAGTTATCAAGCCTGGCTGCCTTCTATGTTTTAAGGACTGGCTTCATGAAGAAGAAGCTTGAGTTTACCCAGCATCTATTTATAATGTTCCATACCAGCTGAAACAGTCACTGTGGAATCCTAAGTGATTTCTTTAGTTCTGAGAACCTCTCCTGGTCTGATAAACAAGACCCTGTTACAGTACTTTTTAAGATTTAAAGCCATGTATATAAAGTATCTTATAAACAATAGGTGCTTAACAAAGATGGCACCTATTGTAATTATTATTATATGAAAATTTGTCTTGCCTTTTGATAATTTCCAATAGTATGCCCTTTTATAACTCTACAATACAACGGATAAAAATCTCCTTCCCCTCCTAAGCATTCTGAGAGCACTCAGAGGACACAGACGAGGCCAGTGACTTTGGTTTTCAGTAATATGCCTGACAAACAGGGCGTGGATCTTATATGCGTAGGAAATATGAACTT
The DNA here is from genome assembly GCF_027595985.1 of Sorex araneus. Lineage (NCBI taxonomy): Eukaryota > Metazoa > Chordata > Mammalia > Eulipotyphla > Soricidae > Sorex > Sorex araneus. Next base: position 168,906,685 of record NC_073305.1, read on the forward strand.
TTAGCTGATCAGAATCTCCTTATCTTTCTGGTACCTGGGAACCTTCCACCCTACGTTTCCTGGTGAATGCAACACTTCCCATTTACAAAGTGACTAGTTATGCTTGTTCTATAGAATCCTTTGACCACTCACACTGGTCAAGCCTGAACTCTGAATTTAGATAGTCAGGCAACTAAGTGGGCAAAAAACTATACAGATTTAATGCAGTCCCTATCAGGATACCCATGACATTTTTTAAAGAAATAGACAAAACACTCCCTCCTGAAATTTATATGGAACAATAAACCCCCATCAATAACTAAAGCAATCCTTGGAAAAAAGAAGAAGATGGGTGCCATCACCTTCCCCAACTTCAAACTCTACTGCAAAGCAGTAATAATTAAAACAGCATGGTATTGGGATAAAAACAGACCTGCAGACCAATGGAACAAAGCTGAATATCCTGTCACAGACCCCCAAATACATGGCCACTTAATCTTTGACAAAAGAGCAAGAAATGCAAAGTGGAACAAAGAAGCCTCTTTAACAAGTGGTGCTGGGAAAACTGGATAGCTACCTGCAGAAAAATGAACTCTGACCTCTGTCTAATGCCAGGCACAAAAGTCAGATCAAAGTGGATTAAAGACCTCAATATCAGACATGAATCTATAAGGTTCATAGAAGAAAATGTAGGCAGAACTCTCCATGACATTGAATCTAAAAGCATCTTTAAGGACGAAACAGCACTGACCATACAAGTGGAAGCAAACATAAACAAATTGGACTACATCAAACTAATAAGCTTCTGCACTTCAAAAGAAACAGTGACCAAAATACAGAAAGAGCCCACAGAATGGGAAAGAATATTTGCCCAGTACCCATCTGATAAGGGATTAATATCCAGGATATGCAACACACTTGTAGAATTGTATAAGAAAAAAACCTCCAACTCCATCAAAAAATGGGGAGAAGAAATGAACAGAAGTTTCCTCAAGAAAGAAATACAAATGACCAAAAGGCACATGAAAAAATGCTCCACATCCCTAGTCATCAGGGAGATGCAAATCAAAACACTAATGAGATATCATCTCACACCACAGAGACTGGCACACATTCAAAAGAACAAAAGCAACCAGTGCTGGCATGGATGTGGGGAAAAAGGGATGCTCCTTCACTGTTGGTGGGAATGACGACTGGTCCAGATTTTCTGGAAAACAATATGGACAGTACTTCAAAAACTGGAAATTGATCTTCCATATAACCCTGCAATATCACTTCTGGGAATATATCCCAAGGATGCAAAAGAGCACAGTAGAAATGACATCTGTACCTATATATTCATTGCAGCACTGTTCACAATAGCCAAAATCTGAAAACAACCCGAGTGCCCAAAAACAGATGACTGGTTAAAGAAACTTTGGTACATCTACACAATGGAATACTATGCAGCTGGCAGGAGAGATGAAGTCATGAAATTTGCTTATAAATGAATAGACATGGAGAGTATCATGCTAAGTGAAATGAGTCAGAAAGAGAGAGACAGACATAGAAGGACTGTACTCATTTGTGGTGTATAGAATAATATCACGTTAGGCTGACACCCAAGGACAAGGACAAGGGCCAGGAGGATTTCCCCATAGCTGAAAGACTGCTTCATGAGCAAAGTGGAGAAGGCAAATGGAATAGAGAAGGGATCACTAAGAAATTGATGGCTGGAGGAACCAGTTGGGATGGGAGATGCATGCCGAAAGTAGATAATGGACCAAACATGATGACATCTCAGTATCTGTATTGCAGGCTATGAGGCCCAAAAGTAGAGAGAGAGAGTATGGAGAATATTGTCTGCAATGGAGGCAGGGGGAGGGTGAGAAAGCGGGGGTATACCCGGGATATTGGTGGTGGGGAATGTGCACTGCTGGAGGGATGGGTGTTCGATAATTGTGAGATTGTAAGTCAAACATGAAACCTTGTAACTATCTCATGGTGATTCAATAAAATTTAAAAAATTTTTAAAAAAGATATAAGTGGGCAGAAAGAGAGTTCATGCCTCCTCAGAGCAACAGTACCTTGAGTTGATTGACCAAAAAGAGGGGCCCCAGCTGGGTTTGGCACTATCCCCTAGTTGTCTTACTTATTCACCTTTTCTAACTCTTATTTTGACCAGTTACTCCGTCACCCCTTCCAATGGTGATCCTGACCTCATTAATGCCTCATGCAATATCCTTTACCCTGTTCCAATAATATGAGACATGCTAGGACACTTTTTTACAGTTGGACAATTCCTTCCATCCACAAAGATTAATTTAGAAATTGTTTCAATTCTTCTTAGTGGTAAAAATGTTAGAAAATATTTATTAGACAAGTGTACTTTGTGTTTGATACTTTTAAATATCATATAAAGACATTAAGGAAAAATAAAAATAGGTTACTTTTTATTTTACCATTTCACAGAGTAGGAACTATGCCCAGAGAGATTGCATAACTGCACCGCATATGTGAGTCAATGTGTGGCAGAGATGAGAACTGAATCCAAGTGTGTCTAACCCCAGTGCCTGAATTCAAATGACTTCACTCTCGCCTCTCTGGGGAACCTGGCAAACCGTGTTCTACTTTAGCCCTGAGAAACTGGGTCAGGTTACAGATCAATCACTGAAAACATTTCATCTAAATTTCAAAAGGCAAATAAGTAAAAGTTACCAGAATTCTGAGAGGTTTTCTGAAGCAAGCCAATGACTATTGAATCATTTTAGTCTATCATGATTAAAAGGTTTTTGTTTCCCTGAGAATGGATGGAAAGACTGGAGTGATTAACATTGATTTATAATTCCAAGATTCAGGAAAATGAGGAATTTAAAAGAGAAAAATATTAGTTTCTTGCTCTAGATGTCAAGTTCATTTTTGATATTTCCACTGGGCAATGTGACATTGCCAGAACACAGGGTCATCTGAATACAATGCCAGTCAATTCAAATTTAAAGTAGTTATAAGCAGCACACTGTTGGAATTTTTAAAATAGACATTAGGGGCCAGACAGCAAGACAATTTCTTATTTAAAGCAGTTGAGTATTAAAAAGGAATTTCTGGGGTTCAGAGAGAAAGTACAATGGTAAGGGGTCTGATTTGTAATCAGTTTACCTGAGTTCTATTCCTCGAGCCTCCAAGCACCACCGGCAGTGACCCCTAAGCACAGAGCTGGGAGTAAGTCTTGACCACAACTAGTGTGATTCAACCCAGTCTCTCCCCCTCATTTTGCAGTGAGACCCTGAAAATACAGACATGTAATTCTCAATGTCAAACTTTTTTCTCTGTTGCTCATGCCCAGGTAAGCGAGTTTCCTGCCACTTACTATGCCAGGAGTAACAGATTTTTTTTCATAGCAGCTGCCAACCCAGGCAGCCAGAGCCTTAAATTGAGTTCCCTACCTCTCAGTTTCTACTGAGGACTCTCGGGATGGGGATGGGAGAGATGCCTCTGGAGACAGGAGCAGCCAGGCCTGCAGACTGCAGATTGCATAGGTAGACCATAGGGGTTTACACCTTTCTCCAAACCAGAAATAGAATCAAACTCCACCAACCGGTGAGAGAAACACTGGAGTTCTGAGCATCTGGAGATTCACCCCATAGACAACAGAATGACAAGGGTAAACACATACACACATACACACACATTCAGAAACTCATCTGCATTTTAAGACGGTGACAAAAATTCAAGAAGATCCTCAACTACATTGGGCATTTAAAACTTCCTAAAGAAGACTTTCAAACAACAACAACCCAGTTGAGGATTAATGATCTGAAAAAAATGAACAGGGAATCAATAAGCCTGAAAAAATCTGATGGTTAAAGAAAAGCAACTGAAAGTATTCATTCAAGTAGAACCAAAGAAACAAAAACATTCGGCAGCAAACTCAGCAGCAATAATAATGAATGAAGCTGAAAATCAAATTAGTTATCACAAATGTGGCATATAATTCCATTACTAAAGAAGAGGTGGTAGAAAAGAGATTGAAGAATGAACCAAAGAGATTATAAAAAATATTGTTGACAGCACCAGGGAGATTTAACTTAAGGGTCATTGTAATTGAGGTAAGAAAAAACGGAGAAGTAAAGGGTAGCTGTTTGATGAAATGATACCCTAGGACTTCCTCAGTTTGAAACAGAGTCTGGTGATTTGATCTAGTGCCCCCAAAATGTATCAATCAAAGTAATACCACCAAGACATTGTAATCAAAATGAAAAGAATCAAAGACACAAGCCTCCATAAAGCATCAAGAACAAAAATCTTATGTACAAGGAAATAAAATAAGATTCACATTAAATTTCTCAAATGAAACTCTACAAGCAAGAAGAAAATGAGATTATGTAAATTATTGAATGAATTGTACCCCCAAGCAAGAATCCTCTACTTTACTAGATTGTCACTCAGAGCTGAAGGAATGATAAAAACATTCTCAGTTAGGGATACTGAGCATCTTCAAATAAAAAGTAAAATTCAACTGGCAAATGCAACCAAGCTCTTCATAGATAAATGGAAACAAATCCATTTATAGTAATAATTTCTCTAAATGTCAGTGGACTGAACTCTCCCATTAGGAGGTAGAGTGGCCATATGGATTGGTAAACAAAATTTAGCTTTCTGTTGCCTATAGGAGACACATGAACCATCACAAGAGAGACAAACTAAGAGTGAAGTTTAGAAAACAAACATAAAGACTAGTGGTAGACTAAACAAACTCAAGGTGGCCAAACATGTATTAGACCAAATGGTATTCAAACTATATAAAGCAACAAAAAACAGGGAGGGAGAGTACATTCTGTTTAAGGGACCAATAGATCAATAGGATTTATCATATATCATCAAATTAAGGGGCAGCAAACTTTATAAAATACCTATTAATAGAAAAGAGAAGATGAGGTGATATCAACATAATAGTACTGGGGTGACTTGAACATCCACTCTCACTGTTGGACAAATCAACTAGACCAAACATCAACACAGAAGCACTGTAGCAGGGTAGCACTGTCATCCCGCTGTTCATCAATTTGCTAGAGCAGGCACCACTAATGCCTCCATTGTGAGACTTGTTGTTACTGTTTTTGGCATATTGAATGTGTCACGAGTAGCTCGCCAGCCTCTGCCATGTGAGTGAGATACTCTTGGTAGCTTGCCAGGCTCTCCGAGAGGGATGAAGGAATTGAACCTGGGTGGCCGAGTGCAAGGCAAAAGCCTTACCCGCTGTGCTATCGCTCCAGTCCATAGAAGCAAAATCCTTAATTGAGGCATTGGAAGAACTGCAACTAATATATCTGAGTGGGATCTTTCACCCTCCAAATTCCTATGTACCACTTTCTAAAGTACACTTGGAACATTCTACATAATAGACCACTTGTGGGAGCACAATTTCCGTGTCCAAATTGTTACAAAAATAGAAAATCTATCAAACCAAATCAAGCAGTAGATGAGAGAGAGAGAGGAAGAGAGAGGGGGAGGTGCTTGCCATAGAGGTAGGCTGGGAGTGGGGTGGGTGTTGATGGGAAAAAAAACTGGGAACACTGGTGCTGGGAAATGTGTGCTGGTGGCGGGATGGGTATTGGAACACTGAATGACTGAAACCTAATCATGTTATGACCAAGTGGAATTCATTACAGGGATGCAAGGATTGTTCAATACCTGTTAAGGAATTAATTCAGCACACTATTTTAATATAAGAAAGAAAAATAATAGATTAGATCAATAGATGCAGAAAGAGCTTCTTAAGAGATTCAAAACCCATTCCTGATAACAAATGCTCAACAAAATGGGGATAGAAAGAGCATAACACTGGATAGTAATGACCATAAACAACAAACTCACAGCCAGCATCATAATTACTGGTGAAAAAATGAAAAATTACTTCTGAAATTAGGCAAAAGACAAGGATATCCACTTTCTCCAGTATTATTCAATATAGTTATCGAAGTAATTACCATAAAAATCAGGCAAGATTTGAAATAAATAAGTCATTCAGATTGCAAAAAATATTAAACTATTATTATTTAAAGAGAACATGATAATATATAGAGAATACCCTAAGGATTTCACCAAAAAAGCTCTTAATAACAGTAAGCCAATACAACAAAATCAATACACAAAGTCTGTGGCGTATTTGATATGCCAAACACAGTAACAACAAGTCCACAATGGAGACGTTACTGGTGCCTGCTCAAGCAAATTGATGATCAACGGGAAGACAGTGATACAGTGGGAGGAAATATTTGCATACGATACATCACAAAAGGAACTAATGTCCAAGATATATAAAGCGAAAGCTTATAAAGCTCAACAGCAAAGAAAAAAAGGCCAACCCATCAAAAACTTGAGAAAGACACAGTTGGATGGCTAGAGAAATATGAAAAAGTATTCATCATCAAGGCTGGAGCGATAGCACAGAGGTTGGGCTTTTGCCTTTCACAAGGCCGACCCGAGTTCAATTCCTCCGCCCCTCTCAGAGAGCCCGGCAAGCTACAGAGAGTATCGAGCCCGCAGGGCAGAGCCTGGCAAGCTACCCATGCATATTGGATATGCCAAAAACAATAACAATAAGTCTCTCAATGAGAGACATTACTGGTGCCCGCTCGAACAAATCGATGAGCAATGGGATGACAGTGATACAGTGATACAGTGATTCATCATCAGGGGAATGCAACTCAAAATGTCAAGGAGGTATCATCTCACATCAGTGAGAAATAGCATAAGTCATAAAAACTGGAAACAACCAGTGTTGGTGGAAAAAATGAAAAGGAACCTTCATTCACTTTTGAGAAAAATCTTGTATGCTTCAGTCTTTACTGAAAATAGTAGAACCTTCCTTAAAACCTAAGAATACAGCCTTTCCGGCCCTGCGCGAGATCGACCCCAGAGGCAACTGAACCACTTTGGACACGAGCGGCGCCCCCAAAATGCCTCCGGGCTGTGCGCTCGGAGCTTCTGGCCCAGGCGCTGCCAGCGGGGTATGCTCTTTTCTCTCTCAACTCTTTCTTTTTGAACGCAGCGAGGCAATAGCCGGTTTTTAGACTCTACAGGAAACCCGGGAAAGCTGATGGGATCCGGACTTCCGGATCCGCCCTGTGCCGGCCGACATTTAAGCACAGAGCCATGTGGGGACGCTCCTTTGCGGCCCCGCGCGAGATCGACCCCGGAGGCAACTTAACCACTTTGGACACGAGCGGCGCCCCCAAAATGCCTCCAAACTGTGCGCTCGGAGCTTCTGGCCCAGGTGCTGCCAGCGAGTGATGCAATTACCAAAAGAATTTTCCCTGGACTTCATATAGAAATCCAAAACCGCGCGGCTGCTATCGCAGCCTCTCGACCTAATATCTCTTGATTGTCAGCAACGTGTAAATGTTCCTTTTTGGCAGGGCTTAACGTGGGGGGAAACTCCAAACAATAGTACTAAGTTTTTTGTTGAAGGGTAAAAGATTGTAGCGATAGAATTTTAGGCAGAAATTTCCCTGGACTTTATATAGAAACCCAAAACCACGCGGCCGCGGCAGCCTAATGTCATCTAATCATCAGCAATATGAAATGGTTCCTTTGTAATGGGTTGGACTTTGGGGGGACCATAATAGGGTTAAAGTTTGTAGTGACGTGTAATTTCTGGCTGTACTTTCCCTGGACTTTATACAGAAATTCAAAGCCGCAAGGCCGCTGCCATGGCCGCGCAACCTATTGTCATTTAATCATCACCAATATGAAATGGTTCCCTTTTAACGGGTCGGACTTTGGTGGGAAATCCTAACAAGAATAGTAAGTCTTTTGCTGAAATATTGAAGGCTACCAAAGTGGTAGCCATTTCTATAGACTGAACTAAGCTATATCCCCACACCAGCTGAGAAGAAATATCCTTCTTTCTCGGGAAGAAACGCGGCGTGGCGTTAACCATAGTATGATGTCCATTAAGCTGACACGGACCTGGTGGCGTGGGAATGGGATACAAGGGAATATATTATGTACTTGGAACAGCGGGACGCTGGTGGAATCTCGAGCCGGGGCCGATACCAGCGTATTACTTTTGGTTCCAGAAACTGCTTGCAGACATTCTACCAGACTATCAACTAAGCCAGAGCCCCACGCCGGCTGATGACGGGAAATAACCATCTTTTTTCTCGTTTGTTTTCCCTTTGTCAGGCAGCGTGGTGATTACTAAACAGGCGTGATCTCGGTGGCGCGGGACGAGGGGGGAAAAAAATAGAAAAGTTATGTAACAAACAGCGGGACTTAATATCTCTACATTCTCAGCAATGGAGAGCCATCAAATGCTTCCTTGACAGTGGGACTGTCTTCTCTTTTTTGGGGGGAAACCCTAGCAACAATAGTGAGTTATGTGTTGAAACATGGACTGTAACCAAGATAAAGCGTAAACGAAGTGAAACTTATCACTTACAAGGGCGGGGACTGGGGGGGCAGGAGGGGGTGGGAGGTATGATGGGGTGGTTGGTGATGGAATATGGGCACGGGTGAAGGGAAGGGTGTTTGAGTATTGTATAACTGACATAATCCTGAGAACTATGTAACCCTCCACATGGTGATTCAATAAAATTTAAATTTAAAAAAAAACAAAAAAAAAACCCCTAAGAATACATTTCCTCACCCAGTATTCTATTTACCACAGATAAGAGAGATCATTTTGTGCTTGTCTTTTTTCTTCTGGCTTACTTCACTCAACATGATATCTTCCAGTTCCAACCAGGTTGCAACAAATTGCATGATTTCATCTTTCCTTGAAGCTGTATAGTATTCCACTGTGTACTCATAACACATCTCCAGTATCCATTCATCTACCATTGGACACCTGGGTTGTTTCCATATCTTAGTTATTGTGCTGAGTGCAGCAGTGAATAATGGAGTGCATATGTCCTTTTGAGAGAGTGTTTTTATGTCCTAGGGGTAGATGCCCAAATGTGAAATTCTTAAGTCATATAGCTCTTGAACCCATTGTTTAATAGAGAGATGGAAAGAAATTAAGTGTGGTGTGGGGGGCGGTGTCGGGGGGAGAAAACAGGAATTAATGGATGAATAGGCATCAAGACATCATTTATACTGGTGATATTGATGAGTGGTATAGAACACAGACAGACTCAACGAAACTGAAAACAAGAGATCTAAGCTGCAACCTCTGAAACTTTTTAGTGTTGTCAGGCAAAAATGGGCAGGGACTGGGGTAGGGAAGGAATAATGGAGCTCTGGTGGAAGGATGATGATACTGGTTATGAAATTGGTGTTGAAATATTATATACCTAAAACTCAACTATTAAAACTTGGTAATCACAGTTCCTTAATAAGAAAACTTCTGAAAAAACTAAGAACAGAGCTTCTATACAACCCAGAAATCTTCTTGGCATCTATCTCAAGAATACCAAAATAGTCATTTGAAGAAATGTGTATATGCCTGTATTCATTGAAGAACTAAGTATAGTAGCCAGGATTTGGAAACAACTCAAATGCCTAATGACAGATGATTGGATTAAGAAATTGTGATATATAAGCCCAACGGAATACTGCATACTTGTAAGAAAAGATGAAATATAGCAGTTTGCTTCAACTTGGATATAACTAGAGGCACTGATGTTAAGTAAAATAAATCAGTGATTATATTGGATGATTTCCCTCATTTGTGGTATGTAGATGAAATAAATGTATATAGAGAGAAATAAAAATAGAGGAATACACAATATTGAATGAGGGTAAACCTTTGGCCTTTGGTATCAAAATTGAGTTTATCAAGTATTGGGGGGAGGCCCGTATGACTGGAGTATTAGCGCAGTGGGTAGGGCATTTGCCTTGCATGCGGCTGACCCGGGTTTGATTCCTCCGCCCCTCTTAGAGAGCCTGGCAAGCTACTAAGAGTATCTCATCTGCGCGGCAGAGCCTGGAAAGATACCCATGGGGAATTTGATATGCCAAAAACAGTAACAGTAAGTCTTACAATGGAGACGCTACTGGTGCCGCGGCAGAGCCTGGAAAGATACCCATGGGGAATTTGATATGCCAAAAACAGTAACAGTAAGTCTTACAATGGAGACGCTACTGGTGCCCTCTCGAGCAAATCAATGAGCAACGGGATGACAATAATACTGATACTCTGGGGGGAGGTAGGACTGGAGGAATGAAGGAGTGACATAAGAAGAGTTGGAGGGTATGAGACACTTTGTTGGAAGTAAAAAATGCAGTTACTTTGCTTATCAAAACTATGAATGTTAATGTTATAATTGTAATAATCTTACCAAAGTGATAAAAACTTTTGAGTGCTTATTGAGACCCCATGACTTACAAAGTTGTTCATAATAGAATTGTTTCAGGCATACAATGTTCCAACATCAATCCAACCACCCTTCCCTCCATAAATATCCTCAGGTTATCTCCCACCATCCAGCCTGCCCCTTTCGCAACCATATACTAGATATATTCTATATTACTTGATCCAATAAAACAGAAAGGAATGTAAAACAGAATTATCAGAAAATAAAACAAGTCAATCTGTGATCATTAATTGCTATGTTTTTAGCCTTTCTTAATCTAGGAGAGGAAAACCACAGGCACCAGTAGTCAGTGCCATATTCAATGCCACACAATGGAAACTTTCTTTCATACTTCATTGGAGCTCTTTTAACGCTTCTCGCAAAATTGGTTTCAAGGGTATAAGTTCCCTAAGCTGTTGGCTCTCCATGAAATTCTGTATAGTTCCTTGAAATTGGTATAATATTCTAACTGGATAGAGTATTCTTGGTGAGGGTTTCTTTTCATTGAGTTTTCATACTATATCCTTCCAAATTCTTCTGGCTTAGAGTCTCATTTGAGAGATCTGCTATGCATCTTATGGGCTTTCCTCTGTATATAAATTTCTCTTTTGCTTCTTGCTGCATTCAATATTCCATATCTTTGAATTTTGCCATTTTGAGTATAATGTATCTTGGAGTTTTCCTAATTGGGTCTATTTTCACTGTAACCCTTCAGGCCTCTTGGATTTCGGTGCCTGTAATCCTCGACTCTGGGAAGTTCTTATCCACGGCTCTTTTAACTATTGCTTTTCCATCGTATTTCCTGTATTTCCTTCCTATTCTCCAGGGACTCTCATGATTCTTATATCATTCCTCCTAAACTCATTGCATAACTCTCTGGTGTGCTGTTTTATTTCTCTCAGGACTGTTTTTCACCTTCTGCTGTTTCCCAGTGGTTTCCTCCTTCTTATCTTGGAGCTCCTTGATCTTGGAGCTCAACTTCTGTTATTCTGTTCTTCAAAGCTTCTATTGACTTTTTTTATATCACCACCACATTCTTCGGTTCTGTCATTTCTGTTTGCTGAGTAGCTGTGCTAGTGTTTCTTTGAACATATTGAACATCCTCATCATACTGTCACTTAAGATACTGTCTGAGGATTTGCTGGTGTTTCTTATGTCTTCTGTGATATTCTTTTGCTCCCTGAGTTTTGCGGGCTTCTGTGTGTTTTCTCTGTTGGTTTTCTAGTGTTCTTGCTGTGCTGGGGTGAGTCTTTCTAGTTCACTGCACTGGAAGCTGCTGAGGAATTAAAGCTGGGGTTGTTCTCTATCTGCGCCACCTGTTCTCCCAGGGTCACAGGACGAATAACTGTGAGCGGCATGTAATTTGCTGAGTAGACCTGACCTGTGCATTTCAGGATCTGTGCTGTGGGCCCTACTGTGGCACAGGTTGGGCATGGAGGCTGCTGGGACCCACGGGGAGGGAGGGTTCTACCTCCCTTTCTGGAATAGTTTCAGTGATATCATCCAGACGCAAGACTCACTGGGATGATAGAGCAGCAAGCAGGTCAATACAATTGAAAAAAAAATTAAGTGAAAAATTCCATTTTCTAGCAATAAAAAAACACTGGTGGACCCTTAGGTTAGACTTGAAGTAAATATTAGATATTCAGAGAAATCTATAGTTGACATGAAAATTAACGTCAAGATAAGAAGTGTTGGTGGTGGTGGGGAACGTGCACTGGTGGAGGGATAGGTGTTTGATCATTGTGAGACTGTAACCCAAACATGAAAACTTGTAACTATCTCACGGTGATTCAATAAAAATTAAAACATCACATGAATCATGAAATCCTGTTAATCGTCAATTTCTCGAGTGGGCTCAGTAACCTCTCCATTCGTCCTATCCCTGAGATTTTAGAAGCCTCTCTCCACTGGGCTTTCCCAATGATGCTGCATTGGAGGCTCTTACAGGGTCAGGGGAATGAGACCCAGCTTGTTACTGGCTTTGGCATATGAATACACCATGGGAAACTAGCAAGGCTCTTACATGTGGGCAGGAAACTCTCAGTAGCTTGCTAGTTTCTCCCAGAGGGAGAAGTAGGTTATAAGATATTGCTTCTGGGAGCTTGCTTTTAAGTTCTGGATGTTGGCTGTTGATGGGGATTACACACATCTGGCTGGGTTCCTCTGCCGGTACCTTCATGCGTGAGACTTGTCAGAACGTGTGGAGAGGGGCCTCGAGCATGGCTGTGGCTAGGTTCCGGTGGTCTTCAGCTGCCGGGAGCTCTGCTTGGGACAGAAAGGGAAGCTGGAGCCCATCCCCTGCGAGGAGCCTGGGGGAAGAAGACAGCCAGACATGCGGGCAATTTTTTAATTTAAAAAATTAGAAAATAAATAAATAATTTGCTGTGAAAAAAATAGAAGTGCTGCCACAGGAGTCTCATCTATGCCTATTTCTTGAAGACAGTGATCTTTTTATATTTTAAAGATAATTTTTATTATCTTCTTTTTAATACATCACAATTTCTTTTGACAACAATTCAAAACCACAAGAAAAAGAAAAGACGAGAATCCAGAGCCATAGCATAGCAGATAGAGCACTTGCAGTGCATGTAGCCAGCCCGGGTTTAGTCTCTGGCACCCCATCCGGTCTTCCAAGTCCACCAAGAGAGGTCCCTGAGTACAGAGCCAGGAGGAGGCCCTGAGAAATGCCAGGTGTGCCTTAAAAACAAAACCCAAACCAAAAATGATATTGACTCCAGAACAGCCAAGCATTGGTTGGAAACAATAGTTAACAGATTGGTATTTTCTGGCAGGAAGGATACAGACTAAGTCTAAGGGGGAATTGTCATCACATGGGGTCACCTGAATTTCTGGTACAAACATAAGATTTCTCTTAAATAACTTGATTGCATTTTCAAAATTTCTCCCTTTCATTCAATAACTGAAAGCAGTGCCTTTGTGCCCGATAATGCAAAAATGTGGTTGAAATTAGTTGGACATAAGATATATTGAGAACAAATCTCATAAAAGACAACATTAATAAGCTTGCCTATTCTTTTTTCTTATGTTGGTTTTATCAATTTTTATTCCAGAAGCTTATTCTGTGAAATAATAATCTACTATGCTGCTTAAGCTTGCTGTCTATAAAATGATGATCTATCAGCTATGGCAGGAGAACAAGGTTTATAATGTGTTTATAATGTATTCTGCAAGGAGAACATTACCTCTGACTTACGCTATAATCATCTTTCACAGAGCAAACTAATCCATATTCCATTAGAAGCCCAGAGAAGCTAATGAAACCTGTCACTGACCTCTAATCCTTATGCTTTCTCTGTGTTGTTTCCTTTTACCATACCAAATTTTTGTGATGTCTCTCTCTGTACTGATTTATTTTTCTCCTTTCCCACTCTGTGTCTCTACAGTAGATCCATGGGGGTTTCAGTGGTCCCATGAGACATGCATCCCCAAGGAAATGGGGACAGGCCCAGAAAAGTCACTGTACACGGGTGTGGCCCAATGGGGAAATAAGAGAGTTGCATCAGAACCTGAACTTTGCCTTTTGAAACTGTCTCTAATCCCTCTTATCTTTAAGGAGAATTGAAAGAGTCGAGATAGGAAGAGTACTTAAGGCCATTGGAGAGCAGTTGCTTTCCTCGGATAGAATCCTTTTATTCCTCTGGCATTGTCCGATGAAATATTAAAGTACAGAGAATAGGTCTCAAATTATGGAGGTTCTGCCACTATGTGATGATATCTTTAATTTCTTTAAGCCTTCACTTTACCCTTTCTCATAGGTATGGGTATACAGTGTAAACGTCTCTTGTGTACAGTAGAACTCATGGCACATTGATTTGTGTTCTCAAATTATTTCTGGAGAATTGGAAATTTTTAGGGAGGCCATCCCCCTAGTAGTGCTCAAGAGGTTCTGTTGGTGGGGAGAGGACTCTGGCAATTCTTGGTCAAGTTTGTTGTTGGTTTTATTGTGACAGCCCAAAGATTAGGTGTTGTTGGGCCCTACAATAATGGGAACCACCAGCACTACCCTTGTGGGTGGTACTTTGGGAACCTTTAGGACAATGCCAGTGGTGCTCAGGGAAGCATATGGTGCCAGGAATGAACTGGGATGGGCCACATGCAAGACAAGTTCCCTAATCCTTGTACTATTTCTCTGGCCCCAGAACTAAATCTTTTTTTAAAAAAATATTAAACCTAATCAACTAAAGAACATGTTTATATAAATTACAAATCATGCACATACCTACAATTAATATTTATCACTCATGAAACTTTCATATAAATTGCAAGAAAGTTTCCTTATGGTCCACCTCATTTTAAGATTTCTCTATGATGGGCTAAGGTAGAGAATGCAATGCAGATGGGAAGAAAAAGATTTTATTGCAAAATATTTTTAGAACATCTTTAGCTTTGTATCTAAATGAGGTAATGAAACTAGGTATTTTCAACTTCTAATGTTGTTGAGGGAAAAATATAAGCACATACTGCTCTTTAATAGAATAAGGTCTTGCGGCCAAACTATACCATTAACAGCATTTCTCTGCTCCAGTAGAATTAGCATTGTTTGGCTCATGAAGTAATAAATATTATGTATTTCAACTGACCAATTAATAGCATGTAGAACACAACTCCTGAACAAATATAGATCAAAGAAAGAGCATCTGGCTTTTTGGCAATGGGAGGAGACATAGTAAATGTAATGGAAAATTACTCAGCAACTTAATGAGTTACTCAGAGACATTAAGCTGCACTGCTTCTTACTAAGGAGGCAACATGCAAGGTCATGGTATCATGGAAAAAATATTGGAATGAATTCATCTCTAAATGCAAACTTCAACTGTTTTTAATTCAGAAATACTTTCTGAGCACCTAATATGAGAACCTGCTTGAAGCCATGTTATGCCGAAGTTTAAACCTTAGCTCTATTACTCTTTTGTTTGTTTTGACTATAAAAGTTTAATGGTCTCTCTCTCTCTCTCTCCATTGTCTATCTCCATATTTTACTTTTACTTTTTAAACCTTAAGTGCAAACTTGATAAATGTTTGCATATCCTTCCAGATTAACATTTGGAACATTGTATCATCTGTTTGATTCATTCCTGTATACTCCATAGAAGAATGACACAAAATGTACTTTTGGTATTTTGTATCTGGCTTCTATCACAACAAAATTTTTCTAATGTCACCCTTTGTTGTCAAATACTGCATTTAAAGATTGCTTTGTAGTTTTTCATTATATAAATGCAACCACAAGATGCCCATAGAACACCTGTTGTTTGATAACATATGGATTATTTTCAGTTTGAAATATTATGAAGAAGAGCTTCTCTTAATATAGCACTCATTTTTCTTGATGCTATACCCAGTACTGCAACAGGTAGATTATAATGTCTTAATATGTATTGAAAAGCTCTACACATAGTGATGGAGGTTTATTGCACTTTCATATGTGTGTTAACAATAAAGCCTAAAACATACAGATATTTACATTGTTATATGCTAGTGTTATCACTATTAATAACTTTTAAGGTATGATTAAATTTAACAAACACTGGCACCTAGCTTTCCAAATGGATGTGTCAGCAGTTCTCGAGAAATCCGGCTTCTCACAGACCATTTGACTGGACTGTAGTCATTCTGTTGTGAATGTCACTGTTACTGTCACCCGTTGCTCATCAATTTGCTCAAGTGGGCACCAGTATTTCCTCCATTGTGAGACTCATCGTTACTGTTTTTGGCATATCAAATACGCCAGGTAGCTTGCCAGGCTCTGCTGTGTGAGCGGGATACTCTTGATAGCTTGCTGGGCTGTCCAAAAGGGTTGGAGGAATTGAACGCGGGTAGGCTGTGTGCAAGGTAAGCGCCCTACCTGCTGTGCTATCACTCCAGCCCATTGTGAATGTACTAGATGCTAATAGTGATCACCACTTTCTTTCACCATGTATTCCACTTCAGTTGGCTTTCTTCGAGGAAATGGCTGTTGACATTTTTTGTTGGTCAGGTTGTTTTTTTCTGAGCCTCAGTTCCTTGTCTGCAAAGTAGGGTCAATACTAATATCTTATACTGTGATTGTTGTGGGAATTAAATGAGGCCGTACATATAAATGTTTCATACAATGCCAGGAACACATGCTCAACAATTATTTATCATTATATTTGTCAATACTGTATTACATTACTGAGTAAAAAAAATAAAGTGATGTTTAAGTAAATGTAGAACTGAACTCCTAGAGCTTTAGATTGGCAAGAATTGGAGTGTTAACATCACCCAGACATTGAACTTATGTAAGGACAACATTAAACAGATATTGAGATAGATGATGATAAAAATTACTATTTGTGAGATGCTTTTGTATATCATATTTTATTTTGGTATAAATCTGAGGCTAATGAGACATGAGGCTTTTACTTAGGTAAATGCATTATGAATGATTAAAAATGATACAAAAATAAAAAGCTTTCTATAGAGGCAAATGCTTTCCTTTGTCATGCATAGTTTACTAGGATGGAAAGGGATGGATCATGTAAAAACTGTATTTATTTTTTAAAGGTTCTAACTTTTTTTTTATGCCTACAATAGGGAAGCTGACACTCTTTATTATCTTTGTCAGTGCTTAGGATGGTCTTTTTTTTAAGCCATTCTTTAAATATCTGGAAGCATCAGATAATGTTTTTTAATTTGTGCTCACCTAAACACTAAAGATGCTGAACATCATTTCATATGCTCATCTCTTTGATAAAATGTATGAGCAACAATATTGAAAACCACAATGCCCAAAGGGGAGGGGAGAGAGAGAGAGAAAGAGAGAGAGAGAGAGAGAGAGAGAGAGAGAGAGAGAGAGAGAGAGAGAGAGAGAGAGAGAGAGAGAGGGAAAGCACCTGCCATAGAGGCAAACAGCGGGTGAAGGGTGGGTGGGTGATGGGAGGGATCCTGGGGACACTGGTGCTGGGAAATGTACACTGGTGGAGGAATGGGTTTTGGAATACTGTATGATTAAAATCCAATCATGAACAGGTTTGTAAGGGTCTATTTCACAGTGATTCAATAAAAACATTTTTAAAAAGTATGATCAAATATTTTGACCATTTAAAAATGTTTATTACTGACATTTAAGACTAATATATATGTATATGTACATATTATCTCATTTATTTATCAGATACCTTCTAAATATTTTATGTTTTTTTTTGTCTCAACATGTTTTTAAAAATTAGAAGTTAACTTTGGGGGGCAGGAGCAGTGCTCATGGGCTACTTCTGGCTCTGTGTTTAGGGGTTATTTCTGTCATCACTCATTGTTGCCTTTGTAACTACTTTAAAATATTGCAGTTTTGGTTTGTTTTCATTTGACTATTGGGTTTTTTTGTTTGTTTTGAAACACTGATTCTTCTATTCAAGCTGTGAAATACTCCTTTAGTGTGATTAGGTGATGTCCTATTGTAAACATATTTCTAAGATTATTTTTAAACCTCTATAGAGGTTTTTGTATTTTGATACAAAATAAAGTTCTTTTACTTCACTGAAGCATTTGAGAACATGTATTGGATATCCCCTACTTTATAAGTAAACTCAGAATTCAGGAATGACTGTAAATGACTTTTCAAACTTTCTCTTAAAGAATTATATGTATTTTATGCTGAGGACCAATAATACATCAGGTATTTTAATATCTGTACATAAAATTGAAAATGTTATTTTTAATCATTCTTATTAACATCTAACCCCAGAGAGAAAGTGGCTAACTTGCCCACTTAAATAAGAGAAAACTAGGACGCGGTGGAGATTTCTAATCTAACTTTAAGTTGCAAGTGGGAAGCAACATTCAAATCTATTTCCTATAATATTTCCTACAAAAAATTGGATTTCCTTCTAAATATGTTTTCTGCTAACTTTAATCCAATTTTCTCTCTTTGAAGGGAAAATAAAGCACCATATCTAACATTTCTTATGCAAGAGGCAACATAATTCTCCTGGCCTTTGTTTTTTAATTATTTATGTTCAAGAAGTCTAATATTTTTTTTCTTTTGCTATGTCTGAGGTTGAGTCTTATGGCATCCCATACTCAGGGCAAGAAAGAGCTTTTATTTGATGATGAACCACTATAAATTTTTGGTTTGTTTTTCTCTTTTGACTCTGATAATATCTGATTGCCTAAAAGTTCAACATCTATGCAATCAAATAATCTATTCCTTTTTCTCTGACACCTATTCTCCACATATTTATAATCTTCCACATTTCACATGAATGCACAGATCCTTCCCATTCTCTTGTTCTATTTTTAAAGACTTTTTTTCTGCCGAGATTTTCCTTATTGCATTTTTTTTTTGTTCCACACACAACGACATCCTCTTCGGCAGCAGTGCCAGTGAAAACGAGGCAGGAGACCAACTGACAGCCTGTTTCCCATCACCCCCGCCTGTAGAGAAGTCCACACAGTTTCTTAATTAAAATTCATTTTAGGGCTAAAATAAACAGTGACCATAGAAAAATATGAACCGTGTAAGTTCCCAACCAGCCATATCTCTAGGGTGAGTTGTTATGTTCTGAATATACTCAATTTTGTTTAATATGCTTCTCACAGGGAAGAATTTTACTGAATTCTCTTTTCTCTGATTGTGACCAAAAAGAAATAGAAAGAGGGGGAGAAAAGCTTGCTATTTTAGTACTGATGGTAGCTATATTTGGAGAGGAAGCTTGTGTTCTATTGGAGGCTAATTTCGGAGAAGATTATAGTGCAAATTAAGGATAACTAAGATGGAGGGCATGAAGTACATGAAACTGAAAATGCCACTTTTACCTATAACCAGCCAAACTGAGTCATAGTAACTTTTGGTACTTAATACATCCTCAATGCCCCTTTGGGGATAGTCTAGATTTTGTAATGTGTCCACCAGGTTCAAACTTTCCTTCTCTCAGTTCAGAAACCAAAGCTAGCATTTAAAAAGTCTTAGATGCATTGGCATAAAGGAAATATTCTGTGATGATAAATGAACAATAATTTACCACCTGAAGAAGCAGTCACACTGCCACCAAGCATTTTTCAGGAGAGGCAGAAAAGGACATTGATCATAAACATTTGCTTCTGACATACTGAGGCCACCTGTGATTTTCCTGGCTTAGAATTGAAAATAAAAAATATTTGCCTCACCACTTATACTCCTCCCAAACGATGTTCACACTGTGTAAACAGTACTTAATTTCAGATGATGTAGAAAACTGGAGGTAAAAACTCTTTGGCTGTGGAAACTGGAGGGAACATCTTTCATTAAAGATAGTGTAATGAGGAACTGTGGGTCATGCAGGATGGTGTCGATTATAGAAGCTGCTGAGATAGACTGTAATTTGTTTTTAATTAGAAATATAATTTTAGACACTAAAGGCAAAAATAAATAAGTAGAACTACATGAAACTAAAAATTTCTCCAGAGCAAAGTAACAATAAACAAAAAGGAAATCTATCAAAGAGAAAGAGAAAAAAGTTGCAAATCATATGTATATGATATATGTTATATATCATATATATTATATGGTTATCATATATATATTAGATGTTTGTGACAATGGGCTGGAGCGATAGCCCAGCGGGTAAGGTGTTCACTTTGCACATGGCCGACCCGGGTTTGATTCCTCTGCCCCTTTCAGAGAGCCTGGCAAGCTACCGAGAGTATCTCACCCACAGAGCAGAGCCTGGCAAGCTGCCCATGGCGTATTCGATATGCCAAAAACAGTAACAACAAGTCTTAAAATGGAGACGTTACTGGTGCCCGCTCGAGCAAATCGATGACCAACAGGATGACAGTGACAGTGACAGTTTGTGACAATAGTTAACATTGTTTTGCATATTTGAAAATTGTTGAGGATAATCATTAAAAGCGCTCATAATAAGGAAAACATTCTTGACTATGCATGATACCAGATGTGAAGTAGATATATTTTAGAAAATGCACTATAGCACTGTTAGTCCCATTGTTCATCGATTTGCTCGAGCGGGCACCAGTAATGTTTCCATTGTGAGAATTGTTGTTACTGTTTTTGGCATATCGACTGTCACTGTCACTGTCATCCCATTGCTCATCAATTAGCTCAAGTGGACACCAGTAATGTCTCCATTTTGAGACTTGTTGTTTCTGTTTTTGGCATATTGAACATGCCACGGGTAGCTTGCCAGGTTCTGCTGTGTGGGCGGGATACTCTCAGTAGCTTTCCCGGCTCTCAGAGAGGGATGGAGGATTTGGGGGCATCCTCTAATCGCCTTTACAGGCGTTCTCAGTCTATTTATAAAATTTGATAAATATTTTAATCATCTCCTTCTTGTAGTACACTGTACTTCTAATTTTAAAAAGTATTAACAGGGGTTGGAGCAAGTACAGCAAGCACAGCAAGTAGAACTCTTGCCTTGCATATGGCCAACCCAGATTCAATTCCTAGAACCTTGAGATCTACCAGGGATGATTTCTGGGCCCAGAGCCAAGAGTAAGCCCTGAACACAGTGGGTATGGCTTAAAAACCAAATAAAAATTATTAACAGTACTATTATAAACAGCTACATAAGTTAGTTTTGGCTCTGTAAGAAGTACATTCTTTAGTGCTGTTGATCTTAGCAAGTATTCAAAGGATAAAAATTTGAGAGCTTCTCTATATAACATAACATTATTTATTTGAAGTGGACAGTTCTATTAACACAATTTGCAATCCGTATACTTAATTTGCAGAAGCATTTAAAATCAATTTAAACTCAAGTTGCTTGCAATAAAGAAATTAAAGGTATATTTTCAACTTATGAAGAAATGCCCTGCAAGTAATTTGTAATTCAATTACTCTTTCTTAGAACAGCGTGTTATCCAGGCTAATATAATCTTAAGTTATTCATTATTCATTCGCAGATATGTTCTAGAGAGCTTTCTGCCTATGATGCATGGTGAAATGTATGTATTGGCTAGGGAAATAGCAATAACGGATACTAGAGTGATGAAAAGGATTATAGCAGATAGAAACATCTACTGCAGATGAGTCCTCTGAGCCCCTACCATGTACCAATCTGCTTTAGTCTGTCTTTTGTGTGGACCCTTGAGTCTCTTATACACTTGAAGATGGCACATAAGCAACTTTTTTCTTCCTGTTGGCTCTTAATTCTTCCCTATAAGTTTGATTAGATAATTTATATTATACCTGCAACAAATGACCTATAACTTAGGTAATTTGCAGAAAACCATGGTTTGATTCCTTGCACCACAAATGAGTTCCCTTAGCAATACTGCACAGCTGTTAGGAAAAATGAAGTCATAATATTTGCCTATAAGTGCATGGACATGAAGAGTATCATGCTGAGTGAAATGAATCAGAATGAGAGGGACAGATATAGAATTACTGCATTCATTTGTGGTAAATAATATATATGTATATATACATATGCATATATATATAAAGGCTAATAATCACTGCCAGGGAAAATGGGGGCAAAGTGAACTGGTCAGTGGTTGGAATCAAGAACAAGTGTGTGGGGGGCAAAGAGTAGGTAATATAGATAAGAAAACAGTACAAAAAATAGTTGGAAGTGATCACTTTGGACAAGAACTGAGTGTTAAAATTAGGTAAAGGGATATTCTTTATAACGTTTCAGTATTGGTATTGCAAACAAAAATGCCCAAAAGGGAGAGAGGAGAGAGAGAGCAGGAGGAGGAGGAGGAGGAGAAAAAGAAGAAGAAGAACAAGAAGAAATAGAAGAAGAAGAAGAAGAAGAAGAAGAAGAAGAAGAAGAAGAAGAAGAAGAAGAAGAAGAAGAAGAAGAAGAAGAAGAAGAAGAAGAAGAAGAGGAAGAGGAAGAGGAAGAAGAGAAAGAGGAAGAAAGAGGAAGAAGAGGAAGAAGAAGAAGAAGAAGAGGAAGAGGAAGAAGAAGAAGAAGAAGAAGAAGAAGGAGAAGGAGAAGAGGAAGAGGAAGAGGAAGAAAAAAATTGTCAGCCATAGAGGTAGGCTGAGTAGAATGGGAGTGGGGATGGTGGGAGGAAACTGGGGACACTGGTGCTGGGAAATGTACACTGGTGGAGGGATGGGTGTAGGAACACTGTATGACTGAAACCTAATCATGAACAGATTTGTAAGGGTCTATCTCACAGTGATGCAATAACAAATTAAAAACAATAACAACAACACAAACAAATGAGTTCCCTAGATATGCCAGGAGTATTCCCCAAGCACAGAGCCAAAAGTAAGCTTTTAGCACAGCTGGGTATGGCTCAATTTCCCCACCCCACTCATGTTATTAATAAAATTACTCGAAGAACCTATACCTTTACCTCTCTATAAATACTAAAGTTGCCCAAAGCTTTGACTCTAGTTCCTAATTCCTCTCCATATTGTGTTTTATAACTCAGAACTGGATCTCCTTAACCCAGAAACATTATATGATAGTTTTCTGACTTTGGACTCAACAACATTTCTCTGTTTTCTACTTTTGAACTCTGTCATTTGTGACTCCACTGCTTAGTATTGTAATGACCTGTTTAATGGTCACTTCACTCATTAAGCTGTAAGGATCTCATGAAGAGTAAGTGCCTCGAAAAATACTGAATTTTGATTACCTAAAGCAGAGTCTGGAAAATGATATGACCCATACATATTACTGAATGAATTTTGAGTCTTGGAAAATGACCAGGAGTACACAAGAAGTTGAGAGAAAATTTTAAGCATAAAAATGTCCAGAATATTCAAAATCATGGAAGTAGAAAAACTGTAACAGATCTACTCATTTCAAACTATTCAGTGCAATAGAAATACAAGGTATGAGGGAGAGAAAATTAAGCTGAAGTTATTCTATTTGGGGTCATTAGGATTCTATTGCTTGCCAAAGAGATTGGACTTATTAGTCACAAAATAAACATAAGACTGTTAGTCACCTGAACAATTTCCTTTATTGTAATAATTTGAAATAGTCATTTCTGTGTTTTATACTCAAAAGACATTAATACACTTTGATTTGAAAGCTAAACAAACTGTCCAAAATGTGTGACTAAAATCAGTAGAATGGTCATTCAAAAGCAAAATCAAGTACAAAAGTCTAAATTTAGGAGTGACTAGAGAAAGTCATTGGGAATCATGTGGTAAGTGTGGCAGGTTAAAGAGATGCTGGCATTAGGAAGTTACTGCATTAGAATAAGTGAGACAGGAAGGTATGAAACTAACTCACCTCTGAATGTGGAGACAACATATTATTTGTCACTGGCTGGCATGATATTCCTAACATATTTAGGTGTTGAGTGGATATTCTGAACTCATAAGTTATAGCCTCCCCCAAATCAACTTGAGTTGATTAAAGATAAAGGATGATAGCATGAAGATGAACTTAAAGAAAACTGTTTCCCACTTACAGCTATGCAGTGAATCATGTTTCCAGTAACGTGAAATAAGAACTTCCAGAGAGGAACACAATAGGTGGTATTAGCAAAAATGGGTTCTATTTTGAATTTTAAATACCCATGTAATTCCTAAATGGAAATTTCTAGTAGATGACTGGAAATACACAATTGGAGGTCAGAAGAGAGGTCCAATATAGAGACAACCATCAATATAGATTAAATTGCCACACATCAATATAGATTAAAAATGAATGGATATGGATATAAATTGACAGGCAAATGTGTAATGAGAAGGTCAAGATCAAACCCGAAATATACCATCATTTTTCAGGATGGAAAAAGGTACTGAACCTGTATTGGGCACTAGGAATAATTAAGAAAACTCAGAGAAGATTGTCCCATAAAAGCAAAGGGGAGAAGCTCAAGGAGGAAGCAATTCACTATGTCAGATTCTACAGAATTCTTCAAGTGAATGAACCAAAAACTACTTCAGGTACTTAAAACAAGAAGAGATTTATTCCTCAAATCTAGCTGCAAAGCCAGGTCAGGGTCGTCGAGATAAGACAGCAGGTAAGGCATTTGCCTTGCATGCAGCCAACCTGAGTTCGAGCCCCAGAATCCCAGATGGTATCCTGGGCACCACCAGGAGTAATTCCTGAGTGCAGAGCCAGGAGTAACCCCAGGGCATCACCCCAAAAGAAAAAATAAACCTCAAAAACAAAGCCAACTCAAAGTTCAAAGGACTGAAGCTATAGAGTCTAAGGAAGGTTTTAAGTCAATAAAAACTGGGTCACG
The DNA here is from genome assembly GCF_027595985.1 of Sorex araneus. Taxonomy (NCBI): domain Eukaryota; kingdom Metazoa; phylum Chordata; class Mammalia; order Eulipotyphla; family Soricidae; genus Sorex; species Sorex araneus. The sequence continues at coordinate 168,931,086 of NC_073305.1, forward strand.
CCTCTTTAATCTGGGACCCAGAATAATGGCAGAGCTGCTACCTGGGGCAACTCCAATTTGGCATGACAAGGGGGAAGGAACAATGAGACAGGAAGTACTGTTTCCTAAACTCTGTCCAGAAGTGACATTTCATTTTCTACTATATTTTATTAGATAAATCAAGGCAAATTACACTTTCTTTTACTTAGATCCCGAGGTCTAGACCCCCTCCATGAAAGCACATAAAGATTATTGCAATGATGAGCAGACCTAATGATTTTTTTCCTGGAGCTACTTAATTCTCTATACTCCATTTTATTAATCTTTAATAACGCTAGTAAATTGTACTTACTACTTCTTTAGGACTGTTAGAAGGTTAAATGAATACTGCACACAACATGCTATAAGCCATCACCGGTCTATTGCAAACTCCATGTAACTTTTAGGTATTGTTTCGTTTCTTTTTTTACTTAACATGTTTCCTTCTTACAGTTCCACGCTTTTAACTTTGGTCTTGCTCCCTCCAGCCTCATTTGGTTCAGGTCTGCTTTTACTTTTGCTCTCCAAATGAGAAGACCCCCCTCTCCACATAGCTAAGGAAGGAATAGACACATTTTTCCTTCCTTGTCAAAATAAGTCAGACTTCTCCCTCAAAAGATGACAACTCTGCGAGATTATAAAATTAGACTAAGTAAATTGCTTCTACCCCCTACCTCTCTTAATGGGTAACAATGGCTTGACTGCCACCAACACTAAAAAGTTATTTGGATCCAGTCAATTATTTAGCTAGGTAATAGACTTTGATAGCAGCTTGCATTTTGAATCAACTTCAAATGCCTTCAAACCTCCTCTTCTCCAAGGTGGCATCTTCAAACAGGGATAAAGGCTTGAGAGCAATCTTTCCACTTCTACCAACCCTTTCTCTATGAACCAGGAAATCGGATGCCACCAAGAACCTACTTCTGTCCTCTGTCCGAGAGGAACAGAATCCAATGCAGCTGCAGCTTACAAGGAAATGTGCCTGAGTACAAACAGCTGCCTCTGCTCTTTGCATCAGAGAAATGCAAAGGAATTCATAGAGCCACACAGGGTCAGAACAGTGACTGAGCCATTCCTATGAGGCAGATACTATTCACCTCTTTGTCAGTACCACCCCCCAACACCCCCCCACCACACACAGACTTTTCTCTGAATGTTTAGCTGAATAGCAGTCTAAAGCACACTAGGTGGTCCCCTTTCTATGACCTAGGCTTTTCCTCCTTCCCCCAGTCTCTTGGGATCAAGATATTCTCCTGGGATTCCTGACAATGATGAGAAACATCCAGCAAGCAACTATTCCATTCTGGCTCTGACCTCACATTCTTAAAGAAGGAAAGATGGTGATATTTTTCTCCACACTGTCATCAACTCAGGAATATATTGTCTGGCTGTCAGGAACTCTGCTCTTGCTTCCCTAAAGAGTGTTTGAGAATGAAGAGTGCCACTGGCTATTAAGCTGTCACTACCAACCTTGCCTGCCCACTGCAGCAGACCTGAGCACTCTACCAGATTATTTCATGCATGAGTTCTGGTTCCAGTATGCTCGCTGGAGGCATTAAATATCACAAAAATCCACTGGAGGGGAAACCAATAAATTAAACACCCTCAATATCACAAACATGCAGGGATACTGAGAATCTGAAACATATACATGTTACTTTTACTTTAAAATGACTCAAGTTGTCAAAAAAGTATAGCAACTAAGACTAAATAGACAAAAATATCAACATTGCTGTTTGCTTTTGGACCACACTCTGCTGTGCTCAGGATTTGTTTCTATTTCTGCACTTAGGGATCATTCCTCGCAGGCGCAGCAATATGTGGTATCAAGGATCAAAGCTGGGTGAGTTGTGTGCAGGGCAAATGACCTTCCTGTTGTACTATCACTCTGGTCCCCCAAATATCAACATTTTCCCAAAATTTTAAAAACCCAAGAAAATGTTACGTGTGGAATCTAAGGTCTCTGCCAACAATTTGATTTTCCTTCCTCTCATATTCTTTCCTCAGCTCTACACTTTACCAAAGGTAACTACCAGCCTAATTATCTGATGGTAATTTATTTATATATTGCATTCCTCTGATATTTTAAAGTGCATCATACAGCATTGTTATTTAAACACTCTCTTAGATTCCATTCAATTTCCATTAAAAAATAATGGCTTAAAGGTTTATCTAAGGTGACATGTGTAGAATCAGTTTTATATTACATCAGTTGAATGTAATTATATATGGGTTTATCACAACTCCCAAGGTTTTGGGGGGAGGGTTGGGAACCACAACTGAGTAGGTTCAGGGCTTTCTCCTGAGTTAGAGTTCAGGGTTACTCCAGCCAGTGCTCAGAGGAGAGTATGTCATGCAGGCTATGGAATCCAAGCTTCTTGCATTAAAAAAAAATACACTTCAACCCTTTGGGCTATTGCCTGGTTCTATCTTTTCAATTTTTGATGAATATTTATGTATTTATGATTTAGTAGTTAAGTATAATTTTGCAGTAAGCAAACTTTGTCTTATTTGTTTTCGTGTCACAGCCCACAATTCAGGGCTGGCTTTTGGCTCTGTGCTTAGAAATTACTCATTAGTGGTGTTCAGGGGGCCATACACAGTGCCAGAGATTGATGCCAAGAGTACTCTTAAGTATGCTTCCTTGATAACATGTCTGAGAATTTTTCTATGACAGTGTTTGTTGACATTTTGTTAAGGACCCTCAGAATTACTTTTATGTTATTCAAGAGCCTAGGTACACATAATAAATACATATATTGAACAGAAAAAAACTTAAGAGGGTTTCATGATATTTTGTTGTATTCTATTCTACACCATTCCATTCTACTCCACTGAATTCCATTTCTTTCTGAATTATAAGATTGAGATACTAAATTCACTCTAAGATCCCACAATAAGGTTCGATAAATACTGGCCTAAGGTCCTATTAGGGAGCATAATTTCTGTACATCTCAACATTATTAGATATTGCCACACAGTTCACTCAGTAGTAAGATGTACATAAATTTAGATATTAAAAATGTAAAAATGAACATATTATAAATTTTCTAAGTTATTTCATATCTTAGACATGATTTCTTTATTTAGTAAGTGAAGTTTCAATATTTTTTACTTGTTCTTTTACTTTATGTGTATATTATTATATGAAATTTTAAAATCTTAGCGTGGACAAATCAGTACAATGATATATATGATTTATTTAATTATTTATGCTGTAAGACAATAAATATTTCCACTGGGTGATATACAAAATATCTTCCTTTCTTTCCTAAAATTTCTGCACATCATTTTCTAAAGTTAGATATTCATCCAAGGGACTAGAGCCATAGCACAGCGGGTAGGGCATTTGCCTTGCATGTGGCCGACATGGGTTCTATTCATCTGTCCCTCTCGGAGAGCCCGGCAAGCTACAGAGTATCCCGCCCGCACGGCAGAGCCTGGCAAGCTACCCATGTCATATTCGATATGCCAAAAACAGTAATAACAAGTCTCACAATGGAGGCAGTAGTGGTGCTCACTCAAGCAAATCAATGAACAATGGGACAACAGTGCTACAGTGCTACAGATATTTATCCATTTGGGGCTTGTATTTTCCTATACTGTGGCATTGAAGTGAATGGCATAACAAATTATTCAGAAAGACTTTTTAGTAATCCATCCTTTCCCACAATTTCCCTAAAAATTGTAGGTTTTTTTTTTTTTTTTTTTTTTTTTTTTTTGCTTTTTGGGTCACATCCGGCGATGCACAGAGATTATTCCTGGCTCATGCACTCATGCACTCAGGAATTACTCCTGATGGTGCTCAATGGACCATATGGGATGCTGGGAATTGAACCTAGGTCGGCCTTATGCAAGGCAAATGCCCTACCCGCTGTGCTATCACTCCAGTCCAAAAAATTGTAGGTTTTTAATACAACTTTTGTCATAGGACAAATAATGAATTTGTTTCTTAGAATTTAATACAACTTTTGTCATAGGACAAATAATGAATTTGTTTCTTAGAATTAAATTTTTCATTATACTTATTTATCTCTGCACCAGCATTACATAACTATTTACTAAAGCTTTATAAATATTATCCTCTCAAATTGCATTATTTGACTGTTTTCTTGCAGTTCTTTTGACATTAGCTTATCTAATGGAAAAAACATAACAAATATTTCATTGAAATTCCATTGAATTTACGGATGTGTTTAAGGAAACTGTCATATTTTAATTTTCAATTTTTGAGTCTATGAATGTCCTTCAGGCAATTGTATAAATGACATATACGCATCATTATAGTATTATGCACAGTATTTCCAATGCCTTAAAAACCTCTTGCAAGTAAGTTCTCTGCTCCATTCCTCCCCTCACTGAGGAGTTTCTTTCCTTTCCCTTCTACTTTCCAATAATCCTGTCTACTTAAAACAACACAAGACAAAAACCTCTCTGCTCTGTCTTTTTATCTCTCCCCACAGCATCCTGCTATTTTTAAGGTTCACTCCTAGGTTTGTGTGTTAATGTTCTATTTGTTGTTCTCAGATCTAGTTAATTGAGAATTAACGATTTCATTTTCATAATTTCTATTGACTTGTGTCATATACTCTTTTGCATGACTTCATTTTACTTTTGAAATTAGAGCTTTTATATGTTAGTGACTCTATCTTTTGTTTATAGTTTAGCTTCCTTTTATTCCCCTTGAAAGATAGATCACCAGGTATAGAATTCTGATTGACTGTTCTTTTCTCTAGTACTCGAAGATATTGTTCTATTGTCTTTTGTGCTTTACTATTTTGATAAAGAAATTTTGCTGCCAATCTAATTGCTATTCTTATACAGATAATCTTTTCTTTTCATCACTTTGTTATTTTTAATTATTTCTTCTTTTTATATGATAATATCCTTACAATTCATCAGGGATGATCAGATATTTCCTACACACTACATATTATAGTCTATTCTAGTCTGTAAATGAATGAGTCTTACTCATTAATGGATTGTGATGCATATTTTATTTCAGGAGTGGTAGTTTCTTCTGTGGTCATGAGAAAGCATAATAAAATTCATTTTGTAATTCCTTAATTAGATCTGTTAATTTTTTAACCTCCTTTTTTTCTTTTTTTTTCTTTTTTTATTTTATTGAATCACTATGAGATAGTTACAAGCTTTCATGTTTGGGTTACAATCTCACAACCATCAAACACCCATCCCTCCACCAATGCACATTCCCCACCACCAATATCCTGGGTATACCCCCCTTTTCCACCCTCCCCTGCCTCTTTGGAAGACAATATTCCCCATACTCTCTCTCTACTTTTGGGCATTATGGCTTGCAAAACAAACACTGAGAGGTCATCATGTTTGGTTTATTATCTACTTTCGGCATGCATATCCCTTCCCGACTGGTTCCTCCAGCCATCATTTTCTTAGTGATCCCTTCTCTATTCCATCTGCTTTATCCCCTCCACTCATGAAGCTGTCTTCCAGCTATGGGGAAATCCTCCTGGCCTTGGGTGTCAGCCTAATGTGATGTTATTCTATACACCACAAATGAGTGCAGTCCTTCTATGTCTGTCCCCTCTTTCTGACTCATTTCACTTAGCATGATACTCTCCATGTCTATTCATTTATAAGCAAATTTCATGACTTCATCTCTCCTGCCAGCTGCGTAGTATTCCATTGTGTAGATGTACCAAAGTTTCTTTAACCATTCATCTGTTTCAAGGCACTCAGGTTGTTTCCAGATATTGGCTATTGTGAAAAATGCTGCAAAGAATATATAGGTACAGATGTCATTTCTATTGTGCTTTTTTGCATCCTCGGGATATATTCCCAGAAGTGGTATTGCAAGGTCTTATGGAAGCTCAATTTCTAGGTTTTGAAGGACTGATACGCTAACTTAGGGAAAGGACTTTGCTTATTCTATGTACCACTGAGGGCTTGTTATATTTTTGACTATCTTAACAAAATATCAACAATAGCTTCACAAGGAATGATTATGTAAGATGAAAGTAAACAAAATGACAAGTTGGCGAACATCAAATTGATATACCCTCTTCTTCCTCAAAATCATGGTTGCAGAACGTATTAACTTTCTTCAAATCTTTAACTCTTTCATTTTTGCATACAAACATAGTTGAGCATATGGCAATAATAAGCTTTCCAAAAAAGTTGATCAGGCATTCAAATCATGTTTGTATTACAGTAACTCTCCCAACAAAGTAACATTCCAGAAAGCAACATTTATTCTTTTCAAATCTCCAAGGTCAATATCACACATCTTGGTAAATATAGTGCACAAAGAGCTCTTTGACCATCTTTCCCAATAATGAAGGAACTCCAGGACTGGAACTCTCTGGGGTCCAAGGACTTCATCTCCTCATTTCTGTCAATAGCAAAGTAGGAGAAATAGCAAATAAAAATTTTAAAGCCAGGGCCATCTACCAAACACCTTGTTTCCATCAACAGTTTTGACTGGATCAGCTATTTTCTGATTCTAATTAAGTCTCTCAAAAAAATAAAATAAAAATTGTATGTCAGCAGAAGTGAGAGAAATAAAGGCAGCAGTTTTTTCTTGGCAAAAGTGATACTTTTGTTGGCTAAAAACTATGTGAATGAAGTCAGCTTTTAAGAGCTTATGGTTTCTTCAATATAAACCTAATAAATTAAAATTGGAAATTTTTTATGCCATTTCTACAAGAACTCATCAATCACTTATTTGTTTCATCTTTCTCACTCCTATCTTAAATCCAAAAAAGGAAAGTATTTTGCAAGTCCTAAAGGTTTAGTTAAAGCAACGACATTGCTATGAGTATAGAAACAGGGTTTTAGCTAAAGAAGTTTAAAGAGATTGTTTTAGTTTAGTTTTTTATCGTGCAAAAGGAAGAATCATGGCTTTGAGAGAGTGGGGGAAATGAAAACCTTCGGACTCTTCAGAGTTGGTGTCTGTTGACATAGCTATTTATTAGCACAAAAGTCTTAAAAGACATACAAAAGATAGGAAAGAATTATAAAGCAGCTTCCCATATACAACCTTCAGTTGTATGAAGTATCAAAACCATTTTGCTAGGTAAAATTTGTACTTAAACAAAATCACAGAATTGCTCCTCTTAATCCTTAAGTCCTTGAGTACAGTGCAAATATGATATGCATGGTTCAACAGAAGCTGTTGTCTGTCTTCTGTTTTATAATTAAGGGAAAAGAAAATGAAAGCCATTTGTATTTGGGTCATTTGAATAGTAAGCTGAATCAAAAAACTCAAAAAATTATAAAAAGTTATTAAAAACCTAGATTTAAGGTCATAAAGTGAAATAACTACAGGTCTTATGTGAATATTGTAGATTCAGTGAAAATATGAGGAGGTAGTGAAGGCTACGTAAAGTGTAAAGCTTTTTTCTCTTCCAAGGACTTGATTATTTAAAGTTGTCTTAGAGGCAAAAGTTACTTTAAAAAGCACATTAAGGATTAAGACTCATCTGCAAAGCCTCTCTATCTTTCCATTTGAAACCTCCCATCTGGATACAGAATTCCTGAGCATTTATAGATTTCCAAATAAAAGTACCATTCTTTTAGAAGATTGTTTAAAATATCTGGATTGCAACCTGGCTTTTGAAGTGACATCTGCTTGTCTTTACAGCTCAAATATATTCTGATGCTGACACATTTAAACAAAACAGAAGATTTTCTTTACTCTTTTTGCTAGAAGAAATTTTCTATGAGGTAAGTCCTTCTGAGGCATCAAGAAATATATGAGGCATCAGTTTTCTTTACTGAAAACCAAATCACAGTACCACAGAGCCCAGGACTCTTGAGTTCCCATGTGATCTCTCCACACAACATCGCATATAACCATGCCTTCTCTGTGGCACATATAGGTTAACTGACAATGCAACATCAAAGTTAATGATATGAAGGAAAGCATAATGGTTAGGGATTGCAGAGATGAGATCAAACTTTACATTGATGGCTCTCTGATGATCAATTTACTTAGATTATTTAAACTTTATTTTCCTATATCTAAGATGAAGATACTATTAGTATTTCTTTCCAAGGCTGTCAGCAACAAATAACCACGGGCTAGGTAGTTTAAAAAACAGAAATAACTTGTCTCACAGTAATGGGAGCTAGAAATCTAAGAACACAATATTGGCAGGGCTGACTTCTTCCATTGGCCTTAATGGAGAATTCATTCCCTGCCCCTCTCCTGGCTCTGGGTGGTTTTCTGCAGATTGTTAAACTTTCTTGATTACTGCTCTAGTATTGTGATTTCTGCACTATCTTTGCATGGTTTTCTCCTTCTGATTACCTGTGTCCAAATGTCCTCATTGTCTAAGAATCCTGTCATACTAAATCGAGGACTATTTCAGTGGGACCTCATCTTAACATTTGCCATGACCTTATTTTCAAATAAAACCATAATTTTATGTACTAGAGATAAAGATTTTAACATATGATGGAGTTGGGTTTACTTTAACCATCACAAAATGGTTCCTGATTTACAGTATTGTCTGAACTAGAGACATACTCTGATTAAAAATTAGATCGTAGTAATCAATGGAAATTATTACCTTTGTATAATCAGCAATCTGCAAATCTGCCAAAATGAACCATAAGCATGATAGTTTATAGTTTTATAGGCATTAGCCTCTCAATCTATTTTATATGTGGCTTCAGAGTTTCTAAACTTTGAGTACAATTGTTTATTTTTCCTAATTAAAGAGGCTTAGTGATTTCTTCTTTACTGAGGAAAGGTTCATTTCTCCCTGATAACATAAAATGTCTGTCCTGCTTCCCTTATTGTACTCTTTCCTTACTCCCCAGACTGGAGTGATAACACTGCGAGTAGGGCGTTTGCCTTGCGCACGGCCAACCCGGGTTCGATTCCTCCATCCCTCCTGGAGAGCCCGGTAAGCTACCGAGAGTATACGAGAGTATACGGCCCACACGGCAGAGCCTGGCAAGCACCCGTGGCGTATTCGATAAGCCAAAAACAGTAACAACAAGTCTCGAAATGGAGACATTACTGGTGCCCGATCGAGCAAATCACTGAACAAGGGGACCACAGTGCGGTGCAGTGCAGTGCTTCCTAACTCTCCAGCTTCAGACCTGCCCCATCCCAGAACCTCTACTCTATTCAGGTTGAGACGCTTGCTAGCTATTCTTTTTTCTTTAACATTTTGGTGCTTTGTATGGTTTGGGATACATTTATTCACCATCCACTTATAATGTTCATTTATCTTTTATGACTCACTCAAAGATAAGTTGTTTTTTTTTTATTTTGGTGAGTTTATGAAGCTAAAAACATTTTTAGTATGAATTTGGTAGAATGTCAATGGTGCAATCTTTTGGAAAAAGCTAAGGAGATTCATTTTAAAGATAAAATAATAAGTATATCAATGCATTAATATCATCATATATCCAAATGATATAAAAGATCATTTTAAAAGGCATTTCACCCTTTCCCCTATGTTCATAGCAATACTACTAAATTCATAGCTGGAACATGGAATCAACCTAAATTTCTACTGACAGATGACTGAACAAAGAAGACGTAGTATATATACATATATATATATATATATATATATATATATATATATATACTCAAGATAATGGAACTTTGTGCTAAAAAAAATAGAAGTTTGCAGTTTAGAAAAAATGGGATGATCCTGAAGTGACTGCTAAGTGAAATAAAAATATCAAGAAGTTAAAGAAAATTACTGAATGGTTTCATTCTTAGATGGAATTTTAATAACTAAAACAAACACTGGCCAAAAAGACAGCACAACTACCAATGGAGTCAATGAAGACTGATGGTTTTGGAGGGGAAGCAGAGATAGCAGAAATGGGAAGACGGGTCTTTCAGAATATGGAAAAGCACTGGAAATTTGGTGGGGAGTATGGTGAGTCTTATATACATGTAGAGGTATGAAGTTATATCTCTGTAATTCCATAGTTATGTCAAAATGAATATAAAAAGAAATCAAATAAATGGATAAAGGGAAGAGGAAAAATTATAGACATTAGAAATTAAATCATGTATTTTATTATTATATTTTCATATTTATTATTCCTAATATAAGCCTATAAAATTGACTTCTCTTTGGGCCCATCATAAGCCTTATTTTACTCAAAGAACTGATTTTGTTTCTACAGTACCATTTTACATTGTTGCCCCAATATCAATACAAGTGAACTTATTCTAATATAGTAACCTTGAGTTTATTCTCAAAGGTGCTTCATTTTAGAATATAATTTTAGTTATGCATAATGTTTTAATTAGTACATATTACCTTTAGTATGAATGCTTACAGTATACCATCTTTTAAGAAGATATGTTCCCATAGCAGTTTTTCCTCTCAGATAGCCCAGCAAGCTACCGAGAGTATCCCGCCTACATGGTAAAGCATGGCAAGCTACCTGTTATGTATTCAATATGCCAAAAACAGTAACAATAGCGGGGCTTATTCCCCTGACCGTGAAAGAGCCCCCAATGCGACAGCGTTGGGAAGGACGAGTAAGGAGAGGCTGCTAAAATCTCAGGCTCTTTGTATTCCTGGAGTAAGCAGATGCCATTGGGCTACACTAGCACACGGCAGGGACGGACGAATGGAGACATAACTGGCGCCCACTCAAGCAAATCGATGAACAACAGGATGACATAGATACAGTGATACAGTGACTGTATCATAAGAAATTTGCATTAAAATTTGTGTTAAATAATACACATTTTTGGCATAGTGAGGTAGTACAGCAGATGGAGTGCAGTGGACCTGTGTTTAGGAGTTAATTGATCTCTGGCATGGCACCCTGAGCACAGAGCCTGAATTAAGCCCTAAGAACTTCTGAGTGTAGTATAAAACCCCAATAATAATAATATAAAATTTTGTATAGTAATTAAACAATACTTAAAATTCAACTTAGATTACCTATATGGGGAAGACACAAAATTTACTTTGTTTCCTGGAAGAGAAATATAAGAAATCTGCCTCATCAGGTCACCAGTTGTATAGTGTTCATGGCCCCTCTAAATCCATCCTTCATACATTTCTGCATTGCTCTCTTCATTAGGATGTTGAATCTATTAAGCTCTGTCTTTCAGTTTGATTCTGCATCTGAAGGAGACATATACTGGAAGGCATGTGAGATGAGGTTTCCAGTTTGACTTTATGTTTCTATTAGACTATTTATATCCTGTTAAGGCCTCTTGCTTTTGTTCTGGGTTCCTCTTCTTGTTCTTCTTCAGTCTTGAAAGTATTAACACAGCCCATTAACTTTCCTCAACCCTTCCTTTAGCTTAGTGAATTGGCCTGCCTCAAGTTTGACTCCTAGAAAGTAGACTCTAAGATAGACATGAGTGGGTGCAATGTTTATAAGAAATGATTTTTTTTGAATCAATGGTTTCCGAAAGGATAAGAAGTAATCAAAAGGAGAGGAAGTTTTTGGGTCAATCTGAGTCAACTGAGAGTTCTGAAGTTGGCATAAACTTTCCAAATTACCACTGAGATGGGAGGAAAATCTGTATAATTCTGGCCTGCAAAATGATTGGACACACACTGCTCAAATAAGGAGCATGAAGTTGGACGAGTTATCCAATATTTGTCCATGGATATGAACACTTGAAGACTGATAAGGAATCTGGCTTGTGAAGTGCCAACCCAGGGAATACTCTCAATGAGTAAAAGTAATCTTATCTCCTTCTGAAGATCAGTTAAGTATCCTTTATTTGGTAGAGATTATTTTAGATGCTGATTAATTGGCAAGAACAGACATGTTTCAAGGTGGTCGTCTCAGTTTTATATTCATCTGGAAACATCTTATATTACCAGGTAGAAGTATGTTTGCTTTGAAAACTAGTACTTTTAAACACACAAAGTCTACATACAAATTCTCCAAATGAATACATTTTATTGGTCAGAATAGAGGTTATCTTTTCTTCTATAATAGTATCTCTGGCCCAAGTACTGAGGACATAGCACCATATTACATTTATTTTCTATTAACGTTAAATTTGTATTATATCTTAAGTGTAATTCCCTATTCTTGCATAGTAATATCCCAAGTTGACACCTCAGTTATGCATTTTGCATATCTTTTATCATTATAGTAAATTTTTGACATAGTATGTGATAGAATGCATGGAGTCCTTAGTCACTGCCAACTCTTACCTGTTCCTTCTTGTGATATGAGTCACCTGTTTTGATGGAATATTGTGTGTGATGCCGTTACTGGATCATCCAGTCTCTAAGTCTTTAGATAGTGCTGTCAGGCCTTGCAGATGGGGAAGAAAATCCAAACCAGAAACAATCATAACTCCCCATCAATAGTTGTCATTGCCCTTCTCAGCAAAGAGTATATACAATGTAGTGCACTTGCTACTCAAAGTATAAAGTATATTTTTATAGCATATGAGTGGAAATAGTGTCAATGATTGATCTCTGTTGCTGATAAATTGTGTATTTGCCAATACCAGTGGTTAGTTCAGCACTGGATACTTGGAGCATATGTGCAACTTACATATAGCTACCAATGCTTGCCACCAAGACTTGTCCACTTATGTTTTATTGTTTGACAAGTGGTATCTGAAGACAGAAGCTGGCTTTGTTAAGTTACTGTTAATTTGATAAGCTATTCTGTCCTGTATTAGGAAATTTAGTAGTGGATATTCTTTGTAGAAGATATTGTCTGGTGACCATTGATGTGAAATATAAAGATATTTTTTTAATTCCCATATATCATACACAGTTTTCTGACCTAGACCTTGAAGTTTGCATATTTTTTTCCAACTGACTATGACACTTGTTTTTCCTTAAATCAGTTTCTTCTCATCTAGAAATGAGAAAGAAGAAGGACAGGATGGAATGCAAAGTAAAATAAAGGTTTAAGCATTGGATAGTCATTTCATGAAAACACTTAAGCAATCAGAATGCATGACAAGTGAGGCATATTATCATATAGTTTAAAACCTCCAAAGAGGTTTTCTGAAGAAAAATACTTAGCTTTATATTTAATATATTCAGCAGAACAAATGATGCTGATATTTACATTACTTCAAACAGGAATTATTTGACACATCTATAAATCATCTTCCCTGGAATGTTCAGCAAATTAAAAACACTGGCAGTGTTCAGAATGAGGTAATTCCAAATGAATATACATAACTTTGCAAAAACAAAAAAAATGCTTCCTAATCTGTAAAGTGATAAAGCAGAGAGAAGGAGGAGTAGGAAATAAAAGAGGGGAGGAAAAAGATAAGGATGAGAGAGAAGAAAGGAAGAAGGAAAGGAGGAGTAGGAGGATGGAGAGGAGGAGGGAGAATGGCCAAAGAATGTGAAGGAGTTTTACTTATATACAACACATCTCATCCATACTCTTAAAGTCATATTTTAAAAAAGAAGCAGGACACAGGAAATTGTCAACTTCCTTCCAGGTCCAAACATTTGAATATATCAGACTTATCTGAGTCATGCTTCCCCAGCTTCAATTCCCCAGTAACAGTTCCTGTCTCAGCTATTAAATCAAAACTTTCATGGCATTGGGAATGCGACTCAGGTGGCCGGGAACATGCATTGCACGTTCAAGGCACTGCATGAGATTCCTGGTATTGCATCCCCATCACTCACTCAGCGCCACTGGGTAAAGTCATGGTACCTCAGCCCCAGAACTGCTTGGTTTAGCTTAAGCTAGCACTAATAGGGGAGCTACTTACAATAATTTAATTTTTTTAAACTAAGGGCTGGAGCGATAGCACAGCGGTAGGGTGTTCGCCTTTCATGTGGCCGACCCATGTTCGATTCCTCCGTCCCTCTGGGAGTGCCCGGCAAGCTACTGAGAGTATCTTGCCCACACAGCAGAGCCTGGCAAGCTACCCGTGGCTTATTGGATATGCCAAAAACAGTAACAATAAGTCTTACAATGAGAACCATTACTGGTGCCCACTCAAACAAATCAATGAACAACAGGATTTAAAGTAAAGTATACATGCAAATAAGGTTTAGTTCCCTTCCCTTTTTTTGGTCATTATTGCTGATAACATTATTATTGATAACAATAACAGTATTTCATTAAATGTTTCATAAAATATTAGACTTTAGATATAAGTGCCGAAGGACAACCTCCAGCAATGGACCCTACTTGTAAAATTACAATAAAAAGGACAATGGAAACAAATATCAGGGCTACTTGTCCTGATCTAGAGGAAACATGAGTGGGTAGAGACTACACATATAAATTGAGATCTGAAGGATATGCAGAATTAAGATGAAATAAAGGAGTTAATCATGATAGGTGACACAACGGGAGGGAAGAGTAGTAGAGACAGAAAAAAAAAGAGATAGTAAAGCAGGTAAGGCAATAAAAAGCTCCCCACAGTAGCATTGAGACCTGACTATCAGGTCTGATTTCTGGCCTTTATTGTTCTGCCAGGGGCTGGTGAGGTGTTTGCCTCCAAGGGGGCCCAGGAAGGGAGCCCTAGAGTAGGGGTGTCTTCTCTGAACACTCACTGTTTCCATACACAAAATAAAATTGCTTTTTTTCATCAAAAAAATAAAGCAGATTATTAGGAATCTACCTTAAGAACAGTAGGATGCCATTAATGGGGTTTTTATTTAGTGAAGGATGCCAGTTCCTCCCTCCCTCCCTCCCTCCCTCCCTCCCTCCCTCCCTCCCTCTCTCCCTCCCTCTCTTCCTTCCTTCCTTCCTTCCTTCCTTCCTTCCTTCCTTCCTTCCTTCCTTCCTTCCTTCCTTCCTTCCTTCCGTCCTCCCTTCCTTCTTCCCTTCCTCCCTCTCTCCCTCCCTCCCACTCTCCCTCCCTCCCACTCTCCGTCCCTCCCTCCCTCCCTCCCTCCCTCCCTCCCTCCCTCCCTTCCTTCCTTCCTCCCTTCCTTCCTTCCTCCATTCCTTCTTGCCTCCCTTCCTTCCTTCCTCCATTCCTTCCTCCCTCCCTTTCTTCCTCCCTCCCTTCCTTCCTTCCTTCCTTCCTTCCTTCCTCCCTTCCTCCCTTCCTTCCTCCCTCCCTCCCTTCCTCCCTTCCTTCCTTCCTCCATTCCTTCCTGCCTCCCTTCATTCCTTCCTCCCTTCCTTCCTCCCTTCCTTTCTTCCTCCCTCCCTCCCTCCCTCCCTTCCTTCCTTCCTTCCTTCCTTCCTTCCTTCCTTCCTTCCTTCCTTCCTTCCTTCCTTCCTTCCTTCCTTCCTTCCTTCCTTCCTTCCTTCATTCCTTCCTTCCTCCCTTCTTTCCTTCCTCCCTCCCTCCCTCCCTCCCTCCCTCCCTCCCAACCTCCCTCCCTTCCTCCCTCCCTCCCTCCCTCCCTCCCTCCCTTTCTTCCTCCCTTCCTCCCTCCCTCCCTCCCTCCCTCCCTCCCTCCCTCCCTCCCTCCCTCCCTTCCTTCCTTCCTTCCTTCCTCCCTTCCTTCCTTCCTCCCTCCCTCCCTCCCTCCCTTTCTTCCTTCTTCCTTCCTTCCTCCCTTCCTCCCTTCCTTCTTCCCTTCCTTCCTTCCTCCCTCCCTCCCTCCCTCCCTCCCTTTCTTCCTTCCTTCCTTCCTTCCTCCCTTCCTCCCTTCCTTCTTCCCTTCCTCCCTCTCTCCCTCCCTCCCACTCTCCCTCTCTCCCTCCCTCCCTCCCTCCCTCCCTCCCTCCCTTCCTTCCTTCCTCCCTTCCTTCCTTCCTTCCTTCCTTCCTTCCTTCCTTCCTTCCTTCCTTCCTTCCTTCCTTCCTCCATTCCTTCCTTCCTCCCTTCCTTCCTCCCTCCCTCCCTTCCTCCCTTCCTTCCTCCCTCCCTCCCTTCCTTCCTCCCTTCCACCCTCCCTCCCTTCCTCCCTCCCTCCCTTCCTCCCTCCCTCCCTCCTTCCCTCCCTCCCTCCCTCCATTTCTTCCTTCCTTCCTTCCTTCCTTCCTTCCTTCCTTCCTTCCTTCCTTCCTTCCTTCCTTCCTCCCTTCCTCCCTTCCTCCCTTCCTTCCTCCCTTCCTCCCTTCCTTCCTCCCTTCCTCCCTTCCTTCCTCCCTTCCTCCCTTCCTTCCTCCCTTCCTCCCTCCCTCCCTCCCTTTCTTCCTCCCTTCCTCCCTTTCTTCCTTCCTTCCTTCCTTCCTCCCTTCTTTCCTTCTTTCCTTCCTTCCTCCCTTCCTCCCTCCCTCCCTCCCTCCCTCCCTCCCTCCCTCCCTTCCTTCCTTCCTTCCTTCCTTCCTTCCTTCCTTCCTTCCTTCCTCCCTCCCTCCCTCCCTCCCTCCCTCCCTCCCTCCCTCCCTCCCTCCCTTCCTTCCTTCCTTCCTTCCTTCCTTCCTTCCTTCCTTCCTTCCTTCCTTCCTTCCTTCCTTCCTTCCTTCCCTCTTTTCTTCCTTCCTCATTCTTTTTTACTTTGCATGTTTTTGATAGTTTTGCTTGTCTCATGGAAAATACATTGAAGAGATACATTGAATCAAGAGCTCTTTTGGAAAAGGACTCAATAGAACTTGGCTACAGTGGCTGTTGGGATAAGAAACAAACAGAAGGCATAGGGACACATCTCGAAGAGCAGGAGTACATGCTTATATGAAGAGTCCCCAGTTTGATTCATAATACTACATGATCCTCAAAGCAGCATCAGCTGTGATCCTGGTGGCCCCCAACAAACCTTCAGCTCTGTATAGCTGGGCCAGGATAAGTATCACCGGGAGTGATCCCAGTCCTCTTTTGTACTACTTGCCCTCCCCATTCACCCCAAACAATTAAAAAACTAGGCAAACATAAAAGAAAATGCTCTGGTTTATTACCCTGGAGTAGATGGAGGCCTCACTGACTGAGGCTGGTAGCAGAGTAAGCACAGAAATCACTTGGCTCTCTGATCACAAGCACAGTCATGCCCTGCATGTGACAGAATGCTCATATTTTTATCATCAGTACTCAGTCACATACATCACTTCAGATTTTGCTTCAAAGTGCTTGATGTGGGGGAAACTTCTCATAGGATGGCAGAAAATAAGCTATTTTCTTGAAATAGGTCAATTCAATTGAAAACTCACTTTCCTATAGAATAAATGCATAAGATTACCTAAGAAATAAAAATGAACTAAATATTTCAGTAGATCTACACTAGATCTAGAAAACCTAATTTTGGACTGCTCCAGGATTTGGCCCTAAACTTTCTTTAAAGATGATCCAGTCCCAAGATAATCAAAGGTAACTGAGAACTATATCAAATTTAACTTGTGAAAACTGGATTTATCTTTCCTCATCATTCCATCATACCTAAAGCTACATCCATCTTTAGCCATCCAATACCTGGGGATAAATAATTACTCTCATACAAATGTTTAGTCTTTCCTCAAACTATTGACTCCATCTTCAGGAAACATCTAGACTCATTTTTAAAAAAATTATTTATTTTATTGAATCACCATGTGGAAAGTTACAAAGCTTTCAGGATTAAGTCTCATTCTTTTCTATGGAGTTTTTGTTTGTTTTCTGTTTTGTTTTTGTTTGTTTGTTTGGGGTTCACACCTGGCAGTGCTCAAGGCTTACTTCTGGCTTTGAACTTGGGGCTCATCCCTGGCAGGGGTGGGTACACCATAGGATGCCAGAGATCCAACTCAAGTCAGCCACATGCAAGGCAAGTGTTCTACCAGCTGTACTATTGCTCTCACTCTTCATTCCCCATGTTGTCTGAGCTGGTATCATATCATACTTGGGTTCCTGATAAAACTTTCTAAATCATCTCCTTTGCATTCATCTCCACATTTTATTGTTTAACCTCAACAGGGCAGTTCCTTTAAAGACAAAAGTCACTTTAGTAATGCCACTCCTCTGTTCAAAGCTCACTAGCAATTTTCTAACTTGTTCAAGATTAAAAAAAAAAACGCAGTCCTGGGCCTTAGTGATAGTACAGTGGGCAGGGCATTTGCCTTGCATATGACCAATCCACGTTTGATTCCCGGCACCCTATATGGTCCCCCAAGCAATGCCAGGAGGACTTCCTGAATGTAGAGCCAGAAGTAACCCCTGAGTATCGCCAAGTGTCGCCCAAAAAGCCAAAGAACAAAACAGGTAGTCCGTGAATGTATCATAGAGCATATTTGATGTGGTCCTAAGTTCAATTGCAATCCCCCCTTGCTATCCCCCCAACATTGATGAGTGTGATCCCTAGCACCAATGAGTGTGACCACCATCTCTTGTACCCCAACACATGTGACACCCCCAACAAAACTAAATTAATAAAAATTTGGAAAAGCTTATATAATCAGATATACATGTAGGCAATCTTCTGATCCATTTCAAGCTCTTTCTCAAACACTGCCGAGTATTCAGCGGTTCCTTTACTAACTTTCATTATTCATTTACAACAACTTTTTCCCCTGCCACCTTGCCTTGGTCTACAATTTTTTCCCCCTCAACACTTATTATCACCTAACTTGTCATATAATTTTATTATGCATTATGTTCATTGGTTGTTGTTTTTTTCTCACTTAGTTTTTAAATATAAACTTTTTGAGATGGGGGATATGTGTGGATTGTACTTTTTTTTTGGAGATATTACAACAGTCCTCCAGAATTCCTGCCACATATGTTTTCAAAAGTGTTTGAAGTGGTGAATGCTAACGAGGCCATGCAACCATTGATATTCTGTTCACAAATGTTCATTCAGTGCACCCATTTGCAAAATAACTCAGGGCAAGAGCAATAGTACAACACTTGCCTTGCATGCTGCCAACTTGAGTTCATTCCACAGTACTGCAAATGGTCTCTTGAAAAAGGAGTAAGTCCTGAGCACCATCAGCTGTGGCCCCCAAACAAATAAAAAAGACTGAAGAACAAAACCCTGAGACATAATTGTGTGACTTATTTAGCAATGAGATGTGAGCAGAAGAAATAAGTGTTAAAGATAGAAGCTTCAATTACTAACAGGCAGTTGGACTTTTTTTTTATATATTAATTGTAAAGGGTATGTTGAGCTGGAGTTATGCTAGCTTCTATCCTCTGTCATTCACCATCGTAAATTTCTTTTTTTTCTTTTTTTAAAATTTATTTATTAGTGAGTCATAGTGAGGGTACACACTGCCCTATGACCCAGCAACTCCATGAGGGCTGTAACTCTTTGGTTGCTCCTTCCACTTTCTTCATCCCAGCAGTCCCATCCTTTCCCATGACCATTTCTTCAAATGTCCAGAGAGCAAGTATGAGAAAGAGGAAAGGGATTTGTACTTAAGTTCTTTCCTCACCCCAAGCCAGGCCTGAGTTCGAGCCCAGAGGGTCACAAACAAATGTCACGCTTACGCTGAGCAGATGCCTGGTCTGTGCGAGCGAGTGTGAGTGAGACGAGGGTTTCCCAGAACAGACTCCCAAATAAGACGCTTCCCTTTCTCCTAATGCTGATGCAACATCTGTGAAATGTTATTGGATAATTGGAAACATGACTGAGATACAAAATCCATGGGAGCACATGTTTCTGCCTGCAGACAGAAAAGGTCTGAGAAAGGTTATATGGCAATTTACTCTCCCAAACATATGTGTAGGAAAGTGAGCGAAGGACACACCTGCATCTGAAGGATGATCTATTGCGGTTCCCAGGGACGAGGGAGCATGGAGAGCCAAGTGGCCGCCTTGAAACATGGACAAATTGGGTTGGGGGATCTTATCGCATGCCCTTTGTCACCCAGTCCTCGTTTACTGAATAAGGTTACATTCCCAATTGACTGGCCAGTTCGGCATCACTTTGGAGAGTCTTCTTCAGGCCCCACTTCTGCCTCCCCAAAATGGTCCTCAGTTCAGTGTGGGAGAGAGCTTTTTTTCACATGCGGACACTTTGCTAGCACCAGAGCTCCTTGAGGCAAACCGCACAGCTACAGGTAAGTCAGGGCTGCAGTCTTAGGAGAACACTAGATATGCTGCATATCCACACACTCGAATCAGGAAACAATAAAAGGGGGAAAAACTTTGCTATGGGTATAAATCTGCCTAAGATAGAGACTATGGAGTGCTTCACTTCACTGTCACTGTCATCCCATTGCTCATCAGTTTGCTCGAGCGGGCACCAGTAACGTCTCTATTGTGAGACTCATCGTTACTGTTTCTGGCATATCGAATACACCACAGGTAGGTTTCCAGGCTCTGCCGTGTGGGTGGGATACTCTCAGTAGCTTGCTGGGCTCTCCGAGAGGGATGGAGGAATCGAACCCGGTCGGACGCATGCAAGGCAAACGCCCTACCTGCTGTGCTATTAAGAAATATTTACTTTATAATTGAATCACAGTGAGATATGCAGTTACAAAGTTGTTCATGATTGGATTTCAGTCCCTTAATGTTCCAAACCCACCAGTGTACATTTCCTACCACCAATGTTCCCAGATTCCTGCCTGCCTGTATCATCACCCTGCCCACCCTGCCTTTGCCTCTATGACAGCCATTTTTCTTGTCTCTCTCTCTCTCTCTCTCTCTCTCTCTCTCTCTCTCTCTCTCTCTCACACACACACACACACACACACACACACACATATACACACAGAGTCTCTCCTTGCCTTGCGCACAACCAACCTAGGTTCAATCATTCCAGCATCCCATATGGTCCTCCGAGCACTACCAGAAGAGAATTTTTAGTGTAAAGCCAGGAGTAACCCCTGAGCCTCATTGGGTGTACCTCAAAAACTAAAATGAACAAAACCCCAAACCAATCCATCAAACAAGCTTTGCTTAAAAACACACACACACATTTTTTTTTTGAGCTACTTTTGAATTCAGTCAACTGTATAAGGAAGAGGAGGTGAGAGTTTAGCACCATGATGCTTGACAGTGCCCTTCATCTCCCCAGTGGTCGTGGAGGCCTCAGTGGTAACTGAACCCTTTCCAACAGCCATGCTCCAGAGTCATCTCTGAGTGAGGCACTGCATACTTGTATGTGCACATATACAGGCATTCCCACTCACATGGCCACACAGGCATTTGTGTGCTTATGTGCATGTATGCATGTGTGCATGCGCATGTACACACACACACACATTCAGGTGATTTAAGGATAATGCAGCCCATTCATATATAATCCTGTTTCTGAATTCAAAGCACATGGTTAAGTTCTGATTTTTTTTTAAGTAGCCAATTTGTATGCTCACTGCACACAATGCTGGTTTGACTTAACTTGACTTTTTCTGGCTGAAAACTTTTCTCAGTTGCTGCCATCAATGGAAAACAGATTAAGAGACAAATTTCAAATGAACACTTGAAGCCCTTTCTTGAAAGCAGGAAAACAGAAGGGAACGCTCTACCGGGGCTGCATTCTGCAAAGCTTGCTGTCATCAACACCGGCCTTCCTCCTCTGCATTCACAGTGCATATGTAAGTGGTGCTGAAGACGTGTGGGGTTATGAAAATGTGGTGGAGCCCACCCCATGAAAATTTCAAGAATCACATCACTTACTGGAATGCAATGATATACTTTTGCACATAAATAACCTACGTGTCTGTAGATGAAATGCAACTTCCAAAATTTTTTTCTCATCATTATTGAATTGCCATTTCATTCACTAAACCTGAAATTTCCATTCAGTCAGAATCATTCATATTACCCACAACTTCAAAAGACTAAAATCATTTTACTGTAACTATATATTGAAATTGAAATTTATATATAATATATAGTATATATAAATATATAATGAATAATATAAATATAGAGAATACAATATATAAAATATATTAAATATACATATTCAATACTAGGCCAAGGTGGACTGGAGAGACAGCACAGCAGGTAGAGCATTTGCCTTGCACGTGGCTGACCCGGGCTTGATTCCTCCATGCCTCTTGGAGAGCCTGGCAAGCTACTGAGAGTATCCCACCCGCACAGTAGAGCCTGGCAAGCTCCTTGTAGCGTATTTGATATGCCAAAAGCAGTAACAACAGGTCTCACAATGGAGACTTTACTGGTGCCCGCTCGTATTTGATATGCCAAAAACAGTAACAACAGGTCTCACAATAGAGACTTTACTGATGCCTGCTCGAGCAAATCGATGAACAACGGGACAACAATGCTACTAGGCAAAGGATAAATTTAATTTCACTGATTCTTTATAAATAAACCACTAACCCCTGATTTAAGATGGGGTTGGG
Organism: Sorex araneus; assembly: GCF_027595985.1. Classification (NCBI taxonomy): domain Eukaryota; kingdom Metazoa; phylum Chordata; class Mammalia; order Eulipotyphla; family Soricidae; genus Sorex; species Sorex araneus. The sequence goes on from NC_073305.1 coordinate 168,953,154, forward strand.
GGTAATACACTATTCATAATCATTTTTAAGCTAAAGCATATTTAACTGACTTTAAAAAAACATTGCTGGCTCATTTGCTAAAATCAAAAGCACTGTAGCACTGTCGTCCCATTGTTCATTGATTTTCTCAGGCGGGCACCAGTAACATCTCCATTGTGAGACTTGTTACTATATTTGGCATATTGAATACGCCACGGGTAGCTTGCCAGGCTCTGCCGTGCGCGCGGTATACTCTCGGTAGCTTGCTGGGCTCCCTGAGAGTGATGGAAGAATCAAAGATGGGTCAGCAACATGCAAGGCAAACACCCTACCCACTGTGCTATTGCTCCAGTCCAACAAAAAACTTGTGTTTGCTCTTGTTTTCAGTACCCCAGAAGCAGCTTGAGCCTGAAATAATCTCTCTCTCCATTTATTTCATATGCTCACCCTTAAGGTTGTTTTTTCAGGAAATAAAAACCACTGACCTACTCTTAGCTTCTTTTTTACAATTTTTTAAAATTTTATAAAGTTGTTCACAATATTTAATTACATTTAATATTCAAAAACCAATCCCAATACCATTACACCTTCCCACCACCATATTTCGGGTGATTCCATTCTAAACCTCAATCCCTACTCCAAAGCAGAACAGAAATAATATAATATTCCCTCTAAGGTCAGTTGCCTTCTACTTTGAATCCCATCAAATGTGGTGCGGTATTCTTGGAGTATGGTTAGGGTGTGTCCTACAAAGTTTTGCACAGCCACAAATGCGGTTGCACGGTCCAGGAAAAGGTTCACTCGTGGTATTTGGCTGCTGGGGCTGAGTCCCTTGGGGCAGGGAGGGTTTTACCTGCCCCCTCTTGGGTGCCCTGAGTGAAACGGCTTGGTGTGGGGTCTGGAGGCATCGTTATGGTGAATGTCATGTTTCTCCCTTCCAGGAGAGAAGGATGTGTGATCTGGATGGCAGCTGATGATGAGATTATCTGGGGCCAGCCTGGGATGGTTTATTACTCTTAGCTTCTTTCCCAAATTTTGACCCAGAGTTGTTGATGCACAGCCATGATTTGAATGGTCCCAGACTGGACTCCAATTTAGACAATGGTGCATATTTATTTACCCTCAAAAGAACTGTGACTTGTGTAAACCCTGCTACCAAGAGATTTTAGAGAATAACTACCTAGTATTGGTCAACCTTTTATAGTCTGCGTCGGTTCACAAAAACGATTGCTTTAACCTCACTGATAGTTACCTTATGTTGTGCATAAAATTACTGATCTTAAAAAGATGTCAGGGCCAGAGCAACAGTACAGTGGGTAAAGCTTTTGATTGCAAAAGACCACCAGAGTTTCCTCAGCACCCCATGTGGTCCCCAAGCATCACTAGGAGTGACCCTGGAGCACAGAGCCAGAGTAAGCCCTGAGCAAAGCCCAGTTTGGCAAATAAATAAATAAATAAATAAATAAATAAATAAATAAAAGAAACAAAGAAGATGGACTATGGTTAAAATCATATCCTTAATTTGCAAGACTAAAATTGTTCATGGTCATCAGATACTATGGAAGAATTTGAGAAAGGAGTTGATATATATAAGAATAAGAAACTCAGAGCCAGAGAGATTAGCTTAGAAGGGGAAATCAGCACCTCAGAGCAGTAGTTTAGATCCAGGAAGAAACCAACGACTTTGAAACCCGAGGTAAGAAAAACAGATGGATGAAAGCTATTTAAGGTTTATTCCACTCTGGAGAAGCTCATGTCCTCATTCGAAGATGTTTTCTTCCCTTTCTCTCCGATCACTCTTTCTAGAAAAGTTCTTTCAATAAAAATTATTTTGTTTCACAAAATAGACATTACTTGAACTTCAAGAAGAAGCATGAAATTATTACTTTCGCTGACACTTTAATCATTTGACTTTTTTATTTCTTTTCCTTTTTTTTCTTTTTGGTTCACACCCAGTGATGCTCCTGGCTCTGCACTTAGGAATTGTTCCTGACGGTGCTTGGGGGACCATATAAAATGTTGGGGATTGGACCCGGGTTGGCCGCATACAAGGCAAACACCCTACCATGTACTATCACTCTGGCCCCTCATTTAATTTTTAATAGCCAGTGACAGATGGAATTAGCTAAGTAGTTAAAGCATAGGGTCATAACTGAAATATTATATATTTTGCATTGAGACAGTATATGCAGTTTTAACTGAGCATATGCTGGGGTATGGGGCTGAGAGGTAAAAACTCAGCCAAGTGAAGAAAAGATAGATGCAGTGAGGCAGAGAGGATACTACAGATGGGTTAGGTCTGAGGCTGGGAGGCAGCGTGGCAAAATTTTGGCTCTAAGTACCCAGTGTCTATTTATGGGATTGGAGCTGAGAGGAGAGATGCAGGTAGAATCTTCAGGATCTGGAGAGGCAAGCAGAAAGCGGGTTCCAGGAAACTTCCCATATATCAGTAAAAGTGTTGACTCATTTTGTTTTTGCAATCCAAGGCTGGCTTCATAGGACAGCTGGAAGAGTTATGAGCCATCATTAGGTGGAACCTTTTTAGTGGCCTGGTCTAGAGGCCAGAAGGTCACAAAGGAAAACTAATATGAGCACTTGTTTTGCTTTGCCTTAATGCTTAATGCATTGAAAGCTGACTTCATTACCTTCTGCTTAGTTTACGATGGTTTCCTTCTCTTGCTAACATCACATTTTCCCCAGGGTATTCTTTTTTTTAGGGGGTTGGGTCACACCCCACGATGCTCAGGGGTCACTTATGGCTCATGCACTTCAGGAATTACTCCTGGCGGTGCTTGGGGGATCATATGGCATGCTGGGAATCGAACCCGGGTCGGCCACGTGCAAGGCAAACGCCCTACCTGCTGTGCTATCGGTCCGGCCCCTCCCCAGGGTATTATTTGTTCAACAGAAGAGCATTTATCTTGCTTTCTGAGCTGCACTCTCCTTTATAGAAGATGCTGAGATTTACTGGGGAGAACATGGATGAGGAAAGTGGGGCTCAGTGAAGATACGCCAGGTTGCCTAACACAAGTGGGTTCAGTCCTCCGTGTTTCCATGAAGCTGCAGCCCCACCCCCTTCCTTTAAAGCTGTGCCTTGAAACAGCCCCTCTCCATCACCAGCCTAAACAAGTTGGCAGGTATTCAGAAAACACTTGGATGGTGGGATCACTCTGCACAAATGTTAAAGATGATCTTTTTTGTAACGTCTCCTTGCAGGAACTCTGTTCACTGCATTCAAGATTTTTGCCTTAGTTTGCAAGATTTTAACTGTTACCATTTTCTTCCAGGGGTTACATGCAGGTTGTTGAATATGCATACACCACTCATTTCACTCCAACTCCAGAGGTGCTGACCCTGGTATCTCGAAGCCCTGTTGCTTCATACCCAGGGTATCCAAGAATAGGAACCAGTAGGAAGCTTCGAGTAAGTTCAAAACTCAAAAGGGACATTTCACAGCCTTCTCTGCACTCATCTCCCCACTGGCAGGAGAGATAAATATGCTGGCCCAGCTCTGAGAGTAGTTTCCATTCCTGAAAATGCATGTTTAAATATTTAATAAAAGCATACATTTAAAGAACTAGCAGATGTTGGGGAAGCAGCTGAAAAGAAGGCAAAAACGATCTTCGTCAGGGGGAGATTAGTTAGTGTTCAAGGAATGGTCACGATGTTATGCATCTCTAGGCTACACAAACACTCTAGAGAGAAGCAAGAGGGAAAAGAATACGTAGACTCTCAGCCCCATGCACGGAAGCAGGAACAGTTACAGCATATTCTGGAGGTTCAACTCTCAAGTCAAAATCCAGCACCAAACCCTCTCTCTAAACGGGCCTTGTAAATCCATCGGGCGGCTGGGGAAGACAGATGGCACGGTATCTAACACTTACGTAACCACAACCTGAGCAAGCCGGACCTGTCAGAGCAACGGAACAAGGATGCCTCTGAGAAAAAGATAAATTGTGCTCTTTAAAACCCACTGGAACGGCTCTCCCTGGCAAGCAAGGGTACAGCAGGGGGGCATCAGGATCTTCCAACACAGGCAGCCAGCTGTACAACCTTGGCAAGGCAGCCAGTTAAGCCAGCCAGGCCGTTGTGTGTCAGTAATTCTGGGTGGTGCCAAAGCCCAGGGTGCCTTGCAGGGCCTCGGATTGCAGGCGGGGTTGAAGCAGCCTCCGGAAGGTTGAAGGAGTGGACAGTCCAGCAGTGCCATGTGGTGGGAGCCGTTAGTCAGCCCTCCTGAGCACAGATCGTCCCAGACTTGCCTATTTCCCCATTTATAAATAAACGACCCCAGAGTCACACAGACACTGCTACCCAGGCGAAACAGCAGCATGGGGCATTTTTTTTTTCCAAGAAAGTTAGAACAAAACAGCAGAGCTCTGAGCGAAACCACAGCTCCTCCAGCTCGGGCAAAAATCTGGGCAAGTCAAGAACAGCTTGGTGAATTAACCCCACACAAGCCCTCCTCAGAGCCAGCATCTCCGGGATAAACTGTTCACTTTGCTGGGGTTCATTTAGATCAACTTGTTTTGTACCAAACACAATTTGAGATCTTCTATATTAAGAAAGCATGCGTCCTACTTGGTGTTCAGGAGTTTTAAAAAGTGCACCATTTTAGGGAAAAAAGGACAGAATGAGGATGAGGCCAAATATGTTGTTCTAAGAGGAAGGGTAGAGTTGGAAATAATCTCTTTGCTAAAATCTGACCAAAGACCAGCTGCACAGACCGAAGAAGCCAGGGCCGCCCCCGTCCTTGCTGTTGCTGTTAATGAGCCCCCTTCCACCAGGTCCACACTTCAGATTTGTTACATGAGTCTTATGTTTGGGTGATATTCACAATGGCATTGACTTTTATAGCTTGGGTGGGTACCAATCCACCACATATAGAAACATTTCTCCAAGGAACCATTTCCAAGTTCTCCACAACTGACTTAATAAAACGAACTTTTGGAAAGCAATGCTTGTAAATTGAGGACAGCCTGTCCTGTCTGTAACATACCAGCTTATCACCTGTAGTGATTAAAGTACATCTCGTAGAACAGAAGTATTCCCCAAATGTCATATTCCACATCATCTGTCATTTGATAGTTTCTTGGGTACTTGCAAGATGCCGTGGATTCCAAAGTGCATAATACATGATCCCAACTCTTAAGCAGATTGTACTCCTAAAAAAAATTACCATATGATGCTTAAAGGGCTGCGATCGAAGGAAAAAGAGAGGCTTTTCATGGGAAGGGAAATCCTGTGGAAGCATCACAGAAAACTTGTAAAAGAGGTACAGATTCCTAGCTTAAGTATATTGGATTTATTCTAAGAAGCATCCTTATATCATACCCTCATTATGATTTACTTTTTTGGATATGTAGGATTTAGCTCAAGGTAATAAAGTAAAACTGTCTCTACAAAATTCCTGAATGTTAAGAAAACAATGGACCTATGGTTTAGAGACATTGGGTCACTGTCACTGTCACTGTCATCCCATTCATTGCTCATCGATTTGTTCAAGCGGGCACCAATAACGTCTCTCATCGTGAGACTTATTGTTACTGTTTTTGGCATATCCAATATGCCAGGGGTAGCTTGCCAGTCTCTGCCGTTTGGGTGTGATACTCTCGGTAGCTCGCTGGGCTCTCCGAGAGGGGCAGAGGAATCGAACACGGGTCAGCCGCATGAAAGGTGAATGCCCTACCACTGTGCTATCACTCCAGCCCAGAGACATTGAGTACTAGCAAAATCTTGATACATTTTGTAACTGTGACCAATTCCTCCTTTCCCTCCAATATCCTTGTGTTTGGGAAGAAGTAAGATTCTAGAAATCATGGGGAAACATAATAAAAATTTAGTGTTTTGTTGAATATTTAAATAGACCTAATGATGCAGCAGGCATGGAAGAGCAGAGCAGTAGATGAACTCATTAATTTAGTTCATTGAATTGGTCAGTTTAACTCTCACCCACAGAGAAGGTATTGCAACCGAAATAAATAAAGGGGTGGCTGTGGTAAGAAATGATTTAGGTAAAAGGAAGCCCCAGTCAGGGTTGCTCTCCTCTTCTCCCTCTCATTGCATACTCACCTATGCTCTGACGGACTGCAGGATCAGATTGGGTTCTTGTGCTCAGAGAGACAGCTGGGCAGCAGGGATCTTGCCCAAACACACATGGAAAACCAGGACTTCAGGGAAGCACTGTGGACAATCTAAGAGAGGCCCAGCAAAAAGATTTCAGAGGCATACACTGGTAAAGAGTGGCAAAGAAGCAAGACCAGGCCACCATACACTGGTGGTGAGTGGATGGTGAGAGACAGGACATAGGAAGGCAAACACTGAACCCAGCAGCGTGGGGGAAAAGGAGGGGCATAAAAGGAGAGACCTGTACCGCTGGGAGGAATTCAGACTCATCTATTAAACTGTACAATGAACAAACATCTCAAGCCTCTGAGTTGTGCATGCAAATCTTTCCATCTTTCTTTTCCTTATGATTTTTTATGGAATCACTGTGAATTACAAAGTTAGACAGTAATTTATGATTGAGTTTCAGGTGTATGGTGTTCCAACACTAATCACTGAACCAGTGCCCACCACCATCCACCCAACACTCTCTTTCCTCTATGTCAGGCACTTTTCCTTTTTAGGCACTTTGGTTTGCAGCATCATTACTGATAGGATACCCGACATAACACTCTACTTCCTTTCGGTGCCCCTATTTTCCCCAGTGTGTCCCCATTTCTCGACCATTGTCTTACTGTTCTTTTGCTGGCCGCATCCCATTTCTCCCCCTGTGGTGAGCATCCTACTGAAGACCAGTTTTCCCGCTCTTGATTTCTGTGTAACCTTTGAGGAAAATCCAATTTCATGGTAGCAAAACCTTGACATATTTTTTGACCATGACCAATTCCTTTTTTCCCTTCAATCTCTATGTGTCATTTGGGAGAAGTGAGCTTCTAGAAATCATGGAGGAACCACCAATGGGATTTAGTATTTCATTGAATATTTAAATGGATATTCATTAAAGGTCTATGTCAAATAGATATAGGATTTCATCATCTGGCTCATAAGTCATATGAATGAGCACTACTCAACCCATAGATAATTGTCCATTTCCTTACCATTAATGGGCCATTGACAGATTGAGAGACTGTTTTGCTCTGTCATATGGCATCCAGGTGGGACCTGGAGGCACCAAAGCTCCTGCCTCATGGCTTCAGGCCAAGAGCATCTTTATCCGTTTATTCAAATGCAATGGAATGGTATCATTTTCTCAGTTTGCATTATTTTAGAAAGACTGCACACTTAGACCGTTCATACTCTAAGTTTGTAAATTATCCTGGAATTAAGCTTGATCTTGGGCAAGATGTAGGCAATACCACCACACCCCACATTACTATCAGGCACGCTTTTGTGAGTGGTATGGTTATTCATTCTAATGAAGTGCAAATAGTGTTTACAAATTGTATTTAGTGGTGATAGTGAAGACAAACATGCAGCCATGCTTAATGATGATGGTGAAGTTGAGAACCATGTTTCTCAACCCTTTTCAGCTATAGTTCCCTCTGACCTTGTTTCCTTTCTGTGCCCACCCTTCTATCACGTATCCTTCTAATCTCATCCTTTGACACTGTCTTATGTGATAACCACTTATGTTATTTTCACCTGTGACCCTCTTGAAATTTACTGGGAACCTAGAGAAACCCATAAAGCCCTGGATGGAGAAAGTCTGGTACATAAAACACCCTCCTAATACATGTGGTCATCTTAAGTTAAAAAAAGCTGAATTACCAGAAGTTCTAGTTGCTTGAATCTCTGCTTTCCTACTCATGCTTTTTCTCAAAAAATAGTTGCCCAGCTGGGGAGATAAAACCGCAGGTAAGGTACTGACTTTGAACACGAGAGACCCTGGTTCAAGTCCCAGCACACATATGGTCCCCCAAACGACCCCCCCTCCCAGCAAGAGTGATTCCTAAGCAAAGAACCAGGAGTGAGGCTTGAGCACTTCCGGGTGTGACCCAAAAAAGCAAAAATAGAAGAGAAAAGAAAATAAATAATTACCAAAATGTAACTCTCCTGCTGTAGACATTTTTGATTTGCCAATGCTATGATCAAATTAAAGATCCAGAAAAATATACGACATCCATAAAGGTCATAAGAAACTGAAGTTAATTCTGTATCACAGCTTCATAAGAAACTAAAGTAAGTTTAGTATCACAACTTAGATTTAATCACCCAATTGGAAAAACTGGTTTTCAAAATCTTCTCAGAGATTATCATCAGTGGGAGAAAAAAGTAGAGGGAAGATCCATGTTAATGGTGCCGGTGCCTATGGCAACCTCTAGGGCCCTTGTCATAAGAGAGAATCTTGTAGTTGAGCACAAAAGATCAGAGTACTGACATGATATCCTTGTCACTCCTTCCCCTCACTCAAACTCTAGACAAGTGACATCCATTTGCTACAGAATCTAGAGATTGAAGGACAATGGAAAGCTGTATGGATGAAAGCCCTCTCACCTTATTCGTTTTCTGCCAATTTTACACATGTGGCCTTTCTTTCAGGACTCAATCAAATATCTTCGATCTGACACTTCTAAATGATGGAATAGGAAAGTCTATTCCTCGGCTTGCCTGATAAAAGAGCTCATGCCTCTAAAATGAGAGGTTAATGAGTCAAAATGCAAGAAGTCACCACACTAGACCTAAAGTAAGAAAAACTGAAAGTTTTCTTCTTAGAGACCAATGTTACCATAATAAGTGGATAGACCTATGCATTATATAGCATAGATAGAACACACATTGAGCGTACATTGCATAAACAATCTGATGAGGAAGAATTTTCCTAGATTTTTAAAGATATCAGGAGTTTCCTGGGATGAAAGTGTACATTTTGTAGGCTGTAAAATGACAACACTTATAAGTAACTTCTCAGAAGTGCTAGTGAGTATTTTTGTGTGTGTGACCCTTATGTACGTTCGGAACTGCTATGAAAAGAAAAATAACATGTTATTTCTCTCTTTCTCCTTTCGGGCATTATGATTTGCAATACAGGTACTGAGAGGTTATCATGTTTGTCCCTTAATCTGTCTTCAGTATGCAGTTCTTATCGAGAGCAATTATTTACAACTATCATCTTTCTCAGTCCCAACTGCCTTCTCTGCCAGCATTTGAGGCAGTTTTTTAATTGTGGACCAATCATCCTGGACCTTGTTTCTGTGCATGGGTATTGGCCTCATATTATTATTATTATTATTATTATTATTTTAATCTCACAAATGAGTCCAAAACTGTGAACGTTGGTGACGGGAAATGCACACTGATGTAAGGTTGTAAGGTGTTATAACAATGATGACTGAAACCCAACCATGATCTCCTTTGTAACTCTGTATCTCACAGTTAAACTAAAAGAATTTTATTAAAAAATTAATTAAAAAGAAAAGAAAAAACAGAAAAATGAAAAATAGTATATTGTCTTTCTAGAGAGTGACAAAACATTTACAAAACAAAGTTTTAAAAAGAATGATTTGCATTGATTCTCTTAGAAATGCATATAGAATATATGTACATCTGTAAATATCTGCATTTAAAACACTTTTGTATATGATAACTATGCATGTGTAACAAAGAATATGATTACTTTCAAGGTAGATATTATTAAGCATTTCTTTTGAAGTTAAAAGCTTATAAATTCAAACTTGTTTGGCCTAATGCACGTACAAATTAAAGACTATGACCATCTTGCCTTGGACTGGAGCAATAGTACAGCAGGTAGGGTGTTTGCCTTGCATGCAGCCAACCCAGGTTTGATTCCTCTGTCCCTCTTGGAGAGCCTGGCAAGCTACTGAAAGTAATTAAATTTAAAAATGCATTTAATACACCTAATTTTCTAACATCTCTCTTAGATCAGCCAATTTTACTTGTGATCAGAACACTTACATACAAATCATCTAACACAACACTTATAACAAAGCGCTAAAATCACATGTAATATATTTAATAGTATACTGAAAGCAAAAAACAGAATACTTTAATTCAAAATATAGTCTGTGCTGAAAGCATATTGCTTTCAAACCATCATTAAATAAAAAATAATAATAATTTGAAAACTATCTCTTCTCAATGTATATTCATTACTCCCTGAAATTCTTTACCCCAAAATAATAAATACCCTAATTTCTGTCCAAGTGTTCAAACTAAAGAATAAAATTTTCAGACTACACTAGTGACAAAATAGACATTTTTCCAACTATTGTGACCTATATAGTTAAATGTTTGCTTCATTCCACTGTGTCTCTTTAACCTGAGTCAGAGGAAAATATTATCTGTATCTCTGACACAACTGAAGCTCTGAAAGTTAACATTAAATCTAGGTATCTATAATCACTAAGCATTTTTTCTATGCCAAGTGATACAAGTGATACAAAGAAGCTATCCTAACTCTGCTGGAAAGAAAGTCTTGAAGTCCATATGTGACAGCAGCTGCAGGAGATGCCTTGCTATCTTGGTTTGGGAAATGTAATTTTCCCCAAATTCGTCATAAGTTAAGCATTCCCGTAGACAACCATTCAGCAGGTATTCATTCACTGAGTACTTTCAGTATACCAGAAAATGTGTCATAGATTCTGAAAAACTGACATTCTTAGACAATCCTCTATCTTTGGGAAAATTATGAATATGTTCCTATTTAGTGTTGTGCTCTGTGATCATAATAGTGACTTTACCAATGACAAAGAGATTGTTCTGTAATCAAGTATTGTCTCACAACCATATGGTTTGATGCTTTCATGAGTCTCTGTGGATACCATGAAATAATATGTTGGCCTATTTGAGATGTCATTCTAGAATGATAATTTAGGCACCTAAAATATGTTCCCTTTCCTATAGTGAGGTAAGTTCAATTACTTTTATAAGGATCTTATTGCAAACAATTAGCTTAATATAGAAGGATCTCTCTTTTCTGCAAGTACAGCGCACAATGCACAAAGAACAAAAAGTTAATAGACCTCAAACAACAATGCAATATTGAAGAACACTTTATTTTTGAGTATTAAGTTGAAATTTGAACAATGAGGAAGAACATTTTAGTAAGCAACTATCAAAGATAGTCCTTATAGGAGGAAGTAAAAGTCACAGCACTACCCTTTATTATCATATTCTATGGATCATCAGCCAACAGATACTTCTAATGGTTCTCTGAAGTTCTTAGAGTCATGGGAGAGTGAGATTGTTTGGGTTAGAGTAATTACAGAACTGCTAATTACCCTGAAATACATTGTTGTAAGATAACATTGCCACAGGAAGCTTAGGTTTATTTGGGTTACTCCCATCACAGTGCTCCCATTCTTCTGTGTTTATTTGTAACTTATTTCTTTGTACTCTCTTTTGACTTGTAAATATTGTTTCCCTCTTCTCCTTAAGTCTTTTGCATACTTCGTTCAGAGCAATGTCCTTTTTGTATGGGCACAGGAAGATGGTAAATGCTATGCTTTTGTTACATGGAAGTTAATCGATTCTCAGTGATATTTACCTCCTGGGAATCTGTTCTCTCAAATTAAGCCTCAGTTGTCCTTAATTCCTAGGCCCCCAAAAGCAGAGTCTCACAAGGGACTGGATGGACCTAGGGCAAGCGGTGAGCTATGTGCTACCCTGGCATCAAGATGGGCCTGGCCAAAGTGCCATAATGCTTAACTATAAGTTAAGAGTTTGGTCATGGACAACTTCTGTCATGATCCAAAAAGCAATAACTAGATTCGGACCCTGCTAGAATGATTAATCTGGCCTGAGAACTGTAGTCTGATTCTGTGGCAAGATGTTCTCAGGAGAGCTACCCTACAAGCCTCAATGTATCCCTTATTGTGCCCATACAAAAATAACTAACATTAATATGTTAGTTAAGATGCTAGGAGGAGAGGAATACCCCCAGGTGGTGTTTCAGCCCCTGAGCCTGGTGGACAGTCAGGAAGAGCTTTTTTATGTTGATTTTGCTACCAGATCGGGGGTATAGTGTGGGCCCAGAGGGCAAGGGGTGGAGAGACTAGTAGGAGTGGAGAGACAGTTGGGGAGAGTTAGAAAGAGAGAGTGAGGGGGTCATTGAGGGAGAAGCAGTCAGAGTCAGAATCCAGAGAGGAGAGAGCCCAGGCTGCAAGATAGAGTGCGGAGTTATGAGCGGGAGAGACAGGAATGAGGGGCAGTGTGAGACTGGAATGTGGAGCTCAGAGAGGCTGGAACAGGTGCGTGGCGAGAATGGAATAAATGGCAACTGATCAATCGACCATCTTGGCCCTCGTTTCCTTTTCCATCTGCCCCATAGCCTGGGCCATCCTAGCTGAGTGAGTGGCCCGGGACCACCCCCAAACCCAGGTGCCAATCCCCGGCAGCTCTCCCCTGGCCACCCTGGGAGATGTTTTACACATTGTGAGGCTTTTTAGCCTGAAAGCTTTTGACCAAATGCAACAACTCCAACTAATTTTTCCCTTTCCATAGGATTTATATTTACATGCTAAATTTCCTGGATATCTTCTTTTTTGTGTGTGTGCTGGCAAAGGATCCACTCCCGGTGATGCTTCACCATTGGGCAAGACTGCTCAATGTTCTAGGCTGTGAAAGCAAATATTCTCTGGCCTTGTGGAGTTGGAGGCCACCAAGATGCCAAACCTATTATGTTGGAGGTTGGGGATGGAGGAAATAATGCAGTTTCATGAATCAAACTTGAAGTCCTATGCATGCAAGCAATGTCTTCTAGTTCTTTGAACACTCTCCCAAGCTTGAGTTTTCTGAGCTTCTTAGATTTTTCTCAAACCACACTACTTCAAATAATCCTCATCTCTTGCTCATAGAAATGAATTCCCTTGGTCCTGCTCATTCTTGGTCTACCTTTGAGAATCCATGGGATAAATATATGACCAATGGGAATATTCTGGCTAGTAATCCCAGAAGTGAGTGTCGGAACCATAAGAATCATGGACAATAAAGAAAACTACCACAGTTCATTCAGACATCCTGTGAGAAGAATTCTATAATCTTAAGCTAAGAAGCATTCCTCATCAGTTAATTAATCATCATTTTTACTTTATGTACACTTCAAGTATTGACCTTTTGATCCAAATTTTATTCCTAAAAGCTCTCTGATATAGGACATAATTTTTTCCATTTGGTGGATTAGTGTGTATCATGTAAACCCACATATGCAACCATGGGAAATGAACAGGAAAATGATGTCACAAAGCAAAGGAAGTAAGATTGCTGCAAACCACAAGTCAATACAGGAGCATCAGCTAACCATTTATGGCCAATCATTAGTCTGTGTCTCTAGGTGGAACAGCTCAGATAGGGAAAGGACTGAATTATCTTCCTGCCTGTGAATTGACTTATCTTGATTGACATATCTTTGACTAGAGGAAAGAAAAACAACGGTAACATTTGTAACATTTAAACAATGAGAAACAACCTTTTTTTCTCTCTAATTTTCTCCAGATTGTCTCTCATGTGACCCGATATAGAATCAAAACTATGTTTACCATGGGACCATGAATTTGCTAATAAGAGGGTAATGAGCACATTCTCAATTACCTGAGGAATATTTTTAAAGGTCTGATATGGGAAAGAGGGGCTGAGTGCTGATTCTACATTCAATTCTCTGGGATGAATGAAGGAAAACAAATGTGTAATGCAAGAAACATGGACCAGTAGCTGCTCTTTATGCTTGCATCACTTAGCAAAGGTGTTAGTAATGTTAGGAAATTTCCAAGATTTTCACGGTTGTCTTACTCCAAGAATTCCACCTAAAAAGTCTTTGGGGGCAAAGAGGGAACCAACAGAGCAATACTTTCAGGCTAGGGAGATCGCTCAAAGGAGTGGAGCATATACTTGCATGTACAAGTCTTGAATTTCATCCCGGTTCCACATATCCCACAGACCATGTGACCCCAGAAGAGTCAAGTAGAGCCCTGGTGGCTTCTTATATTTCTGTACCTAAACATCACCATAGCTAAAAGCCCTATATAGCAAGAATTCTCTCCACACTGTCTACAACTTTATGACCCCCACAAGACTGTCTCAACCCCACTGTAAAAACAATATTCATCATTTTCCCAAATACCTTTATCACCTCGTAATTACAGTGATCCTAAAATGTATTTTACGTGCAATCATTTGAAATATTTGAATGATTTTCTTAAAACTTACTGCATTTGGTAGTAAGAAACACAACAGAGAAAGGATTGCTTGAAATTAACAATTTTGAACCACAAAGTCATTGTGAAATTAATACCCAGGAGACTAAAGCACAATCTGAAAGATAATTTTAGTGGTGAGTGATAGAGTGGCCAAACCCAAAGGCAGCTACAATATCCTGGAGAACTCCCTATGGTTTAGGAAATGTTAGCAACTTCGGGGACTCATCACTTTATTTCTCTAAAATGGATTTCTGAGCCCCATTTCTCACCTCTTGCTGTCTTTTCTAATCCAAATGACCTTAAATTACCCAGGGCCTTGGTAATATCCCCCCTCCCTTGAGCTCCTCTTCCTTTTAGCTGTGTTCCCTGATCTGATTCTGAGGCCCCAACTTCAGCAAAATGTTCCCAGCCTTTTTAGAATAATTCCTAGGTCCCTCCATCCAAAAATTGGCCTAGGATACTAAGACTCTCTCAGTTTATAGTTATACAAAAAAGGCCCAACCAACTAATGCAAAAAGATGCCACAAATTATCTAGTATTCAAGGAGCTCAATTGTTGGTTTTTGTCAGGACACTGAGAGAAAGATGGGACTTGATTAAGAATGTAGACAGCTTCTTCATGAGCGGAGGGGAGAAAGCAGATGGAATAGAGAAGGGATCACTAAGAAAACTATGGCTGCAAGAATGAGTTGGGATGGGAGATGTGTGCCTCAAGTAGATAATAGAACAAAACATGATGACTTCTCAGTGTCTGTGTTGCAAGCCATAATGCCCAAAAGTAAAGAGAGAGTATGGGGAATATTGTCTGCCATGGAGGCAGGGGGAGGGTGTGAAAGGGAGGGGGGCTGTATACCGGGGATATTGGTGGTGGGGAATGTGCACTGGTGGAGGAATGGGTGTTTGATCATTGTGTGATTGTAACCCAAACATGAAAGCTTGTAACTATCTCATGGTGAGTCAATAATTTTTTTAAAAAAAGGATGAATTAAAAAAAAAAGAATATAGATGGGTTGGTATAATTCAGGGGTAGATCCATTGTCAGAATGAGGGGGTGTAGCTGTTGGCATAATAGAGCTCTAAGGGTATTCTATTCTGGTAGTGAGAGAAATCCCCTTTTTTTCTTTCTCTCCTTAGGTAATCCCTCTTCCTTTCTCTGCCTCTCTCTGTTTTTTTCTTTTCTTTTAATTTTCTCACTTAAGTGTTCTCTTTGTCATTATATCTTCTTTATACATTATAAAATGAAAAGTCTGGGGACAACGTACTTCCCTAGAGCTTTTCAGAAAGCAATCAGTTCTTAAATTCTATGAAGAATATTTCCAAGTTATGGTGACTTCTGTTCATCATGTCTTCTACAATGTATAAACAACAAGACTTGACTTTGCTTGAATCTTCTAATAATAAATCACCTAATTATATACAAAACTAATTTCTATGAGGCAATTCAAAGAGAGGTTAACTAAAGAGATTATTTAGAGCAACTTAGGATCTTGACCCAGAGAAACAGCATTTCAGATGTTTTCTGACTGCTCATCCTATCTTTCAGAGGTTGCATTTCTGTTTATAAACCTTGATAGATATAGGTTAAAAAAATGGCGCATTAATTTCTATAATGCAGACATCTCTTCAAATATTCATGATTGCAGATAATGGGTTAGAAGACATACACACTGTGTACCTTAATAAATTAATAAACTTCATAAACAGTTTTGATTTATGTTTGGGAAGAAGTGAGAATAAGCGTACCAAATCTTTTTTTTAGAAAACTTGTACATAAATATATTGGGTCTTGCTATGGCTTATCATGCAATTAGGTCTTCACATTATTTCTTTTTCCTTTCCAGCAGTAGTTGCATAACACTGAGGGGAGGTAAATTCTGATTGAGTTTATTTAGTTTTTTAGCTGCCATTCACAGAGCATCACAACAATTAGTTTTCTTTAGTTAATTCCTAGTTTCTGTAACATTTCCAGACAACTCACTATTATCTTTTCCAGGTAACTCTGTCCCAGAATAGGTATGGCAAAGTTTAAGCAGTGTCCATGGGGTAATCATGCCAACTAAAATTCTCAATTTCACCAGCGGCTAATATGCTGTCCAGTTGTATATTATATTTTTTCTAACTTTCATTAATTGCCAAGGTGTATTTGCATTATGTCAATTTGGTTATCAGTATGTTTCCTAGAATTCTCATTATTGCATATTTCTGAGTTGGCATGAACCATGCAAGACATTTTGCATGTCGTAGCCAGGCAGAAATAAAGCAATGCTTTCTCTCTCTCTCTTTTTTTTCTGTGTAGATAGTCTTTGCAAACAATAAAGCATTGTTGATATTCAGACATGCTTTCAATTGGCTGTCACTCCGCTTAATATGGAGTAACAACTAGATCTGTATACTCTTTTTTTGTTAGGGGATCACACCCAGCAGTGCTCAGGGGTTACTTCTGGCTCTGAACTCAGGAATTACTATTGGTGTTGCTTGGGGCACTGTATGGGATCTTGGGGATTGAACCTGGGTCGGCATCATATGGGATGTCAGGGATTGAACCCAGGTCAACCTCATACAAAGTCGGCCTCGTACAAGGCAAATGTCCTACCTGCTATAATTGCTGAAGCCCTTTGGCCTGTACATTCTTTATCTTTACAACTTCCTTCAACTTCTGTTACAAGTGCATCATGAAATTCAGAACAATGCGTCCTAACTGCTCTTTCAATTTACCCTGAAATTATCAAATGTGGAGATGTAGAGATTCTGTAAGAAGAGTAAATACCAGGACATAATTTTCAGGATTATAATTCATTTTTGCAAATTTTAGTTTACCTTTGTGTCATCTGTTTCATGTCTGTCTTTTCTTCACAATTGTGATTGCATTTTCAGCAACTTTGAGCCCTAGCACTAGATACAGAAGCATTGGTCTTTTTTTAAAAAAAGATTAAAAAACACAAAAACTTTTACTTATTTTTTTAATTGAATCAGTGAAAAATACAGTTGCAAAGTTCTTCATGATTGGATTTAAGTCAACATCCATCCCTTACCAGTGTACATTTCCCACCACCAAGTGTCTCCAGTTACCCTCCCAAGTCCCCTCCTGCCTTTATGGCAGGGACTTGTCCTCTCTCTCTCTCTCTCTCTCTCTCTCTCTCTCTCTCTCTCTCTCTCTCTCTCTCTCTCTCTCTAACATCTTACACTCTCTGCTCTCTCTCCTCTCTCCCTCCATCTCTCTCCTCTCTCTCTCCTCTCTCCTTTCTCTCTCTTTCTCTCTCTCTCCCTCTCTCTCTTTCTTTTAGGGCATTATAGTTTGCAATAAAGATACTGAAAGGTTATCATGTATATCCTTTACCTACTTTCAACACTCAGTTCTCTATCCTAACTGCTATCCACCATACATTAGTGGTGAGCTTCCAACCATTGACCAGTCTTCCTCGGCCCTGTTTTCCCTGGCCTTAGATATTAGTCTTGTACTTTTATTTCAATGGATGGAGCGATAGCACAGCAGGTAGGGTGTTTGCCTTGCACATGGCAGACCCGGGTTCAATATCTTTGTCCCTTTTGGAGAGCCCGGCAAGCTACTGAGAGTATCCCGCTTGCACAGCAGAGCCTGGCAAGCTCCCCGTAGCATATTCAATATGTCAAAAACAGTAACAAAAAATCTCACAGTGGAGACGTTACTGGTGCCCACTCGAGCAAATTTATGAACAACGGAACAATAGTGCTACAGTGCTACTTTTATTTCAATAGCCCACAAATGAATGCAGTCATTCAATATCTATCCCTCTCCTTCTGATTCATTTCATTTCATTTATTTCACTCAGCATGATACTCTCCATGTTCATCCATTTATGGGCAAATTTTGTGAAGAAGCATTAGTCATAGTCATATTGATTATTAAATGGACAACTGCACAGCATAATTTCTGCTGGAGAGATAGTACAGAGGTTAGGGTGCCTTCCTTGCATGCAGCTGACCTGGGTTTGATCCCTGGCACACTGTATGTCTCCAAAGCCCGCCAGGAGTGGAGCCTGAGTGCAGGGCCCAGAATAAGCCTTTATCTCCATTGGATGTGGCCAAATAATAATAAAAAACAGCAAAAATTCCTGAATAAAAACAATGAACTACATACTTACAAAATATATATCTACAATAATACATTTTATTTGCTAATTATATGTTATACTGTTACATACTGTTATACTATATTATATTTATTATATTAACTGCAGTACAGATTAAGATGTAGTTCTCTTAAACAATTGTGGCTTAAACAATTGGCATTTATTTTGACACAGTTCTAGGGGCAGTGAGTCTAAGATCAAAGTTGGCTTTGGAAAGATCACTCTTCTTGGGACATAAATTCTGGTTTCTTATTATGTTCTCATAGGTTTTTCTCTGTATATGCATGAGAAAGAGTGGTCATTTCTTTCTGAATCTCACAAGTATTATGTTTAATACTTATTATTTTATTTAATACTTATTTAATACATAATTATCTTTATATTTCCACCAATAATTCAGTGGTAGGTCATTTGCCTTGCACATGGCCTACCCAGGTTCGATTCCTTTGCCCCTCTCAGAGAGCCCCTCCAGCTACCGAGAGTATCTAGCCCACACAGGCCAGCCTGGCAAGCTACCCAGGGTGTATCCGATATGCCAAAAACAGTAACAACAAGTCTCACAATGGAGACGTTACTGGTGCCCGCTCGAGCAAATCAATGAGCAGTGGGATGACAGTGATACAGTGATACCAATAGTTTCTTTAAGACAATCTCAACTTTTCCTAACAAGAAACTTTTCCAACTTAGCCTTTCCCACTACTCAGTTCTAACGTCCCTTTCAGAGTCCCAGATATTTGTTTTAGAATCAATTCACTTCTCACTGTCCAAGTCACCTGGATAGTCAGCTCAAACTGCCATAGAAAATATTACAGATGGGAGCAGAAGACATGACTTTTCTAACTGTCAAAGAAATTAATCTTGTTTATCCCCAAAGGCCCTATCTCCAAATAATATTACATTTTTCTCAATATACAAATTTGGGAATAAACAATTGAATGTATGTGCTATGTATAAACATTCACTCTATCACTGTATCACTATCATCCCATTGCTCATCAATTTGCTCGAGCGGGCACCAGTAGCATCTCCTTTGTGAGACTTGTTATTGTGTTTGGCATATCAAATATGCCATGGGGAGCTTGCTGGGCTCTCCACGAGGATGGAGGAATTGAATCTGGATTGACCCGATACAAGGCAAACACCCTACCCGCTGTGCTATTGCTCCTTATAATAAATACACGTAGACATTTTATTGACTCTGCTTTTTTGATCAAAACCGGATTGATATTGTTATTCTTAAGAAGTTAACTCCTGGACACACAAAAAAATCTTGGACCCAAGCAACTTGCTGAAGAGATGGCTCTGGACTTTGCAATAGGCCACTTCTGCAGGGCCATTCCAGATGGGGAAAGATATCATCTCTCCGCCTACCCCCTAGGAATCTTGTTGGCCGCCATCTTATAGAACTCAGTGAAAAGTTCTTCTCCTTCCTCTCGTCCTGATGGGACTGTGAGATGACACCCACATTGGGCCACCGTCTACTTAAGCTCCCACATAGCCATGATCAAGAGACACTCAAACGAATCTTAGACCCAAGCAACTTGCTGCAGCAATCTATCCAGACCCCAGTTATTAAAATTTAGAATTCCTACAAATTATATTGTATCCACAACTGTCACTGTCATCCCATTGTTCATCGATTTACTCAAGCAGGCACCAGTAACGTCTCTATTCCTCCCAGCACTGAGATTTCAGCAGCCTCTCCTTACTCGTCTTTCCCAACGATTGGAAGCTCTTTCAGGGTCAGGGTAATGAGACCTATCATTATTGATTTTGGCATATCGAATACACCATGGGTAGCTTGCCAGGCTCTGCCCGTATCCACAATAATCAGTATAAAACACATTGATTGTCTAGCACTGTCTTTTCGGCAGGTATGAATGGTGGTGGGACTGGTCTAGAAATACCGAAGTTAACAAAAGTAGAGAAAGAAAATATTGTGCAAATTGTCTGCCACACAGGTAGTGGAAGGTGTGGAATGGGGCGTTGGAGGTATATTTGCAATTTTGATGGTTCAAAACATGCATTGGTGAAGGGATGGGTATTTGATGATTGTATGATTGAAGCTCAAACATGAAAGCTTTGTTACTGCACCTCACGGTGAATCAATAAAAGGGGGAGGGGGAGAAGTCAACTTCCCCCACTCCAGTGTTGTAAAATGTTCCTATTTTTCTTCATCCCTTTATTCATAGTTTCAATGTCTTTTGAGACATCCTAAATGACACACATACATCTGATTGACATGAGCTGATTTGCTCTTTTTCAATCCTTTGTGATTGACTAAAGACAGGGAGTCCTTTAATCTTGTTGATCTAATCAGAAGGAAGCCCAAGTCTTTCACTGGATGATATGAATAAAAATTAGAATAGATTGAGGAATGATAATTTCTCCTAACCCTCTTGCTTGCAAGCATGAAGTTATCAGAAAAATTAAACAAAAAAGGTGGGCAGAACCAAGAACACTGAAATGGAGCAACGGCGTTCTTGATGTGGTATTCTGGATGCTGAACCACTCTTGTACTTCACTTCAGAAAATATGTTCACTCTATTAAAAAGATACAGTGTGTGTGGGAGAGAGAGAAGAGTGAGAGAGAAGGGAAAGAAATAGAGAGCTGGATACTCTAGAATAAGATTGCTTACTAATCCACACATTCAACATGGTAGTCAGGAATTTATAACCTTAGTTCCTGACACAATGATGAATCTAGTCCTAGGTAGGGAAGTAGCCTTATTGCTTGTTTGTTATACCAGAAATGTACTCTTCACTATTCAAATTATCCGTGTAATCTTCTCAAATTGCTGTATGTGTGTATGTGTGGTGTGTGTGTCTGTGTATGTAGGGACTGTGGGGAAGACCTAGGGGTTAAATTGAAAGGAAGCAGTTATTATATCCTTTTATGAGAGCCTAGCTGTATCCACCTCTTAGGCCTTTTATTTGTAACTTTGCAAAGAGAATTTATAGGAGACAAAACAAACAAATTTTAGCTTTTGAGATAAAAATTAAAATTCCTGCTGACTTTCTCTGGTCTTCTTCCTCTGGTCCTATTCCACACCCCTGCCCTATGAAGATTTGTAAATCTAAGATTTTGAATTTTTCTTTAATTAGCTTGAATTCTGTCAATTCCAACCCCCATGTTTCTGATTAGGTACATGCCACTTTCAAAATGTCCCTACTCCAACACAGATATGTCCCCTGAAACATTGGCATGTGTCCATTGGCATGACAAGTTCATCACTGTGAGTGAGGATGCTGCAGATGTTGCTGAACCATATTCCCCGGGGCTGCCTCCCTTTGGGAGCTGACTGGAGACGGCTGCAGGTCTGCTCCTTAAGCTCAGTAGCTCTACTGTGTTTTATGTGTTGGGATTCTGCATGAAATGATATGGAAGGACTAATTTCATTGTTCATTACTTTTTTTAAAAAAAATCACTGGTTTGTTCCAAACTAGTGGAGATTGGGATGAGAAGGTGATGGAGACCCATTCTGATTTCTCAAAAGAAACTGCAGATATTCCCCCCCTCTACTGCAGAAAACTGGTAGTATTGTAGTATTATCAGGGATGACTAGAGGGCAGTGTGCAGACACAGGCAACTTAGGTCCCAGTTACTCAAAGGTAGGAGAAAAGGCATGAATAAAAAAAAAATAAAGAAAAAAAATTTTTAAAAAAATTAAATATTGGTTCAGACATCTTACTTCAGGATTTTATTCCTTTAAGTTACTGTTACTTTTTTGTCTTCGTTTTGTATATAGTAAGGACAGATACCAAAGCATTTTCCACTGTCTTTTCTGTTAATCATTGTTTCTTGGTATATGTAAGCCAGCTGTTAATTTAACTTCCTCCCTCCCTCTCTCCCTCCCTCCCTCCCTCCCTTCCTTCCTTCCTTCCTTCCTTCCTTCCTTCCTTCCTTCCTTCCTTCCTTCCTTCCTTCCTTCCTTCCTTCCTTCCTTCCTTCCTTCCTTCCTTCTTTCCTTCCTCTCTCTATCTATCTCTCTTCCTCTCTCATCTCTCCCTCTCTCTTTTTATCTTTTTTCTCTCATACTTTCCTACTGTTTTTCTAAAATGATTGTTCTGAAAGAAGGTCAAATATTAATATGAATGTTTTTTGTTCTTTACAGATTCTTTACCAGATTTCATGTGTTTTCCTAAGCCATGACCCATATTGGGGTAATTAACCACCCTGGGTTCTTTATTAAGGTAGGAACCACAAAATTGGTATCTCAGCTGTTCTAACCTAAGATCCAAATATTCTTTTCTGAAGCCAAGTGTTTTAGACTTTCGATAAATCCAAGCAACTTTTTCCTTGGATATTCCCCAGTCTTGGAAACTAGTATTCAGCTGGAATGGTTTCTATTCTAAATGAATAAACGTCTGTGATGAGAACATGGATCTTTGTCACCTGGCTATTGACAGGAGTGCCATGCTCCTTTTCCTCTGGCTCTCAAAATCTCCATTAGTCATTTCCTCCCTGAGACCATTGGCAAAAATTCTCCGTACATTCGATGTTGAATCTATTCTTGCTTCTTAATAGGCCATCTCATGATCTGGTTTTCTTTTCAAAAGCTTTTTGTTCCTCTCTCAAAATCATTTCCACTTTGCCAAATTATACTATTTTGAATAACAGTAAAGAGCATTCTAGAAGTGAATTATAATTCTAAAACTGGCTTCATCAAAATAGGAGCAGATTAAAAAAAAAATGAATGGACCTGATTCAAAGGACCTGAGCCAAGGAGAGAGGCAAAAATCAAGTGAACTTATAAAACTGCATTATGCAAAGAGCACTACCAGCCTTAGAATTACTCGGCCCCATGGTTCAAAGTGCAAAGTTCTGGGCCCGAAGTCCAGCATTGACAAGAAGAGTGTCTGGGGTCTACAGTTTGCACACTGTCCTTAGGGTTGTGTACAAAGTACTTTGCTGAGAGTCTCTGCGCTAACAACTGGCCTCCATTGGATTTAACATTCAGCCTTTTCCACAGCGGAATACAGCCTCTTACTTAGGAAATCCAAAGCAAGATTCAAACCTCTCACGAAGCACATAGTTTCCATTACCATAGACTTGGACTCAATTATTCACAAACCTATTTCAAAGATAACAAAAGGTACCAAGCAAGAGAGTATTATGGCTTATCACCTGACACTTCTCTTCGCTACTAAAATGGTCATGCCAATGTTTACAGGGAGCTGGGACCAAGAGAAACACCGTAGAAGTTGGTGTGCAATTCACAGCATTGTAGTAGAGAGGAGCCTAAAGAAAAACTCACTTGGTTTTTATAAGATCCTATCAAATGATTATTTTTTATGAATTTTTCTATTACCCAGCATCATTCTTAACTTCTCTCACACAGTAAAATATCCTTAGGCACTTCATTGGAATTCACATGTTACTGCACAACATCTACGAGTTCCTGAAAATTTTTATCGAGGTTTTTTCTTTCTTTTTTCTTTTTTTGGTTTTCATGATATTCCTGTTTCGCAAACCAAATCATCTTGTGTTTGCTCAAACATTTTTGGAATCTTGAGAAACGATTTGCTTTCAGTAGTCTAACTTCTCATGTCACAAATGAGGATAGTGGATGACCGCTTTCTTCCTTAGCTCGAGGAGTCTATGATTCTAGATGTCTTGTCTCAGACTCTAGCCTTTTGAGGGCTGGGGCTTCCAAGCAGTGCTCCAAGGGAACCAGAGGCCAGTTCAGTAATACTTGGTCAACTGTGCCTGGCAAATCAAGGATAAGTCCCAGTGCTCACACCAGAGCCAGGAGTTTTCAAGGTCACGCCCAGGGATGCTCTTTTTTTCCCAGCAATGTACTCTCAATATTCAGGGAACCATGAGTTGCCAGAGGTCAATAAGGGTGTGGCATATCCTTGTGCCATCTCCCGAAACTCCTACCTTTTTCAGAGATATTTTGATTTCCTTTGCTAAAGAAAACCCAATCTTAAGCTGTGTTCTGTGTTGTGTGCCCTTATGGTCCTTTAAAAGGCATATTAGGCTGGAGTCATAATACAGAGTATAGGGCACTTGCCTGGCATGCAGCTTCCCTAAGTTTGATTTCTGGCACCCCATATGGTTTCCTAAGCTACACCAGGAGTAGTCTCTGAATGCAGAGGCAGGAGTAAGACTGAGCACCACCAGATGGGGACCCTCAACACCCCCACCAAATAAAAGGTAAAATCTCAGACACTGTAGCACTGTCGCACTGTAGCACTGTCCTCCCATTGTTCATCGATTTGCTCGAGCGGGCACCAGTAATGTCTCCATTGTGAGACTTGTTACTGTTTTTGGCATATCAAATACACCAAGGGTAGTTTGCCAGGTTCTGCTATGCTGGAGGGATACTCTCGGTAGCTTGCCGGGCTCTCCAAGAGGGAAGGAGGAATTGAACCCGGGTTGGCCGCATGCAAGGCAAATGCCCTACCACTGTGCTATCGCTCCAGACAAAGGGAGAAAATTCTAAACTATTGCTTTCTAGTATTCCATATTAACCCAGGTATTCTACTGGTTCATAACCTTAGGATCTATATATTCTGAATGAAATATGCGCATAAAAATTACTCTTTGTTTTCTATTGTTAATTGGTCAATTCTTCTTGGTAGAAATACTCAATATTGCAATATTTTATATTCTTTATTCTAGAATCAATAGTGATGTGGAACCCTGCCTAATCAATACTGTCTTCTAAATTGTTTCCCCCATCATAGTCTAGAATTACCTTTTATAATATCCATAATCAAACTCCAAAACTTATAAAATTTTGTTATAAAATTTTTGTTTCCCCTAAGCATGTAAAGTAGGAGAAGTGAAGAAGATAGACTTAGAGGTAAGGCAAAAATGCAGAATAATATTGTGATCATGTGCCCAAATATATAAGCATTTCACCCTTGAGGAAGCATCTATTGTTAAATTTTTTTGACCTTGTACTATCCACTATCCACCTAACACAATGAGTGAAATAATACTTCCAGTTTATCTCTATGCTAAGCACCTGAGGATGTGACAGTAAGTAGGCATCAGAATCCTCAAATGATTCATATTCTAGCAAGCAAGAGATGTGAGCAGGTAATGTTTTGAGATGTTTTGAGTGATGTTTTGAGTGACTTTAAAGCATGTGAAAAAGGAACTTAGAAGAAAAAATCTTTTTTCTCATGAAGAATTCATATTTTTCTCTTCATATAATGAATAATGTAAAGGAGATCATAGGAAGGATTGGGCTGTGTATGTGACATCTATTTGAGAGTAAACTGCAACATTTTATGAAGCTTAAAAAATCACATAGGCAACTAGATACAGAGCAATTGCCACTGCTTATTCAGAAAGATTGTTATCAGGTGAATAAGGACAGTGAAAATAGAAGTACGTGAAAATGAGGAAATGAAGTGCATGAAAAGTAAGTACATGAAAAAGAGGAAACAAACATTAGCAACAATGAAGGTATTTGGCCCTATGTTCAAGTGCTAGAGGTTTAAATAATAAATAGCACAAGAAATAGTCTTTAATTTCTCAGGTTATTGCACCAAATATGTTATACAGCCTGTTTATACCATAAAGAAGTAAAAATATTGAATATGTTGTCTTTAAAGTTCTCGTTAAGAAAGAAACAGAGGGAGAGAGGGAGAGAGCAAGTGAGGGAGAATGGCAAGTCTTCAGAGGAAGATGGCCATCCTAAAAGGCAATGCAGCCATCTAAATATGTGATTAAAGGTTTTCTTATAATCAGATGCCAAGAAACTTCAGAACAGTGTCCAGAATCATTCATTGCCTTTATTGAGAGGACCAAGAGGACAAGCTACTTATATCTCTAGAAGAGGCCATGCTGACCATTCTGTAATTCCCAGGATAGCCCCCAAAGAACTTCCCAGACCCAGACTAGGATAGAGGTTCAGAAACCCTACTCTAGAGCTTAGGGAGAGTACTTACTGTGGCATTCATATATAAAAATCCAGAAAACATGCATATTTTCAAGGAAATAAAAGTTGTCACTAGCAGATAACCTGTGTGGATCATAGCAAAACAGAATACCTTCCAGGATTTGGACCTAGTAATTGAAAGTATTCTTGGTTATTGAATGATAAATACCTGGTCCTATGAACAAGATAAACTTTTCTTTTCTTTTTTCTCTTGAAGAGATTTTATTAACTAGTAGTATCTGTTGAATTTTGTATCCCCAAATTTAAAAGCAAGGACAACGGTGATGTAAAAATGCAGAAGACCTTTGATAAGTCTCAGGCCAATAGTACAGTAAAAGCAGAACTTTGCTGGTGTCAATGGGTCTAGGAAACAATCTGGTACTCCTGATGCTCTCTTTCAGGAAACCATCCCCATCTAAATTAGTAAGCAAAGTTAACTACTTTTTCTTCATTGAAGAATTCTGGTTTTTTTTTTTTTTTTTTTTTTTTTTTTTTTGCTTTTGGGTCTCACCAGGGATGCTCAGGGTCACTCCTGGCTCTGCACTAAGGAATCACTCCTGGTGGTGGGATGCCAGGGATCAAACCCAGGTCAGCTACATGCAAGGTAAATGCCCTACCCGCTGTACTATCACTGCAGCCCCGAAGAAAGAACTCTTTGTAAGATGATCAGGGAGCCAGAGAGAATGTACAGTGGTTAGGGGGCTTGCCTTGCACACAGTCTGCCTGGCTTCCATCCCCAGAATCCCGTAGCACTATCCCCAAGCACTAACCCCAAGCACTATCAGGAGTGATTCCTGATTGCACAGCTAGAAAGAAACCCTAAGCATTGCCGGGTGTGACCCTCCCTCCATTTTTTTTTCCAAAGATGATTTTAGTTCCTTTTAATATTTTAATTTTCATTAAAAGGATTGTGTCTCTGTCCCCTCTTATTGTAATGGCAGGAAGTTACACACACAGGGTTTCTGTACTCACACACTTGGATGCACTGCTCTACATCTGTGTGGTTTTCTCCCAGTACCGTTGCAGCGCTCAGTCCACTTGATCAACTTGATCAAGAGTATGTGCACAACATACTCTTTTGTTTTTGGTGCCAGTGAATCAAACACTGGAATCACACATCATGGGGATTAAACTCAGCTGTCACACTTGCAAAGCAGGTGCTTTACCACTGGGCTATCCTTCAGTTCCTCCTCTGATTATTATTTTATTTATCGCTGTGTTCATCAGGGAAACACTATGATCTTGTTTCTTACAAAACTGAGCCCCAATCTCATCTTCATTTTTAGCCAGTAAGATTTGTTTATCCCCGTGATTCAGAAAGCCCTCTATGATTCCTTTATTGAGATAAATTACTGGGGCCAGAGAGACACTACAGTGGGTAAGGCGCTGACCTTTCATTCATATGGCCCAGTTCAATCCCAAGCACCCTATATGGTCCCCTGAGCCCTCCAGGAGTGATCCCTGGGAACTGAGCAAGTCCTGAGCATAGCTGGGTGTGGCTTCAAAACCAAAATAAATAAATAAAAATTAAAAAAATATATAAGATGGTTACTAACTAGCACTGGAGCGAAGCACAGCGAGTAGGGCGTTTGCCTTGCACGCGGCCGGTCTGGGTTTGATTCCTGCATCCCTCTCGGAGAGCCGTGCAAGCTACAGAGAGTATCCCACCCACAAAGCAGAGCCTGGCAAGCTACCCTTGGTGTATTTGATATGCCAAAAACAGTAACAAGTCTCACGATGGAGACGTTACTGGTGTTCACTTGAGCAAATCGATGAGCAATGGGATGACAGTGCTACAGTGCTACTAATTAGCACTAAGATAAACTTCTGAACAACATTACGGTTCTGGTTCTCCCGACCTGCCCCCAGAGATCTGGCTTCTGACTCATCAATGGGTGTTAAATACAGCTGTGGAGGAAAAGAAATGACAGCCTCCTCTCAAATATCAAGCATCACAGTTTCCTGAAACTGACAGAAGACACTTAATGAAGTATCATCTTGTATATTCTTCACAACCTGTGTTTACCCAGAAGTCCCCAAATGCAAAGTGGTCTCCGTGAGCACGTTCCTTGCTAACTGCACAGCCGCAGAGATCGGGTCGTTGGTGAGCGTTTGAGCTACAGCTGAAACCTCCTGTGTGCATTTTAAGATTTGCCAGAGTTCAAGCATCTATTTAAAGTTCAAAAACTTATTATTAATATCTAAATTGCTGATGAGATAGTTTTTTTTTATCCTGATCATTGCTGAATAAGTGGTATAATGTTAACTGCATGAATAGCAAGTTTGATGCTTCAAAGGACTGTACTTACAGCGCAGGAGAGGGAGGCTGGAAGGAGAAAGGTGTGGAAAGTCTGAGCAGCTGAATGCTAAGCAAATAACCCTTTCTTCACACTGCAGAATCAAAGACATTTCAGACCCCTTCCTTCCTGCACCTGAGGTGTTTGTGCTTAAATTACTTCCTTCCCTCGAAAAGGGTTTTTTCTCTTTAGACAGTCATTTTGTTGCTCTAAAATTCACATGCTATTCTTTCCCCAAAACACATCAATCCATCTTTCTTCAGTTTATCCTTCCATAAAACACCCGGCCTCATATAAGGTTTGCAGGCAAGTTTACATCCATACACAATAAATTGTGTGTGGGGGTGGGGGAAGGGGCGGAATTTAACTGTAAAAGAAGTCCCCTTCCAAGGAAATTGTAATACCATTAGAAATACAGCCTGTTTACCAGGTATAAAATTTTTGTCAGCATGAAAGCTGAATAAAGCAAATTATATTGAAATAAACATTGTCAATCTCATTGAGTTGTTGCTGTTGTGATTTTTAAATGCAATACGTTCATAGCACTGACAATTTAAGCTTGTTTCACTGGGACGTTCATCTCGTACAAACCAATTGCTGAAGTATTGAACAAGTTATGACAAGTTGGTCAAAAGTTTCTCCTGAGTTTTGAAGGGTATTTAACTGTGTTTTGTTAGGGTTTACATTTTGATTGCTACTCAGATGTTTTTAGTAGTGTTAATCCCAAAGCAAAGAATGATGAAAAAACAAAACCATGGCCCATTTGAATGTGTAAAAGAATTTGTTTTTTGACTTTTAACTCCTTGAATTCTACAGGAAATGAAGACATCCCACTTTACTGTTCACAGAGCTCTGGGTCAGGCACTTGTGGACTCACTGTGTTTTGAAACTCATCAGGTTGGTATTTGAAGAGGTGAATAAAGCAATTGATCAACAACAGGAAGAAAGGAAATTTAAGGAATTTTAGTAAATAGATTCATTCTTGAGAAATTCCCTAACTCACTCTCTTCACTGCAAATCAGACCTGATACTTTCTATTGTATTCTACTTTTGTGTTAAAATAGTTACAAAGATTGAATATTGAGCAATTCAAAGAACCACTATAAGAATGAAAGTTGAAAACTACACATAAAGTATTTATTTTGTTCAAGAGTACCAGTTTCTTTTTTATATGTTCTGAGTCTATGTTAATTCATTTTTTATTACAGTAATGTTGCCTTACAAGTCTGTATATGCTTCAGACCCTAAAACGTTAATAAATGTTAATAAAATAATACCTAATATTAATATGCGAGCTTAAATTGTACATTGTCTTGCAGCTGGAGCAATAGTACAGTGGGTAGGATGCTTGCCTTGAATACGACCACACCAGGTTCAATCCTCTGCTTACCATTAGGACCTATGAGTACAACCAGATGTGATCCCTGAAAGAAGAACCAGTAAGCCATGAGCACCACTGGGTATGACTCCAAAAACAAGGAAAAAGTAATTTATTGTATATTACCATATTGTAAATGTTATTCTCCTTCGATGCTGTTCACAAAGTTCTTATGTTATCTTCTTTATCTTTAATTCTTTGTCCTATCCTGATCTGTTCAAATACTATCCACTATATAAACTTTGAAGTTTTTGATTGACTCTTTTTTTTGGAGTCCTCACAGATGTGCTGAGGACTCTAAGGACTCCATCAGCAATGCTCAACCAAGTTCATCCCAAGCTCCTCCACCTGCGTTTCTTTTTTTTTTTTTTTTGCTTTTTGGGTCACACCCAGCGATGTTAAGGGGTTACTCCTGGCTTTGCACTCAGGAATTACTCCTGGCGGTGCTTGGAGGACCATATGGGATGCCGGGGATGAAACCCAGGTCGGCCGCGTGCAAGGCAAACGCCCTACCCGCTGTGCTATCGCTCCGGCCCCTCCACCTGCATTTCTAATGGTTCGATGCAAGGGCCTGAGGATATGCTGCTGCCCAAATCCTTCCGTGCTGGAGATCCCTCAAGCCACACCAGCAAGGCTGAGGCCCTCCAGGATTGTACCCGAGGTGCCCAGGGAACCAAGTTCAATAATTACTAAGACCAGATTGAGTTCATGCCTACCAGAAATACAATTCTATTTTCTATTTTTATCCATTTATGATTTGTTTATAATATTATGAAATTTTAGGGTTTTGATTTCACACCTCTGTACCTCCTACTCCATCACCAAAATGCCATATCATGCTACCATGAAAAGATTCCTCTTGCCAATAAAGAGTCCTCTTGCTCATGCATCTTAAATTAGATTTTGGTGCAAAATTACTTTAATCACAAGAGGAAGTAAACACAGGTTCTAATCAGTCTTTTGATTCCACGTTTATGTATGTACACAAAGGGCCAAGAATGACAAGTACTATATGATAGTCTAATCCTTGGCCCCACTTAACTGAGTTCTGTCTCTCAGATTTTTAAAGAAGGGACAAAACGAATAGCTCAAAAGGTTGAGTGCACGCTTTTCATACAGGTGACCTGGATTCTATTCCTGACAGCCCATGGTTGTCTGAGCACTACCAGTAGCAGTCCCCGAGCAAAGAATCTGGGAGTAGCTCCTGAACACTACCAGGAATGGGCCCAAAACAAAGCAAAAAATAGAAAGAAAAACAGAAATTTTTATTAGATCAAATGAGCACATTGTCATTAACTTTCAGTTGGACACAAAATGAGACTAAGTATATCCATTTCTCTATCTAATCAAATCTTTGATTTGACTAGATTTCTTTATAGTCAAGAATATACATAAAAACAAATGTATTAATTTCTATATCTAATCAAATATTTGATTTGACTAGATTTCTTTAGCGCCAAGGACATACATAAAAAACAAATACATAAATGATACAGAATTATTGGAGAAAATAAATGGAGTTCTAAAGATTCAGAGTTTATCTTTGAAAAATAACTTTAAATAAGACAGAAAATTATAGCTGTCATTTTAGATGTGATTAAAGAAGCAAGATGACATGACAATCATGAAGTTACTGAGAAAATTCATTAAAATTAAGACAGATTTAAAAAACACTCTGAAATTTTGAAGATGCAAAATGTTTTATAATACAGAGTCAACACTAATAGCTGAATAACAGGCATTAATTTGTAGAACTGGCAATATTGGTCAGAGCGTAGTTGGTCTACGGAATATCAATTTACATGTCTCCCAGTGTCGAGTCAAAAACAAGAATCTAAAATATTGAAAGTGAAGATGATTGATGATTACCATGGAAAGCCATGAAATTAGAGCTCCGCTCCCAAATAAAAGTGACTAATAAGAATGAAATAGAAATCAAATAATCCATAAAAGATGGCAAATACCAAGAAAAACCAAACAGAAGAGGCATAAAGCAAAATAATGGAATAAAAGAAGTATATTAGTGAAAATAAAAGTAAATGGGTAAAAAAGGTCTTTCAAAGGCAAATGCCAAAAAATATTTCAAAGTATGAACATAAAACTTAGACTACGAGGAGATAATACAGCATGTAGAGAGCTTGCCTTGCAACTGCCTGACCATGAGTCCTGGGTTCGATTCCTATTGTCCCCAAGGCCTGCCAGGAGTAATCCAGCAACACAGAGCCAGAAATAAACCCTAAGTACAGTCAGGCTTCAAGACAGAAAACAAATAAGCAGAAAACGACCTGGACAATTTGTGTCCTAACATATCAATCAAAATGTTAAATATTAAATACAAAAGGAAATATGCTGTATTTCAATAAAAATACTTATAAAAGATAAAAGAATAAACATTAGTTATATGTTAATGAAATGAAACATTAAAAGGTTAGAGTACTTCTACCAAACTAATTAAAATTACAATAATAAATAAATCTTTTAGCAAATTGTTAAAAGTCAAAACCAATAACAAAAGAAAAGCAACCAGAAGAGTTATGTGCCAAAAAAGCATCGAAACACATTGATTAGCTCCAGCAGGCACCATTAACATCTCCATCGTGAGACTTGTTGTTACTGTTTTTGGCATATAGAATATGGCACGGGTAGCTTGCCAGGTTCTGCCGTGTGGGAGGGATACTCTTGATAGCTTACTGGGCTCTCCAGGAGGGATGGAGGAATCAAATCTGGGTAGACCGTGTGCAAGGCAAATGCCTTACCCGCTATGCTATCGCTCCAGTCCATCAAAACACACAAACAAATCATGAAAAATATTTATGAAATAATTAGCAAAAGCAGAAACACAAGTTTCAACCAACAGTAGCACTGTAGCACTGTCTTCCTGTTGTTCATTGATTTACTCGAGGGGGTACCAATAACATTTCTGCACTATAAGACCATTTGCCAAGCAATAACTAAGTGTTCTTATTTTCTAGAATCTCCTAAGCCTTTGGTCTTCGGATTTCTTGAAACTCTTAAGTTGAACACCTCCAAACTTCAGTAGTTCTTTTCTGGGTCTGCTCAAGGAACGATTAGAACACAGTAGACTGAGAGTATGGCCCACAGTTACTGCACCAATAAATGCAATAACATCTTTTCTATCCACTCTGACACACACAACTTGTCACAGAAATTTTCTACTGCTCTGACATTTGATTTATCAGCCATCCAAAGTATGATCTGTTATTGTCACAAACAAAAGATCCAACTGCAAGGAGCTTAGTAGTAGAGTTGTACAAAGAGCAAGTCTGCAGCTAAGACTGCAGCTGAATTTTGAAGAAAAGAAGTAATAATATGACCAGATTCCTAAGTCTATTGTACATTTAAATACTCTGTGCTTTTGTGGTTGATACACCTTTAAAGCCAGCAACAAGTAATATAGTGACTCTATTATGAATACACAAAACCACATCTTAAAGCTTTGCTGTTAATTATTTACTTTGCATTTTTAGTTGAAGCTTTGTGATTTACAAAGCTCTTCAGAGCTGAGTTTTTATTAATTGTCCTTCTCCAACATCTAAAATTCTCATTTAGAATAAACAGAATTCTAACAATAGGTCAGTATATTTCTTACTCTCTTATTATAATATTATAATATCCTCTCGTTATTGTCAACATAGATGATCATCTAAGAATGTTTTGAGCTGATTCTCTGCATTACATTACTCCTTAAAATGTTCAGGCTGTTATTTTAAAGATGCTGCAGACTGAATAACTTGTAAACAATAGGAAATTTTCTTTCATAGATGAAGGATGGAAGTCTAAGATCAGCATAGTCAAATAAGGGTTCTCTTCTATGTTTCAGACATTTTATTATATAAATGAGAGTCTCTCTGAAACTACTTTTACAAAAGCATGATCCCTTCATTACTGAATCTTGTCACAAAAGTACCACCTTGTAAAATCATTGTCTTTATATATTAGGATTGAGCACAAATTTAAGGAGAACATATTCATTTAGACCATAGCAAATGTTTATTTATTATATTCACAATATTAATTTGTACTGCTTCAAAAGCAATACATTTGGAATTATTGTATTCTTTATTTCACTTGAGTTTTCTTCATTAACATGTTCATCTTATGTCATCTTTAATGTGAACTCATTTTTCTCTATATTTCTTATTTTTTATCATAGTTGCCATATTTGCTCAGTTTTCTTTGAAGATGTTAACCACCTATTACATCATATAGTCTTTCTAACATTAAAGTGAATATCATGAAATTTAAAATCAAATATGCTTATCTTGCATTTTGTTTCTGTGTCAAGTTCTTGTGACAATGTTCGAGAGAAGCAGGCACTGTGGTGGAGAGGGTAATGTTGGAACAATGCATGTTTGAAATCTTATCAACAGTAGAGAAAATCATGGTGCCTCAATTTTGGTGGGTGCGGGGAGAACAGTACTCACTTTGGCAGTCATCATCATCATCATCATCATCATCATCATCCGATAATCGTTGATTGTCGAAATTCTCCACTGGTCTCAGTAACGTCTCCATTCGTCCTAGTCCTGAGATTTTGAAGCCTCTCTTTACTCATCCTTCCCGATGATGCCACATTGGAGGCTCTTTCAAGGTCAGAGGAATGAGACCCAGCTTGTTATTGGGTTTGGCATATTAATACACCATGGGGACCTTTCGAGGCTCTTCCATGTGGGCAGGAAACTCCCAGTAGTTTGCCAGGTTCTCCCAGAGGGAGAAATAGGCTATAAGATGTCTTCCGGGAGCTTGCTTTTAAGTCTCTGGATGTTGGCTGTCAATGGGTTCACATGGCACGGGAGTAGTCCCTGGGTGTGACCTCCTAGCTACTGGGAAATGGGAAATCTGGGCGGAGGAGGCCCAGTGCGGACCCTAGCAGGCTTGGACATCTCAGCCCTGGGTCCCACACACCTGTGTTCCTCTGCCGGTACCTTCATGTGTGAGGCTCATCCGAACGTGTGGAGAGGGGCTTTAAGCATGGCTGTGGCTAGGATCCAGAGGTCTTCGGTCTCTGGGAACTCTGCTCAGGGCAGGGAGGGAAGCTTAAGCCCATCCCCTCCGAGGGACCCCAGGGAAGACAGCCAGGTGCGTGGGCAAGAGACTCTTTGGCAGTACAAGTACTAAAATTGTCACGATGCAAAAAAGATCAGCCCGGCCCTACACAAGAATGACCACATACTTGTGTAGCATTTCATATTCTTATAAAAGGGAGGAAGTAATAAGTACCCAAATATTGAATATAAAGAAGCTGGAATTAAAATATTTTAAAGGAAAAATATATGCCACGAAAAACAACAAGATAAATAAAACTATGCAACTTCAAGTAAAATTGCAATTTCGATGTGTTTATTTTGTTGTAATGACAAGATATTTTGACCAAATGAATAAAAAAGGCTTTTTTGGCAAGGTAGTAGAAAATTAGAGATGTTGACAGATTTCTCTTTCCTTGACATTTTAAACACAAATTATTATTTTAAAAAATCGAAATAGAGGTCCTGATGAAAGACCAGGTGGCTGAAGGAGGGAAGAGTTTAGGGGCTAAAAATTACTGAAAAGAATATTGCTGAGGTGCCTATGTGAGGCCATGATCTAGAAGGGAGGAAGAGGTTGTGATCGGGAGAGTAGTCAACATAGAGAAAGTAGAAGTTCCCCTGGAGGGGAAGCATTAGGAACAGAGATCCCTGGGCAGTGCCAATGGGAGCACTGAAAAGGAAGAATGAGCCCATCAGCAGTCTCCTGTGGAAGATGATATGGGCCACAATATGGAATAAATGCAGGGTCTGCAGCTCCTATGAAAATGAGTGAAATTTACTCTTGGGGAGGTTCCTGAGTACTTTTGCTGGTAGGGAATTCAACAGGCTCTACTTGTAGCCACTGTACAAAAGAGACTTCTCCATGCATCTTGCTCTGGTTATGCATAATAGCTGTTCTTCCCGTCCTAGGCATTGGTTGGGATGATGGTTCTTAATGAGCACATGATGGACCTATTGTCTTTTGAGTAACACCCCCGCCATTTCTTCTTGTGACTACTACTGAGATTGTAGTCTGACTAGAGGGAAAAACCCACAACATTTAGGCAACTCTCCTGTCTACATAATGAATCTTCTTAAGCTAAAATCAAGATGTGGGCATCATCATTTTCCTTCCATATGCTCTGGAAGAGAATCCGTTTTTAGTTTCTCAAATGCCTTTACCAATCTCCAGGCTGCTCATCTTCCCTGCCTAATCACCCTCTTTCTGTATCTGGCAAGTCAGAAATGGCCACTAAGATACTTAGTACCTAGCAGCTCTGCCTCCATCTGAGCAGTCACAATGATCCTAAATGTATAAGCCAAGATATTCTCCTTATTGGAAAGTGAACTGATTAGAAACCATGGTTACTGACAAACATCATTCCTTTCATCATGTAACCTAACACATTCACAGGTTCTCAGGAATCACTGAATTATTGGTGGGCATCTTTGGAGGTCTCTATTCTGCCTAAAGAGTGAATTTTAAAGTCATCATCAAAGACTGTGTTGGAATCCAGAGAGCACAGGATGGACAATTGACAAAGGTTGCGATGGAAGGCAAACCCCAGGGCTGTGTCTATATCACACCCACACAATGTTATTAGTCACTGGGATACATTCCCATCCACCCAGTCCACTTACCACAAAGAACCTGTACAAAAGGTATCTAATGTAGAAAACCAAATGAGAAATTTCAATGGCTGAATAGTTATCAGTGCAAAAGGAGAAAAGGATATAAAATACCTAAAATGGCTTGATCATTTTTTTCACCAAGAGAAACAGAACAATAGGAGAGGGAAGATTTTATCTAGACAGACAGAAGAGAACAAGAGGAAAGAGGGATGCAAAAAGAGAGAAAATATTACCCAGAAACACAAGAGATTAACTCTAGTATCTTAAAAACAAAAGCATTTAATAGTCTATGGAATATTTTCTTCTAAAATGTAAATATCTAACTTTTGGCAAAGGTTTCTGTGCATAAGAAAACTCTCAGTGAATAATTTACTGTCAAAATAAAAACATGCATATTTGAGAGACACCATCCTGGAGATAAATGATAACTAGAAGAAGCAACACTGAGAGTAACAATTTAGTTTAAGCAAAACCTAAGCCAGAGGTCATCAGCAGCAGTACAAATTTCCTCATCTGAATTCACAGAAATCTTAGGACAACATTCAAGCAAATGAACCAAATCTTAAGAGACCTGAAAACCCCAAATTGACATATGAATTATGAGTCTTTCCACTTTTCCCCAAACTGCACAATTTTAAAAAATGGTATTTATTTTGAGAAGCATTCAAAATTCTCATTTCTTTAACAGTTTCTTTGTCATGTTCCCGTATTTCCTTGAGACCCTTTCCATCATTTTGTCCAAACAGAATTGATAGCTATTCCAGCAACTAGGTGTGAAGAAAATTAAGGAAGTAAAGAGAACATATTTGCAGGGATAAATAAGAAATAAAATGGGAAATAGACCTTGGGTTGCCTGAAATAGTCTCATAGGGCAATACGTGAGGGACAGCATTAAGAGTAACAAACACTTAGTTTATGCATTTTAAGAACTTTCAAATTACTTTTTAAAGGAACGGGTTCGAATTTCTATTCTGAAGTGAATAGTTGGGTGATTTTCAGTTGCACTGTTCAGGATGGAGACTTTTACAAAGCAATCAGTAGTTTCGTTTCTTGAACTGTTAGCCAAATTGAAATCACTTTTGTGTCTGACACCTCATTTTTCATGAATTTTGGAAATGAGATGGAGTGAGAGGAAAGTAGTCTCCAAGTTACAGAGAAATCACAGCTCTGGAGGGAGTGAAGCCAAATACCCCACCCCCAAAAGGAAATACTTCCAAACACCTACATATTAAAAAAAAGTTGTACTTTACATGGTATTTTTAACAAAAACAGCTTGAAAAATTCTGTAGTGCTATGCACTACAATTATTTCTCCCATATTCCCTTTTCTGGTTTCCCAGGATTTAACTTTACCCTTCCATATTCAGTCCTATATTTATCTTGAGTCTCCCATTAATAAAAATATTAGAACTTCAAGCATTTCAAGATCCTCCAACAAAAGGTCAAGCAAAAGTTAAAGCTCGATTATTTGCTTCAAAACTAGTTGATACCTCTATAATGAACACCTAAATCCCATCCCAGAGTCTAGGTATATGTATGTATGTATACATATATATATGTATATATATGTGTATATATATATGCACCATTGTCTAAAAATATCTCTTAAATTTATATGGAATTATTATTTAAACACTACTGAGAATATTTATGGATGTGAATATATAATGATCCTGTATATTCATAAATGAACCAGAGTATTTACTGGTATATTTTAAAAGTGGAGAATGAAAAAAAAAATAAAATAAAAGTGGAGAATGAATAATCAATTTTACTTCTAGTCAAATCATTAGGACATAACTCAAATATACCTTTGTACATATATCAAATTTCCAGTGCAAGACATAACTCTAATAAAAAACAGTTGATCTTGACCACATGAAAAGAAAATGATTCTCTTTTTATTTTAATTGGATCACCGTGTCATTGTGAGATGAAGTTATAAAGCTCTCATGATTGAGTTTTAGTCATATAATGTTCCAACACCCATCCCTCCACCAGTGTACCAATGTAATTTCCCCACCACCAATATCTCCAATTATCCCTTCTACCACCCCGCCTTCACCAACTTGCCTCTATGGCAGAGACTTTTATTCCCAATCCCCTCTCTCTCCCCCGACCATCTCCTCTCTCCCCCACTTTTGGGCATTATACTTTGCAATACAGATACCGAGGGGCCAACATGTTTGGTTGTTTGACCACTTTCAGCACACATCTCCCATCAAGAGCAATCCCATTTGTCCTGACCCTTGTTTCTACTCCCCTTGGCTGTTAGTCTCTTACTGTTTAGTTTTATTCACATCCCACAAATGAGTGCAGTCATTCTATGTCTGTCCTTCTCTTTTTGACTTATTTCAATTAGTGTGAAACTGTCCATGTCCATCCATTCATAAGCGAATTTCATGGCTTCATTTATCCTAACAACTATATAGCATGCCATTGTGTAGATGTACCATAGTTTCTTTAATCAGTCGTCTATTCTCAGGTACTCAGGTTGTTTCCACATTCTGACTATTGTGAACAGTGCTGCAATGAACAGACAAGTGT